>NW_028225186.1:3288134-3760634 GCF_052327205.1 Somniosus microcephalus | reverse complement strand
ACAGAGTATTGTGCGGGCCAGGCAACTACCATGAGTGTAGCTACCATAAATCTGGCAGGAGGAGAAAAAGGTTTAAAAAAAAAGAAAAAAGTCCGTGGATCTTAAAGGGACAGTGCACATTAAAATTATGACGACCGTGGGACGTATTGAAGAGTTCTCTGGGGATAAGGACAGTTCATGGGAGGGATACGCAGAAAGACTGGGGTGTTTCTTCGAGGCCAATAATATTGACAAAGAAGAGAAGAAGCGCTCAGTGTTGCTAAATGTATGCGGAGCTGCTACTTACTCCGTCCTGCGTTCATTGGTGGCTCCTCGTAAACCTAGTGAGGTGGATTATGCTGATTTGATTGAGAAGCTGCAGAAACATTTTAACCCAAAACCCTCAGAGATTGTGCAGCGTTTCCATTTTCACAATTGTAAACAACAGCCTGGACAATCTATTTCAAGTTACATTGCTGAGTTGAGGAAACGCTCATTACATTGTAAAGTTGGTGACCATTTAGACAATATGCTCCGTGATCGGATTGTATGTGGAGTGCTGGACTCGGCATTGCAGAGACAGCTGTTAGCAGAGAAGGCCCTGCGTTCCGATTGGCCGAGGAGAAGGCTTAAGCAGCAGAGGCTGCATCGATGAACACACGTATGCTCCGTACAGAGGCAGCACCATCTCAGGCCGCCGAGGAGGTGCACAAGATCACACACGCAGCTCCTGCTGCGAGAGACATGGAGGCAACTAAAGAGACAGAAAGAAAATGTTTCCGCTGTGGGGCTCTCCATGGTTTCACTACATGCAAATTTGTATCAGCGGTATGTCATTTCTGTAAGAAAAGAGGACATATAGCTCGTGTCTGCATTAAGAAAGCTCAGGCTGCTGCAGCAGAGCCAAAACAAGCATCGCAGACACACACCCTGGCACTGGAGGACAACGATGAGTACACAGTGTATACCACAGAAGCTGAGCAGCTACCCCACAGACGGTGGGGATACATGGCAAATGTGATCATGAATGGGGCACCACTCTGCATGGAGGTGGATTCAGGCTCAGCGTGTTTGTTGATAAGTGAAGAGACTTAAAATAGGCTGTGGCCAAGTGAAGCCCCGGCGATGGCTCAGGTCAGTGGCGTGCTATGGCAGTGGTCCCAAGCTCAACTCCAGGTGCTGGGTATGATTCATGTGGAAGTTAAGTGTCAGGCATTCAAGGACACACCGTTCCACTTTATGTGGTGGCGGGGCAGGGCACAAGCCTGCTGGGCAGAGATTGGTTTGAGCCCCTCGGTATTGAAGTGACAGGAGTAAACACGGTGCAGCGACAGCCCATAATGCCTATGTTGGAGAACTGTGAAGAGGTTTTTGGTGATTTTGGGGCCTGTCGGGGACCGTCAGTCTCAATCGAAGTGGACCCGGGGTAGAGCCTAAGTTCTTCAAGGTGCGACCAGTTCCTTTTGCGTTGCGCAAGAACGTGGATGAGGCCCTGGATAAGCTGGTGAACCAAGGGGTTTTCTTGCCAGGAGAGCACCGAGGCGGAGTACAAAAGGAGGAGCGAGGCGAGGCCCGAACAGATCGGACCTGGAGAGCATCGAGGCCGGGTATAAAAGGAGGAGCGAGGCGAGACCCGACCAGATCGGAGCAGGAGAGCACCGAGGCCGGGTATAAAAGGAGGGGCGAGGCGAGCCCCGAGCAGATCGGACAAGGAGAGCACCGAGGCCGGGTATAAAAGAAGGAGCGAGGCGAGGGCCGACCAGATTGGACCAGGAGAGCACCGAGGCCGGGTATAAAAGGAGGAGTGAGGCGAGGCCCGACCAGATCGGACCAGGAGAGCACCGAGGCCGGGTATAAAAGGAGGGGCGAGGCGAGGCCCGACCAGATCGGACCAGGAGAGCACCGAGGCCGGGTATAAAAGGAGGAGCGAGGCGAGGCCCGACCAACTCAGATGCGGGGAGAGAGGTAAAAAGTAATCAGCGTGTGACGTCACCAGGGAGCAGGCAAGTGATTGGTTGGTGTATTTCTCTTTTTTAAACTTTAACTCTGTGGTTTATAGTTGCTAAGGTCTTTTCTGGTGAAGCGGGGACTGTTGGTAAACGATACAAGCGCCTTAGAGTTTATCTTGATTTTCGATAGTGAAATTATTTAAATTAATTAAAGGTTAAGTCATGCCAGGAGTGCCCAGCCCCGTGTTATGCTCCTCTTGCTCTATGTGGGAATTCAGGGACACTGCCGGTGTCCCTGATGACCACGTGTGCCACAAATGCATCCAGCTGCGGCTACTAGCAGACTGCATTGCGGTGCTGGAGCTGTGGATGGATGGGCTTTGGAGCATTCACGATGCTGAGAGGGTCGTGGATAACACGTTTGATGAGGTGGTCACACCGCAGGTAAGGGCTGCACAGGCAGAAGGGAAATGGGTGACCATCAGGCAGAGCAGTAGAGGCAGGCAGGTAGTGCAGGGGACCTCTGTGGCCATCCCCCTCTCAAACAGGTATACTGATTTGGATACTGTTGAGGGGGATGACTTACCAGAGGAAGGCAGCAGCAGCCAACTTCCCGGCACCAAGGGTGCTTCTGCTGCTCAGGAAGGGAGGAAAAAGGGTGGGAGAGCAACAGTGGTGGGGGATTCTATTGTAAGGGGAACAGATAGGCGTTTCTGTGGCCGTAGATGTGACTCCAGCATGGTTTGTTGCCTCCCTGGTGCCAGGGTCAAGGATGTCACTGAACGGCTGCAGGGCATTCTGAAGGGGGAGGGTGAACAGTCAGAGGTCGTGGATCACATTGGGGCCAATTACATGGGTAGGAAGAGGGATGAGGTCCTGCAGCAAGAATTTAGGGAGCTAGGTAGCAGATTAAAGAGCAGGACCTCAAAGGTTGTAATCTCTGGATTACTCCCGGTGCCACGTGCTAGTGAGTATAGGAATAGGAGGATAGAGCAGATGAATGCGTGGCTAAAAAGTTGGTGCAGGAGGGAGGGCTTTAGTTTCCTGGATCACTGGGCCTGCTTCTGGGGAAGGTGGGACTTGTACAAGTAGGACGGGTTGCACCTGAACCAGAGCGGGACAAATATCCTTGCGGGGAGGTTTGCTAGCACTGTTCGGGGGGGGTTTAAACTAAAATGTCAGGGGTTTGGGAACCTGAGCAGGGAGACAGAGGAAAGGGAAACAGGGTTAAAAGCAACAGATAGGAAGGAGAAAAACAAAAGTGGCAGTCAGAGAAATCAACGGTTTAAATCAAATGTAGCCACAGTAAATAATAATTCTAATAGGTCTAAGAGCGTTAAAAAAACAAGCCTGAAGGCTTTGTGTCTTAATGCGAGGAGCACTTGTAATAAGGTGGACGAATTGGCTACGCAAATAGAGGTAAATGAATATGATTTGGTTGGGATTACGGAAACGTGGCTCAAGGATGGCCAAGACTGGGAACTCAACATCCAGGGGTATTCGATATTCAGGAAAGATAGGCAAAAAGGAAAGGGAGGTGGGGTAGCATTACTGGTTAAAGAAGGGATTAATACAATTGTAATGAAGGATATTAGCTCTGATGATGTGGAATCTGTGTGGGTAGAATTGAGAAATACTAAGGGGAAGAAAACATTAGTGGGAGTGGTATATAGACCTCCCAACAGTAAGGCGAAGGTTGGGGATGGCATGAAAAGGGAAATTAAAGAAGCGTGCAATAAGGGCACAGCAGTCATCATGGGTGACTTTAATCTACATATAGATTGGGCCAACCAAATTAGTAACAATACTCTGGAGGAGGAATTCCTGGAGTGTTTACGGGATGGTTTCCTGGTCCAATATGTCGAGGAACCAACCAGAGATCAGGTCATCTTCGACTGGGTATTACGTAACGAGAAAGGATTAATTAGCAATCTTGTTGTACGAGGCCCCTTGGGTCTGAGCGATCATAATATAATCGAATTCTTCATTAAGATGGAGAATGAAGTAGTTGACTCAGAGACTAGGGTCCTCAATTTAAATAAAGGAAACTGCGATGGTCTGAGGAGCGAGTTTGGTAGGATTGATTGGGGAATGGCACTCAAAGGGTTGATGGTAGATAGGCAATGGCAAACATTCAAAGACCGAATGGATGAGCTACAGAATTTGTTCATTCCAGTTTGGCATAAAAATAAAACAAAAAAGGTGACTCAACCGTGGCTAACAAGGAAAATTAGGGATAGCATAAGATCCAAGGAGACGACATAAAAATTGGCCAGAAAAAGCAATAATCCTGGGGATTGGGAGCAGTTTAGGATCAACAAAGGAGGACAAAGGGATTAATTAAGAAAGGGAAAATAGAATATGAGAGTAAGCTTGCGGGGAACATAAAAACTGACTGTAAAAGCTTTTATAGATATGTGAAGAGAAAAAGATTGGTGAAGTCAAGCGTAGGTCCCTTGCAGTCAGAATCAGGGGAATTTATAATGGGAAACAAAGAAATAGCAGACCAACTAAATTCATACTTTGTTCTGTCTTCACAAAGGAGGACACAAATAACCACCCAGAGATGTCGGGGAACATAGGGCCTGATGAAAGGGTAGAACTGAAAGAAATCAGTATTTGTAGGGAAATGGTGTTAGGAAAATTGATGGGACTGAAGGCTGATAAATCCCCAGGGCCTGATAATCTACATCCCAGGGTACTTAAGGAAGTGGCCCTAGAAATAGTAGACGCATTGCTGGTCATCTTCCAGAACTCGATAGATTATGGAACAGTACCCATGGATTGGAGGATAGCTAATGATACCCCACTATTCAAAAGAGGTGGTAGAGAGAAAGTGGGGAAATGTAGACCTCACATCGGTAGTGGGGAAAATGCTAGAATCTATTATTAAAGATGTAATAGCAGAGCACTTGGTAAGCAGTGACAGGATCGGACAAAGTCAACATGGATTTAGAAAAGGTACATCATGCTTGACCAATCTACTGGAATTTTTTGAGGATGTAACTGGTAAATTAGATAAGGGAGAACCAGTGGATGTGGTGTATTTGGACTTTCAGAAGACTTTCGATAAGTTCCCACGTAAGATATTAGCGTGCAAAATTAAGGCACATGGGATTGGGGGCAAGGTATTGACTTGGATAGAGAACTGGTTGGTGGACAGAAGGCAGAGAGTTGGAATGAACGTGTCATTTTCCAAGTGGCAGGCAGTGACTAGTGGGGTGCCGCAAGGATCGGTCCTAGGACCCCAGCTGTTCACAATATATATTAATGATCTGGACGAGGGAATTGGATGTAATATCTCCAAATTTGCAGACGACACAAAGCTGGGTGGGAGGGTAAGCTGTGAGGAGGATGTCAAGAAACTCCAGTACGATTTGGATAGATTGGGTGATTGGGCAGAAACATGGCAAATGCACTTTAATGTGGATAAATGTGAGGCTATCCACTTTGGTGGCAAAAACAGGAAGGCAGATTATTATTTGAATGGCAATAGATTGGGAGAAGGGGAAGTGCAAAGAGACCTGGGTGTCCTTGTGCACCAGTCGCTGAAGGTAAGCATGCAGGTGCAGCAGGCGGCTAAGAAGGCAAAAGATATGTTGGCCTTCGTAGCAAGGGGGTTCGAGTACAGGAAAAAGGATATCTTGCTACAGTTGTACAGGGACTTGGTGAGACCCCACCTTGTGTATTGTGTGCAGTTTTGGTCGCCTTACCTGAGGAAGAACGTTCTTGCCATGGAATGAGTGCAGCGAAGATTCACCAGGCTGATCCCTGGGATGGCAGGAATGACGTATGAGGAGCGATTGTGTCGATTGGGCTTATACTTACTGGAGTTTAGAAGATTGAGAGGGGATCTCATCGAAACGTATAAAATTCTGTCAGGCCTGGGCAGATTAGATGCAGGAAGGATGTTTATGATGGCCGGGGAGTCCAAAACCAGGGGTCATAGTCTAAGGATGAGGGGTAAGCCATTTAGGACTGAAATGAGGAGGAGCTTCTTCACCCAGAGAGTGCTGAACCTGTGGAATTCTCTGCCACAGAGGGCGGTGGAGGCCAGTTCATTAAATATATTCAAAAAGGAGTTGGATATATTTCTTAAGGCTAAAGGGATCAAGGGATATGGGGAGCAGGCAGGGACAGGGTACTGAATTTGGATGATCAGCCATTATCTCATTGAATGGCGGAGCAGGCTCGAAGGGCCGAATGGCCTACTCCTGCTCCTATCTTCTATGTTTCTATGAAGAACTCCCGTTGGGCCACCCCTTTCGTGCCCATTGCAAAGAAGGATGGGGGCCTGCGAATCTGTGGAGATTACAGATGTACGGTTAATACTGCTCTGTTACCAGATGTGTATCCCTTACCAACAGTTACAGAGTTGTTTTCAACACTGGCTGGAGGCACTCTGTTCACCAAGCTGGACCTCAAGCAAGCATACCAGCAACTGGTCAGGGATGAAGAGTCAGCCGAGCTGTTGACAATCAACACCCACAGAGGACTTTACCGAGCCACAAGGCTGCAGTTTGTGGTGTCTACGGCTGTGGCAATCTTTCAGGGGTTCATGGACACCCTGTTGGCTGGTCCTCCGGGAGTTCAGCCTTACTTGGATGACATACTGATTACAGGCAAGACACAGAAAGCCCATGATGAGCGGCTGCAGGACGTACTATGCCGGCTGGCTGAGGTAGGACTAGGCCTTCAGATGGAGAAATGTGTGTTCGCTGTCGATGGGGTGGATTTCTTGGGATTCCGAGTGGACAAAGACGGTGTGCATCCGACTACGGAGAAGGTGGAGGCTATCAGGAGCGCTCCCAACCCCAAGAACAAGACCGAACTGCAAGCATTCCTCGGACTGTTAAACTTCTACAGTTGTTTTCTTAAGGGCAAAGCCACAATCTTAGAGCCACTGCACAAGCTGTTAGACCAAGCAACAGTGTGGAACTGGACCTCAGCTCATGATACAGCCTACAGACAGGCAAAGGAACTGCTACAAGCAGATAAGGTTCTGGCACACTATGATGAAAACAAGCCATTGGTGTTGGTGTGTGATACCTCACCATACGGGTTGGGAGCTCTGTTGTGTCACATAGAGCCAGATGGCTGGGAAGCGCCTATCAGTTTTGCCTCAAGAACACTCTCAACAACAGAACGTAATTACGCCCAGATTGACAAGGAGGCCCTAGCCATCATACTTGGGGTAAAGAAGTTCAGCCAGTACCTGTTAGTGAGACAGTTCATCATCTACACAGACCACAGGCCATTCTTGGGGCTCCTGCATCACTCCAAGCCCATGCCCCAGATGATATCACCACGTATGCTTCGGTGGTGTCTGATGTTGGGGGCCTACATTTCTGAACTTTGCTACAGGCCTGGGAAGATGCTGGCTAATGCTGATTCTGTGAGTCGCTTGCCTTTGAAGCGGCCGATGGCTGAGACGCCACCACCCCTGGAGGTGCTGTTACTGGAATAGGTCCCGGAGGCCCCACTCCATGCCCAGCGGATTGGCAGCCTCACACAGAAAGATCCAGTCTTTTCACGGGTGCTACGCTGGCTGCTGCATGGCTGGCCCTCCGAGGTCCAGGAGGAGCATTTCAAGCCCTTCGTTCAGAAGCGCCATGAATTGTCTGCACACAAGAACTGCGTGCTCTGGGGAAGCCGTGTGGTGTTTCCTGCTGCCGCGAGAGAGGAGGTGCTGAAAATGCTGCATGACTCACATGAAGGCATTGGCGAGAAGCTACGTCTGGTGGCCGGGGTTGGACTGAGACGTGGAGGTGGTGGTTAAGAGCTGTGTGACATGTCAGCTAACTCGCCATAGCCCATCCAAGGCTCCCCTTCACCCCTGGGAGTGGACCACTCGTAAATGGTCAAGTCTCCACATTGACATTGCAGGGCCATTTCAGGGGAAGGTCTTTTTGATAGTGGTGGATTCTCATTCGAAATGGATGGAGGTGGCTATCATGAGCTCCATCACATCCAGTGCAGTGATCAATGCGTTGCGTTTGCTGTTTGCCACTCATGGGGTCCCCGACGTGCTGGTTTGGACAATGGAGCTGCGTTCACGTCAGTGGAGTTGAAGGCTTTTGCAGGCAGAAACTGTGTCCGCCACGTGAACACAGCGCCCAATCACCCCTCCTCTAATGGGCAGGCAGAGAGGATGGTGCAAACCACAAAAGAGGCACTGGTGAGGATATCGGTGGGGGACTGGCAAACCAGATTGGCTAGGTTCCTGTTATCACAGCATACCACAACAAGCTCAGCAACGGGGAAGAGTCCTGCCGAGATGCTGATGGGTCGCCGGCTGGCGACTGCACTGGACCGGCTACACCCGAACTACAGGGATGAGATGCACACAAAGCAAAAGGAGCTGGCTAAGAAGCACCAGGGCACCGCCAGGCAGTTCGAGCCGTCAGAGACTGTGTTTGCCCATTGCTATGCAAGAGGAGACAAATGGATGCCTGCCGTGGTGGAGCAGGCCACGGGTCGCCTGTCATACAGCGTCCGTACACCTGATGGCCAGCTACACAGATGCCACATAGACCAGCTACGGGTTCGTACTCCGGTGAGAGTAACAGAGACATCACAGGCTGGGCCATTGTCTCCGCCACCTCTGCCAGGCAGTGACGGCCTGCTTCCTGCAACAACGATGGAAGCCACATCGACAGAAGGTGTCACGGAGTCATCAACCACGTAGGAAGGTTTTCCTGTGGCTAGCAGTGGCACCCCGACTATGCCTGTCCAGCGGTGCTCAAGTCGGGTTAGATTCCGTCCTAGACGCCTGGAGGACTAAGGGGTTTTATCTGGGGGAAAGGAGTGTTGTGTTTTGAGTTTTGCTTCAATTAAGTTTGTCCCAGTTCCCGGGTGTTACCTGAAGGGGGTGCTGGGGGGGCTCGGTTTTACTTTGTCTTTCACTTTCAGTTTCGGGTTCTGCCATGCAGACAATGTGCTGTAATGTCCACCCATTTACTCAGTAAATAGTAAAAGGTACATTCCGTCTCCTCTATTCATTACTGTTCGGTCAAAATGCAAAAAAAACGACACTGGAAAGTGGTACAAGCATGGCTAACTGGAGAAGTTCGTGATAGTATTAGATTAAAAAAAGAGGTTTACAATATTACAAAAATAGTAGTAAGCCTGAGGGTTGGGAATGTTTTGAAAATCAGCAAAAGATGACCAATTGATTGATAAAGAGGGAGAAAATAGAATTAGAGTAAATTAGCAAGACATTTTAAAAGCAGCTTGTAAGAGCTTTAATTGTGTAAAAAGGAAGAGATTAGTGAAATTAAAGGTGGATCCCTTAGAGAAAGAGACAGGAGAAATTATAATGTGGAATAAGGAAATGGTATGACGTGGATCAAACATATTGTATCTGTCATTGCAGTAGAAGACACAAAGAACATAGCTCAAGTTATGTGGCACCAAGAGTCTAATTCGATCGAGGAACTTAAAGTAATTAATATTAGTAAAGTAAAAGTCCTGGAGAAATTAAACGGACAAAAAGCTGACAAATGCCCGGGACTTGATGGCCTACATCCTTCAGTTTTAAAACAGGTTGCTGCAGCGAGAGTGCGTGCATTGGTTTTGATCTTCCAGAATCCCCTAGATTCTAGAACGGTCCCCGTGGACTGGAAGGTAGCAAATGTGACCCGGCTGTTCAAGAAAGGAGGGAGAGAGAAAAAAGAGAACATTAGGCCAGTTTTCCTGACATCATTAGAAGGGAAAATGCTGGAATCCATTATTAAGAACGTGGTAGGAGGGCACTTGGAAAATCAGAAAAAATTAGGCGGAGCCAACACTGTTTTATGAAAGAGAAATCGCGTTTCACACAGCAATCAGAATTTTTTGAGGGTGTAACTATTAGGGTAGACAAGGGGGAACCAGTGGAAGTAAAGTATTTGGATTGTCAGAAGGCGTTAAATAAGGTGCCACTCAACAGGTTGTTACATAAGATTAATGCTCATTGAATTGGGGGGTAATATAGTAGCGTGGATTGATGATTGGTTAACGGACAGAAAGCAGAGAGCAGGAATAAATGGGTGATTTTCGCAATGGCAGGTTCTAACTGGTGGAATGCTGAAAGATCAGTGCTTGATCCTCAGCCATTTACAATCTATATCAATGAATTAGATGAGGGCCCGAGTGTAATATTTTCAAGATTGCTGATGGTACGAAGTTAAGTGGGCAAGGATGCTGTGAGGAGACCGCAAATAGTGAGCAATGGAATATAGACTTGTTAAGTGAATGGGCAAGAAGTTGTCAGATGAAGTATAATGTGGGGAAGTGTGAAATTATCAACTGTGCTAGGAAGAATGGAAACACAGAAGATTTTTTTTAATGGTGAGAAAGTAGTGAGTTTTCAGATTCAGAGGCATTTGGATGTCCTTCTACACGAATCAGAGGACCTTAACATTCAGGTACAGCAAGCAATTAGGAACGTAAAGGGGATTTTAGCCTTTAGAATAAGGGGGTTGCAGTACGAGAGTAAGGATGTGTTGCTGCAATTATTTAGGGCTTTGCTGAGAACACATCTGGAGTACTATGGACACTTTTTGTCAACCTTACAGAAGGAAGGATATAGTTGCCTTGGAGGCGGTGGACTGAATGTTCACTAGATTGATTTCTGGGAAGGGAGGGCTGCCAGATGAGGAGAAATTGAGCAGAATGGGCCTATTTTTACTGGAGTTTAGAAGAATGAGAGAAGATCTCATTGAAACGTGTATAATTCTTAAAGGGCTTGACAGCGTAGATGCAGAACGGCTGTTTGCCCTGATTGGAGATCAAGAACTAGGGGGCAGAGTCTCAGGCTAAGGGGTCGGCCATTTGGGATTGAGATGGGGAGACATTTCTTCACCCAGAGGGATTTGAATCGTTAGAATTCTCTAACCCAGAGGGCTGAGGATGTTCAGTCAATGAGTATATTCAAGACTGACATCGAAAGATTTTAGGGCACTAAGGGAAACATGGGATAGGGCGATAGGGCGGGAAAGTGGCATTGATGTATAAGTTCAGCCATGATCTTATTGAATGGCGGTGCAGGCTGCATGGAGCGTATCGTCTACTCCTGCTCCTATTTATTATATGGTTGTGTTCCGTGACTCACAGCACACCAATATTCAACAGGCACGGGGTGATCCGGGACTGAGAGCTAACCCATTGTAAGAAGACAGAGATTGCGAGAATGACAGTAAACCCATTTCAAGCAGATTCAGAATGTTCCGTGACTGACAGCAAACCGCTTTAAAGCAGACACGGAATGATCAAAGAATGATTCACTTAATGTGACCTGAGACAAATAAGTCGTTTGCACCTGTCAATCAAGAAACATTTGGAAGGAACATTCTACATTTACTGAACCAGAAACAGCCTTCAGCCGTCAATCAACCCTGCCCCGCCCACACCACCCGCAGCATTCAGAGAGACAGAGACTGTCAGAGAACTTCCAGCATTCAGTGCTGACCCTGTTAAACTCACCAGCTCCTCACACAGAACTCCAGTGTCATAAACACTGAGCATTTTTAATGAACCCCTTAAAATACAGTCTTTAAATTGAGAAAAACCTCAAAGTTCATCACAATTCGGCTGAATGGCAGAAAAGTTAATAACGTTTTCACCATCACTCGGTAACCCCCTTAGACATTCCTTCCACCCATAGAATAAGTTATCTGCTGTAAGAATTGCTCATTTTTTCCCACTGAGTTGAATTATTTCAGTGTCAGGAACTTAATGTCTTCATAAACATTTTATTAAAAAATTAAAAAATAACTCAAACACAAGCACGTTAACGGTTGAATGCATCACACTGTCTGCATTAAACCACCAGAGGGCGCTCTTGCATTCGCACTTATACTGCAGACCGGCTAACATGCACTGTGCACCTTAGACCAGCAGGGGGCGCATATTCGTGGTTACTTTTACTGCGGACCCGCTAACTTGCACCGTGAGCATTAGACCAGCAGCGGGCGTGCACTCTCCATTACCTATCCTGCAGACCTGCTAACATGCACCGTGTACCTTAGATCAGCTGGAGGCGCACTCATGTCGTTACCTATACTGCAGACCTGCTAACATGCACCGGGCACCTTAGACCAGCAGCGGGCGCAAACTCGCCGTTACTTTTACTGCGGACCCGCTAACGTGCACCGTGAGCATTAGACCAGCAGGGGGCTCGCACTCTCCATTACCTATCCTGCAGACCTGCTAACATGCACCGTGTACCTTAGATCAGCAGGAGGCGCACTCTTGCTGTTACCTATACTGCAGACCTGCTAACATGCACCGGGCACCTTAGACCAGCAGCGGGTGCACACTCGCCGTTACTTATACTGCAGACCGGCTAACGTGCACTGTGCGCATTGGACTAGGAGGGGGCGCACACTCGCCGTTACTTATAATGCAGTCCTGTTAACATGCACTGCGCACTTTAGACCAGCAGGAGGCGCTCTCTTGCCGTTACTTTTACTGCAGACCTGCTAACATGCACCGTGCACGTTCGACCAGCAGGAGGCGCATGCTGCCATTACTTATACTGCAGACCGGCTAACGTACACCGTGCGCATAAGACCAGCAGGGGATGCACACTTGCTGTTACATATAATGCAGTCCTGTTAACATGCACCACGCAACTTAGACCTGCAGGGGGTGCGCACACATACCGTTACTTGTATTAAACATAGAAACATAGAAACGTAGAAGATAGGAGCAGGAGTAGGCCATTCAGCCCCACGAGCCTGCTCCGCCATTCAATGAGATCATGGCTGATCATCCAAAGTCAGTACCCTGTCCCTGCCTTCTCCCCATACCCCTTGATCCCCTTAGACTTAAGAAATATATTTAACTCCTTCTTGAATATATTTCGTGATTTGGCCTCAACTGCCTTCTGTGGTAATGAATTCCACAGATTCACCACTCTCTGGGTGAAGAAATTCCTCGACATCTCTGTCCTAAGTGGCTTACCCCTTAACTTTAGACTGTGACCCCTGGTACTGGACTCCCCCGCCATCGGGACCATCCTTCCTGCATCTAGTGTCTCTAGTCCTGTTAGAATTTTATAAGTTTCAATGAGATCCCCTTTCATTCTTCTAAACTCCAGCGAGTATAAGCCCAATCGGCCCAATCTCTCCTCATACGTCGTTCCTGCCATCCCAGGAACCAGCCTGGTGAATCGTCGCTGCACTCCCTCCATGGCAAGATCATCCTTCCTCAGAACTGCACACAGTACTCAAGTTGTGGCCTCGCCAATTCCCTGTACATTTGTAGCAGGACTGCCCTGCTTTTTATATCTAACACCTTTGCAATAAAGGCCAACATTTTATTTGCCTTTTTGACTCCTTGCTTAACCTGCATGCTAATTTTTTGTGCTTCATGCACAAGGACACCCAGGTCCCTCTGAACTGTAGCATTTTGTAATCACTCCATTTAAATAATAATTCGTTTTTTTATTTTTTCTGCCAACGTGGATAACCTCGCACTTTCCCACATTATTCTCCATCTGCCAAATGTTTGTCCACTCACTTAGCCTGTCTATATCCCAAGCAGATTTTTTGAGTCCTTTGCACAACTTGCTTTCCCACCCATCTGCAAACTTGGCTGCAATACACTCGGTCCCTTCATCCAAGTCATTAATGTAGAGTGTAAATAGTTGAGGCCCCAGCACTGGTCCCTGTGGCACACCTCTAGTTACCGTTCACCAACCGGAAAATGATCTATTTATCCCAACTCTCTGCTTTCTTTTAGTCAGCCAATTTTCTACCAATGCTAATATATTACGCCCAAATCCATGAGGTCTTATCTTATGCAGTAACCTTTTATGTGGCACCTTATCGAAAGGCTTCTGGAAATCCAAATACACCTCATCCATTGGCTCACGTTGGTCCATCCTTCTCGTCACATCCTCAAAGAACTCCAGCAAAGTTGTTAAGCATGATTTCCCTTTCATAAAACCATACTGACTCTGCTTGACTGCATTATGATTTTCCAAAATAGCCTGCTACTGCTTCCTTAATGAAGGACTTCATCCTTTTCCCAACGACAGCTGTTAGGCTAACTGGTCTATAGATTGCTGCTTTCTGCCCCATACGGGCTGTCATCAATCGCAACTTCTACATGAAGTAACTCAGGAAGTACTACTGGACGGCCAGCTGAGGGCGCCATCCGAGCAGTATAAATACTCGGGTGTGCGGCCAACTTGGTTAGAGACAATCTGGAAACAGGAAGCTAGTGACTACTAACTAGTCCTCCATGTTTTGTGACAAGTCGATTAAAGCCTTGATTTAATTCCAGCCAAGTGTGTAGTGAGTCTTTATTATGTCAATTTAATCGACTTGTTATCATCTCCACGCTTTGGGTGAATCGGAACAACCAGCTGCAATTCGAAACACAGAAAGGAACTTGGGCAAGAAACTGATCCATCCTGGAAAAACTCCTTAGACCCGCTCATCTCGACCTGTATCCGAATGCACCTGCGGCAGCGAAGGTATGGAAGCATTGGTTTCGTACCTTTTGCAACTTTCTTGAAGAATGTGGGGCGGATGCCCCTAATAAGTTACGAATGTTTATTAACTATGTATCCCCTCATGGGTATGATTATATTGAGGACTGTATAGACTATGACGCTGCTATCGAAATTTAACAGCAGCTATTTGTCAAGTCCCCAATTGTAATCTTTGCACGACACCTACTGGCCACAACTCGGCAGCAGCCTGGGGAATGACTCGATGAATTGCTCCAGAAACTCCACAGGCTCAGCAAAGATTGTAACCTTAAAGCGGTTACAGCTGAACAGTATCAAGAGGAACTAATCTGTGATTCCTTTATCAATGGGTTTGCGTCCCCTCTTATATGTCAGCGCCTGCTGGAAAATAAAACCCTCAATTTACGGACTGTTTATGATGAGGCGTGTTCCCTGGACTTAGCCAAGAAGAATGCAGACACTTACCTCCCACCACGTGCATGGGCGGCGGCTATCACCTGTAATTAATCTTTCGATAGGTTTCGCGTGGATGCCCCCACTGATGATGACTCTACTCTAATGGACGATGACCCTACCCTAGAGGCCTTTGCTGATGACGACCCTGCCCTAGCAGTATCCTGGCAATCAGGAAGCAAGTCTTTCTTTTGTGGAGGAACATTCCATTTCAGAAAATTTTGCCCGACTCGTAATGCGACCTGCAATCATTGCAGCAAGAAAGGACAACGACAATATATGCCAGTCACAGGCCTCAGCAAACAAGAAAGGCTGCTCCTCTGAAGTATACCGGTCGGGAGCTCCTGTTAGCTTCACAGCTGCTATCTATGGAGCTGCTCCTCCCCCAAGAACCACTGCAAAGGCTACAGCTGCCGAAGGGAAAATTACCCCTCCTCCCATCACAGCTGTTTTTCCCCAAAGTTTGTCCCATGCAGCCACGAAGGTTTCAGTAAATGGGCACAATCTAAGCGTGCTAATTGACTCCTGCAGCTCTAACAGCTTCATTAGTAAGGGGGCTGTCAGCAGGTTAAAACTGCGCATTTATCCCTCGGACAGGGAGATTGCAATGGCTCTGACGACTCTGACCACCAATTCTTCTGGCTTCTGTCTTGTCAAGCTCATCCTCAATGGGCGCACGTATCCCTCCACTCGGCTCGGAGTACTCGAAAACTTATGTAGCGATGTGCTTCTGGGACAGGACTTCCAGAAGCAGCACAAAAGACTCACTTTTGAGTTTGGATGGTCGAAGCCAGCGCATACGATTTCTAAGCTGCCGTTTTGTGCGCTCTCAGCGGCCTTACTCGATGAGCCCTCCCTGCTTGCCAATCGCTCTCCCCGCTGTAAACCCATAGCCACCAAATTGCAGCGCTTTTGCCAAGACGACTGAGCATTTATTGAGGCAGAAATCTCTCACATTTTAGCTGATGGTATTATCGAGCCGTGTTCATCCCCTGGCGGGTTCACATCGTTGTAGTGAAAAAACACTTTAAAACAACATAAGAAACGTCTGTGTAGTGATTATTCACAGACTATTAATCAATATACCGATCTGGATGGCGACCCGCTACCACGCATAGATGACATGGTCAACAACCTTGCCAAATACAAGGTATTTTCAACCTTCGATTTAAAGAGCACATACCATCAGGTACCGCTGAAAGTCTCTGACATAAAGTATATGGCCTTTGAGGCCAATGGTCAGCTTTATCAGTTTCGTTGCCTTCCATTTGGGGTCACCAATGGGGTGGCCGACTTCCAACGGGCAATGGATGGACTAGTCCAGCAAGATAACTTGATGGATACCTTTCCGTATTTAGACAATATCACTATTGCCAGCCATGATCAAAAGGAGCATGACACCAATCTTCAGAGAATTTTTGACGTTCTCCGTCGTCCTCACTTAACGTTAAACGAATCCAAATCAGTGAAATCGGTGCCATCAGTGAACATTTTCGGCTAGTGGGTGGGCAACGGTGTTATTAAACCAGACCCAGAGCGACTTTGTCCACTTCAGGAGCTCCCTCCCCCTACAAATCTCGGCTCTCTTCGTTGGGTGCTTGGGATGTCGGCTTATTATTCAAAGTGGATACCTCACTTCTCCAATAAAATACAGCCCCTGCTTCATGCGAAGTCTTTTCCATTGGAAGCAACGGCTATTTCTCCAGTCAACCTCCTCAAACGACAGCTGGAGAAAGCCACACTTCACTCCATTGATGAAAACCTTCCTTTTGTGGTCGAATGCGATGCATCGGAAGAGGCGATCTCGGCTACCTTGAATCAAGGTGGTCGACCCATGGCATTCCTATCCAGAACATTACAGGATAGCGTGATCCATTACTCCCCACCCCCCCCCCGTCGAGAAGGAGGCTACAGCCATCATCGAGGCTGTACGCCAATGGAATCATTTTCTTGCTCGGCGTCATTTCATGCTCATAACTGACCAGTGCTCCATGGCCTTCATGTTGGATAACCGGAAGCGTACGAGAATCAAAATAATAAAATTCAACTCTGGAGGATGTAGCTGGCCTCCTTTGGATATACTATCCGTTGCCGACCCGGCAAACAGAATGTGGCCCCAGATACCGTCACATGGGCATTCTGCTCTTCAATGACAACATTGACTCTGGTGGATCTGCATATGGACTTATACCATCCTGACGTTACCCGTATGTTGCACTTTGTTCGCTCCAAAAATCTACCATTCTCAATGGAGGACATAAAGAAAACATACTCCTCCTGTAGGATTTGTGCAGCACTGAAACCACAATTGTTCCGCTCATCAGATGATTTACTCATACATGCAATGCAGCCTATGCAGAGGCTCAGCGTAGACTTTAAAGGGCCATTGCCTTCAATGACGTGGAATGCCTACCTCCTTACGATGGTAGACGGGTATTCATGCTTTCCCTTTGCCTTCCCCTGTCCTAACATGCTTACCTCTACGGTAACTAAATGCCTCAATCAGGTCTTATCCCTTTGCAGGATGGCCAATTATATCCACACGGATCGGGGTCCCTCCTTTATGTCGAGTGAACTTAAAAGTTATCTCTCCCAACGGGGAATCGCCTCGATTAAGATGACACCATATCACCCAATCGGCAATGGACAGGTTGACCGATACAATGCCATCATCTCAAACGCTGTACATCTGGCACTGAGGTCACGCAACCTACCAGACCAGCAGTGGGAAACTCTGCTCCCCAACGTGTTACACTCTATCAGGCCTCTTCTCTCCACATCCACTAATGTCACACCTCATGAGCGATTCTTCAAGTTCCAGCGTCGCTCTATATATGGGACGTCTCTACAATCATGGTTGGTGGCTCCAGTCCCAGTGCTACTCCGGAGGTTCGCCCAGACTGCCAAGAACGAACCTCTCATTCACGAAGTGGAGGTAACAGAGGTAAACCCCATGTATGCGCACGTGCGGTACCCCGATGGCCGTGATTCCACCGTCTCACTCAGAGATCTGGCTCCCTCCCCAACCGGTCACACGGGCCCGAATGATGAAGGCTCCCAGGAGGATGATGTCAACATTCCGCACCCCTATGAAGATGATGCCCTACCTGGGACATCGAGGGATCTGCCGGCAGTGCTACTGGATCAACTCAGGGAGCTGAACGCTCCCCGAAGGATGGCCACCCGAAATCAGGATGCCGGACAATCTCCAGCTACGACCCAGGATGAGGCCAGCTCTGTGCCTGTGGTGACCTGCACCTGGAGTCTTGATATTCCCAGGCCTCCACAGGATGATCAAGACGACACGGACTCTACCGACTTACCGATATGGGCCAAGCGATCCAGGGACCAGGACACGGTCATAGAGTCATAGAGTCATAGAGTTTTACAGCACAGAAAGAGGCCCTTCGGCCCATCGTGTCTGCGCCGCCCATCCATCCCTGTCCAGTCTAATCCCATTTTCCAGCATTTGGTCCATACCCTTGTATGCAATGGCATTTCAAGTGCTCATCCAAATGCTTCTTGAATGTTGTGAGGGTTCCTGCCTCTACCACCCTTTCAGGCATTGAGTTCCACATTCCAACCACCCTCTGGGTGAAAAAGTTCCTCCTCAAATCCCCTCTAACTCTCCTGCCCCTTACCCTGAATCTATGCCCCCTTGTTATTGACCCCCCTACTAAGGGGAAAAGTTCCTCTTTGTCTACCCTATCTATGCCCCTCATCATTTTGTACACCTCAATCAGGTCCCCCCTCAGCCTTCTTTGCTCCAAGGAAAACAACCCCAGCCTGTCCAGCCTCTCTTCATAGCTGTGGCGCTCCATCCCAGGTAACATCCTGGTGAATCTTCTCTGCACCCTCTCCAAAGCAATCACATCCTTCCTATAGTGAGGCGACCAGAACTGCACACAGTACTCCAGCTGTGGCCTCACCAGCGTTTTGTACAGTTCCATCAAAACCTCCCTGCTCTTATATTCTATGCCTCGGCTAATGAAGGCAAGTATCCCATATGCCTTTTTAACCACCTTATCTACCTGTTCCGCTGCCTTCAGGGATCTATGTACATGTACACCAAGGTCCCTCTGACCCTCTGTACTTCCTAGGGTCCTACCACTCATTGTGTATTCCCTTGCCTTATTTGTCCGTCCAAAATGCATCACCTCGCACTTTTCAGGGTTAAATTCCATTTGCCACTTTTCCGCCCATCTGACCAACCCGTTTATATCGTCCTGTAGCCTGAGGCTTTCCTCCTCACAATTTACCACCCCACCAATTTTCGTGTCATCTGCGAACTTACTGATCATACCTTTTACATTCTCATCCAAATCATTTATGTAGATCACAAACAACAAGGGACCCAGCACCGATCCCTGAGGTACCCCACTGGACACAGGCTTCCAGTCACAAAAGCAACCTTCGACCATCACCCTCTGCCTCCTGCCACTCAGCCAGTTTAGGATCCAACGCGCCAAGGCACCCTGGATCCCATGGGCTCTTACCTTCTTGACCAGTCTCCTATGCGGGACTTTGTCAAAAGCTTTACTGAAGTCCATGTAAACCACATCCACAGCATTTCCCTCATCCACCCCCCTAGTCACCCCCGCGAAAAATTCAATCAGATTTGTCAGACATGATTTCCCCTTGACAAAGCCATGCTGACTATCCCCGATTAATCCTTGCCTCTCCAAGTGGAGACTAATTTTGTCCCTCAGAATTTTTTCCAATAATTTCCCTACCACAGATGTTAGGCTCACTGGCCTGTAATTCCCTGGTTTATCCCTGCTACCCTTCTTGAATAATGGTACTACGTAAGCTGTTCTCCAGTCCTCTGGTACATCCCCTGTGGCCAGAGAGGTTCTGAAAATTTGTGTCAGAACCCCTGCAATCTCCTCCTTTGCCTCCCACAGCAGCCTGGGATACATCTCGTCTGGGCCTGGTGATTTATCCACTTTTTGGCCTGCTAAAACCGCTAGCACCTCCTCCCTCTCGATGCTAATATGTTCAAGTATGTCACAGCCCCCTTGCCCGATTTCTATGTCTGCATCGTCTTTCTCCATAGTGAACACAGATGCAAAAAATTCATTTAAAACCCCGCCTACATCATCTGGCTCTACACACAGATTGCCACTTTGGTCCCTAATGGGCCCTACCCTTTCCCTGGTTATCCTCTTGCCCTTAATATACTTATAAAACATCTTAGGATTTTCCTTTATTTTGCTCGCCAGTGTTATTTCATGGCCCCTCCTCGCCCTCCTAATTTCTTTTTTAAGTATGCCCCTGCATTTTTTATACTCCTCTAGGGCTTCTTCCGTCTTTAGTCTTTTGTAACTGCCAAAAGCCCTCCTTTTATTTCTAATGCATTTTTGTATATCCCTTGTCATCCAAGGTTCCCTTTGCTTGTTGGTCCCACCCTTGACCTTTACAGGAACATGTTGGCGTTGTACTCTCTCTATTTCCCTTCTGAAAGTCTCCCACTGTTTTGATGCGGATTTTCCTATAAGTAGCTGCTCCCAGTCCAATTTGGCCAGATCCTGCCTTATCATATTAAAATCGGCCTTCCCCCAATTTAGAACCCTTATTTCCGGGCCGTCTTTGTCTTTTTCCATGACCACCTTAAATCTCACCGAATTGTGGTCACTGTCGCCAAAATGCTCTCCTACTGACACTTCCACCACTTGCCCGGCTACATTCCCCAGAATTAGGTCCAGTACCGCCCCCTCTCTTGTAGGACTTTCTACATGTTGGCTCAAAAAGCTCTCCTGGATGCACTTTAAGAATTCTGCACTCTCTAAGCCTTTCACACTCTGACTGTCCCAATTTATATTGGGGAAGTTGAAATCCCCCACTATTATTACCCTATTATTTTCGCACTTTTCTGAGATTTGCCGACATATCTGTTCCTCTATCTCCCCCTGACTGTTTGGGGGCCTATAGTACACTCCCAGCAAAGTGCTTGCCCCCTTTTTGTTTTTAAGTTCTACCCATATGGCCTCATTAGAGGAACCCGCTAATATATCATCCCTCCTTACAGCAGTAATTGACTCCTTAATTAATATTGCAACACCCCCTCCCCTTTTACACCCCCCTCTGTCTCGCCTGAAGATTCTATACCCCGGAATATTGAGCTGCCAGTCCTGACCCTCCCTCAACCATGTCTCCGTGATAGCAACAATATCGTACTCCCATGTGTTCAACAACAACTTCAGTTCATCCACCTTATTTGCAAGACTCCTTGCATTAAAATAAATGCCTTCCAGCCCTGCCGTATTCTCTTTTGCCTTCACATATTTGCTTTGCCTTCCCAGCTGACTTGTTTTTCCCTCTGTATTTGGCTGTAAATCACCCCCTACTATAGCTCCACTCTGTACCCCATCCCCCTGCCAAGTTAGTTTAAACCCCCCCCAGCAGTGCTAGCAAACCTCCCCGCAAGGATATTGGTTCCCCTCTGGTTCAGGTGTAAACCGTCCGACTTGTACAAGTCCCACCTTTCCCAGAAGCAGACCCAGTGATCCAGGAAACTAAAGCCCTCCCCCCTGCACCATCCCTTTAGCCACGCATGCATCTGTTCTATCTTCCTATTTCTATACTTACTAGCACGTGGCACCGGGAGTAATCCAGAGATTACAACCCTTGAGGTCCTGCTCTTTAATCCTTCACCTAGCTCCCTAAATTCTTGCTGCAGGACCTCATCCCTCTTTTTACCTATGTCGTTGGTACCAATGTGGACCACGACCACTGGCTGTTCACCCTCCCCCTCCAGAATGCCCTGCAGCCGCTCAGTGACATCCTTGACCTTGGCACCAGGGAGGCAACAAACCATCCTGGATTCACGTCTACGGCCACAGAAACGCCTATCTGTTCCCCTTACTATAGAATCCCCTACCACTATTGCTCTCCCACTCTTTTTACCCCCTTCCTGGGCAGCAGGAGCTCCGCCAGTGCCAGGAAGTTGGCTGCTGCTGCCTTCCCCTGGTGAGTCATTCCCCTCAACAGTATCCAAAGCGGTATACTTGTTTGAAAGGGGGATGTCCGCAGGGGTTCCCTGCACTACCAGCCTGCCTTTGTTGCTCCGCCTGATGGTCACCCCCTGTGCTGCCCTACCCTGAGGCGTGAACAACTCGCTAAACATGCTATCCACGAGCCTCTCAGCATCGCGTATGCTCCAAAATTCATCCACCCGCAGCTCGTCCTGGGAGACGTGCCTGCTGTTCACAAGCAGAGAGCTAAATGACTACTGCTATATTTGGTCTGCCTAGTCCATTAAAGGAAGACTGGACTTCCAAACATTTTAGGGAGGAATAATTTCATAAATCGCAATTTCTACAATAAGTAACTCAGGAAGTAATACAGAACGGCCAGCTGAGGGCGCCATCCGAGGAGTATAAATACTCGGGCGTGGGCCCAACTTGGCCAGAGACAATCTGGAAACAGGAAGCTAGTGACTACTAACTAGACATCCATGTTTTGTTACAAGTCGATTAAAGCCTTGCTTTATGTACAACCAAGTGCGTAGTGAGTCTTTATTACGTCACATATATCGATATATTTGTGGATGTTAAGATAATCAATGGAAATGGGGATGGGGCAGGAAAGTGGAGTTGATATACAAGGTCAGCCGTGATCTTATTTTATGGCGTAGCAGGCTCGATGGGTAAATGTCCTGCTCCTATTTCTTATGTTCTTATGTCCATCCATCACCCCCTGTGCTCACTGACCTGCACTTGCTCGCGTTCCGTTAACCTCTTTGAGCTCCTCATGTTCAAAGCCCGCCATGGCATCGCCCCTCCCTATTGCTATAACCTTCTCTAGTTCTTCTACCTTCCGAGATCTCTGCACTACATTGATTCTGACTTTTCGCACATCCCTGATTTCCATCACCCCACCATTGGCCGCTGTGCCTTCAGATGCCTGGGACCTAAGCTCCGTAATTTCCCGCATAAAAGTAGAAGAAATGGTGTAATTTACGAGGGCCTGAAGAAACAGAGAGACCTGGGGTTCTCCAACCGAATCTTTGAAGGTAATAGGACGAGGTGATCAAGCTGTTTAAATGCATGTCTGATCCTCGGCGTTTTCATTAGAGGCAAAGAGTACAAAAGTGAGGAAGTTATGCCTTACCTTTATAAATCGCTGGTGTGCACCAGCCGGCGTATTCTGTCCAATTCTGGGCATCACACTTTAGGGAGGAGAGCAAAACCTTGGAGAGGATGCAGCGGGGATTTACTCGAATGGCACCAGGAATGGGGAGCTGCAGTTATGTGGATAGACTGGAGAAGCTTGTGTTGTTCTCCTTAAAGCAGAGAGGGTTAAGGAGAGCTTCTTTAAAAGGGTTCAAAATCATGAAGGAAGTATGTAGAAACTGTTTCCAGAATGGCTGGTAACCAGAGGACGGAGATTTAAGATCATTCGTAAAAGCACCAGAAGGGGAGATAAGGTACTTTTTTTACACAGCGAGTTGTTGTGACCTGGAAGACATAGACTGAAAGGACGTTGGAAGCAGATTCAAGAGCAACTTTCGAAAGAGACTTGGATAAATACTGGAAGGGAAACATTTATAGGGCGGATGTTGCCAGGACTGGAGAATTATAGCTATGAGGATAGATTGGATAAGCTGGGCTGCACATATAGAGCGATGCCATACCGCCCGTTTAGGGTCAGCGTCCGAGACAATATTCTAGGCATAAAAAGTAACCGATGATCATTTAATCAGGTTGTTTTTATGAACAGTGCATTACTTTTCTACCCTACTTCCACATTGCTTTGTTTGATGGAAAGGCGCATGTCACAGCGAGGACTAACTGATTCATGAACTGTCCTTTAACGGCTCCTGGGGAGAAGCAAGTTCAAGTTCTAAAGATTAGTTTGTCTGCCCTCGGCCCTTTAAGGTGGAAGTGGATCACCGGCACTGCTTCTTTCTCTTGAACACCAGAAGGCGCGGATAACATGGGTCTCTTTTCAATAAAACAACATATTACGGGCCGAACTGATCTGAAGACTTTAAAGTATTAAATTAAGGGATGGATAGATAGAAGCAGACTGGTTCAGTAGTTGAGGGGAGAGGAGCGGGAAGTTATGGATGCAATAATATAATTCCAGGGAATCTGAACAGAGAGCTGCAGAAACTTCCTTACACAGATAATTCTGGGGCTGTGAAATTCACCTCCTGGTTAGTGCTTGAGGCCGAAACCACGTCAATGATCAAGAGTAAACTGATAGGTGGATGACGCACAGGTGGTTGACGGGATAGCGGAACAGTGTGAGTAAATGTGATCAGAACCACGTGCTCCTGTGGT
Organism: Somniosus microcephalus; assembly: GCF_052327205.1. Lineage (NCBI taxonomy): Eukaryota > Metazoa > Chordata > Chondrichthyes > Squaliformes > Somniosidae > Somniosus > Somniosus microcephalus. The sequence goes on along the minus strand of NW_028225186.1, from coordinate 3,736,503 downwards.
CATGAACGCCAGCATCGATTGATTGGGCCAAATGCCCTGGTTTTGTGTTTTAACTTCTATCGATGTCTATGGTAGAAAGAACGAAAGATTGTAGGAAACAAAAACTTGCATTTCTAGAGCGTCTTTTACAACTCAGGACGTCCCAAAGTGCTTTACTGCCAATGAAGTACCTTTTGAAGTGTAGTCACTGTTGTAATGTGGGAATTGCCACGTAGAATCCTAAAGAAAATTAACTTCAGCTGTGAATGTTGTGGAATTTACCCCAGAATATATGTGGTTAATGTTTGTGTTAAATAACATCATGTTTTGGATGAAATGTTGCATAAGAGTGTTTGGGGGATGTTTCAGCAAGTTTTCATTCTTTCGACGGCCAGATTAAATGTGTGGACTCTCGTTTGCAGTTCGTCAACATGTGGAAAGACTTTTCTCCAATAATTTCTTCCAAAGCTTTCTCTAGTCTGCGTTCATAACTAAAGACTCTGACCCTTTGAGTCATCTTAACTTGGTCAACGTTTACGCCGGATTAACACATCAGTTTAACTGATCATTTATCTCAGTGCTGTTTGTGGGACCTTGTTGTGGGCGGATTGTTTTTTCAGATTTCCCTCCAAAAACAAGATGATTGCAATTCAAAATCATTTCATTGGCTGTGAAGAGTTCTGGCAGCTTCGGAAGAAGTGAAGCGCGCTGGAGGAATGGAAGATTTTGTTTCTTTCTTTCTCTATTCCTTTCTCCCTCTCTTTCTTTCCTTCTTTCTCTCTTTCTTTCTTTCCTTCATTCTTACTTTCACTTTTTCTTTCTATATTTCCTTCTTTTATTCTTTCTTTCTCTCTTTCTTTCTTACTTTCCTTCTCTCCTTCTTTCCTTCTCTCTCTTTCTACCTTTCTCTTTTTCTTTATTTCTTACTTTCTTTATCGCTTTGGATCATTCTTTCTTTCTTTCTTTCTGTCTTTCGTTCTCTCATCCTTTCTTTCGTTGTTCCTCCTTTTTTACATTCTCTTTTTCTTGCTGTTTTTCCTGCTTTTATTCTTTCTTTTTCTCTTCCTTTCTTACTTCCTTTCCCTCTGTCTTTCCTTCTTTCTTTCTCTCTTTCTTTCTTTATTACGCTATTTCTCTCTCTTCTTTCTTCCTTCGTTTCTCTCTTTCTTTCCTTCTCTCTTTCTTTCTCTCTTTACTTCTTTCTTTATATCTTACTTTTCTTTATCCCTCTTTATATACACGCATATATATATTTACATATATATATTTACATATATATAGATATAAACCTTCAATTCTTTCAGTTGCTACATTCCTTTCATTTTGTGCTGCAATCCATTTTTTCTCTTTTCTCTCTGCCTGATCTACTAAAATGACTGTATCCTCCTGAAGGCCAAGAAATTTGTCTCGGGCAGTGGCACAAAACAGGTGCAGTCTTAGGAACTGAATATCAGGCGCTGCACACAGAGGGCAGCAGATCCAACAGCGATGGTTTCCTCCACCGCCCGAGATGAATTACTTGGTCAAAATGTCTATATCCCCCTGAGGTCTCTTACACACTTACATCTTACAAACCGGCTCATAGTTAGTGCCGTGCTTTTCAAAGAGCCAGCACAGGCAAGTTGGGCCGAATGGCCTCATTCTGTGCTTGAGGAAGCTATGATCCTATGATCATCAATCGACTTACTGCGCAGGTTCACCATGTCCACTGTCCTCTCTGTGGGGAGTGGGAGAAGTGCCTATCTATTCTCCTTACAAAAGAATCCCCTATCACTAGAGCTCTCCCGCTCTTTTTCCTCCCGTCCTCTGCAGCAGGACCACCCATGGTGCCAGGAAGTTGGCTGCTGCTGCCTTCCCCCGATTATCCATCTCCCTCAACAATATTCAAAGTTGTGTATCTGTTAGAGAGGGGGATGGCCACAGGGGACCCTGCATTACCTGCCTGTGCCTTTTACTCTGCCTGGTGGTCACCCATTTCCTTCCTGCCTGTGCAGCCTTCAAGTGCGGTGTGACCAACTCATTAAACGTCCTATCCACGTTGTCCTCAGCATCGCTAATACTCCAGTATGTATTCATTCACAGCTCCAGCGCCGCAATGCGGACAGCCAGTAACTGCAGCTGGTTACACTTCACACACACATGGTCGTCAGGGAGACAGGAATTGTCCCTGATTTCCCACATAGTGCAGGAGGAGCATACAACGGCGCCGAACTGTGCTGTCATGACTTGCCTTTTAATTAATTAAAATTAAATCAAATCAATACCACCAATTACACTACAATTAAATGATATACTTAAGGGCCCTTGTTTACTAGCACTCTCTGCTACGCAACAGTGACCTTACAAACTATAATGACAAAAATTAAAGCTTCTAAACTTTATAGACTATTAAACTTAACTATCAATCTATAGAATAGTATAAATACTCACCTGGCTGTACGCACCCAATCAGCTGCTTCCTCTTGCCCGCATCACTTTTTCAATCATGACGTGGCTCTGGAACGCCATTGCTGGTCTGTGAGATTGGTCAGCCTCTGAAAAAAGCCCGTGAACGTGAGTTTAAATACTCACCGGCTTCTCCCGACACTGGGCCTCTGTAAAAAACCTGCAAAAGTGAGTTTAAATACTCACCGGCTTCTCCCGACACTGTGGCGTGAATGTTACCTGCAACTTATCAGCCCAAGCCTGAACATCGTCCGGGTCTTGTTGTATGTGGGCATGGACTGCTTCATCATCTGTGGAGTTGTGAATGGCACTGAACACTGTACAGTCATCAGCGAACATCCCCAGTTCTGACCATATGTTGGAGCGAAGGCCATTGATGAAGCAGCTGATGATGGTTGGGCCTAGGACACTGCCCTGAGGAACTCCTACAGCGATGTCCTGGGGCTGGAATGATTGCCCTTCAATCACCACAACCATCTTCCTTTGTGCTTGGTATGACTCCAATCATTGGGGATTTTTCCCCACGATTCCCAATGACCAGTTTTACTGGGGCTCCTTGATGCCACACTCGGTCAAATACTGCTTGGATGTCAAGGGCAATCGCTCTCAATTCTCCTCTGGATTTCAGCTCTTTTGTCCTTGTTTGGACCAAGGCTGTAATGAAGTTGGGAGCCGAGTGGTCTTGGCAGAACCCTAACTGGGCATCAGTGAGCAGTTACTGGTGAGTAAGTGCAGCCTTACAGCACTGTCGATGTCACCTTCCATCACGTTGCTGATGATGGAGAGTAGACTGATGGGGTGGTAATTGGCCAGATTGGATTTGTCCTGCTTTTTGTGGACAGGACATACCTTACAGTTTCCCACATTTTTGGATAGATGCCAGTGTTGTAGCTGTATTGAACAGGTTGGCTAAATGCATGGCTAGTTCTGGAGAGCATGTCTTCAGCATGGTAGCCGGGATGTTGTCAGGGACCATAGCTTTTGCTGTATCCAGTACGCTCAGCTGTTCCTTGATATCACATGGAGTGAATCGAATTGGCTGAAGACTGGCTTCTGGGATGTTGGGAACCTCAGGAGGAGGCTGATATGGATCAGGCCGGGTGGTCCGTCCAGTTTCATTTTTATTATTTTATTTCGTAGCGGTTTGTTACAACTAAGTGTCTTGCTAGGCCATTTCGGAGGGCAGCTAAGAGTCAACTACTTTGCTATGGGTCAGAAGTCACATATAGGCCAGACCAGGTCGGGACAACAGATTTCCTTCCCTAATGGACATTATTGAACCAGATGGGTTTGTACAACAATGGGACAGTATCATGGTTACAATTACTGATGCTAGCTTTCTTTTTGGTGAGGTGAAGTAGAGTAGGAGGAGCCACGTGTGGAGACCAGTTCGGGCAAATGTACTGTTTCTGTGATGCAGACTCGAGAATATTATGTAAGCATAATACTGTGTAAGCAGACACAGAATTATCCGGTACTCACAGCACTTCCCTTTCAAACAGACACAGAATGATCCAGGACTGACAGCACATCCCTTTTAAACAGACACAGAATGCTCCGGGACTGACAGCGCAGCACCTTCAAACAGGCACAGCTTGATCCAGGACTAACAGCACATCCCTTTTTAATAGAAACAGACACAGAATGATCCGGGACTGACAGCACACCACTGTAAAGAGACACAGAATGATCCGGGACTGACAGCACACCCCTTTCAAACAGACGCAGAATGATCCTGGACTAACAGCACATCCCTTTTAATAGACACAGACAGAGAATGACCCAGGACTGACAGCACATTCCTTTTAAACAGACACAGAATGATCTGGGACTGACAACACATCCTGTTGGTTTTGTGACTGGAAGCCTGTTTCCAGTGGTGTATTGCAGGGATCGGTGCTGGTTACGTTGCTGCTTGTAGTGTACATTAATGATTTAGATATGAATGTAGGAGCTATGTTCAGTAAGTTCGCAGATGACACGAAAATTGATGGAGTGCTAAATAGCGAGGTGGAAAGCCTCAGGCTAAACGACGCTTTAGAGGGGTTGGCTGGATGGGCAGAACAGTGGCAAATGAAAATTAACAGTTAAACATGTGAGGTCTTGCATTTTGGGTGTACTAACAACGCAAGGGAATGCACAATGAATGGTAGGAGCCTAGGAAGGCAAAGGATCAAAAGAACTTTGGTGTGCATGTACATAGATCCCTGAATGCAGCAGGACAGGACAGCTAGTGCGAGCAAGCACTGAGTGCGAGTCATCAAAGCGTGCTGTGAGTTTGGGTAAGTGTGAGAGTTCTTAAATTGTTATTTCTCTTTAAATCATTCTTGATAAGATTGCTTAAGCAGTTTAAGTAAAGGGGAAAAGTTAAAAGATAAATATTTAGGATTCTGTTGGTTTAAGAAGAGTAAAAAAATGTTACACTTCAGTAGGAGTAAATTGGCACAGCAGGCAGTGGAAACCAGTTTTCTAACCGTTCTGCCGGGGTGACTCATTTGGCTGTAAACAAACAAACAGTATAAAAAGACCAGTCCTAGTGCGAGCAAACACTGAGTGTGAGTCATCAAAGCGTGCTGTGAGTTTGGATAAGTGTGAGTTAGGGTAAGTGGGGTGTTAGGTGTTCTTTTCAAACTTTAGCTCTGTGGGCTGCAGTTAATAAGGCCTTTCTGGTGCAGAGTGACTGTTGGTAAACCATTTAACTGGTATAACTAGAGGGATTGATTTAATTTAAATCCAATTAATTAAAGGGGATACTAGCATCTAAAATCGGGCAGAGGGTGTCCATAACTAACAATAAAAAATGTAATTAATTACATAGAATGGAGCAGGTGATGTGTTACTGTTGCGAGATGTGGGAGCCGGTGAACCCCATTGAGGCTCACGGTGATTATGTCTGTGACAATTGTCTGCTGCTACAGGAACTCCAGCTCTGTGTTGATGAGCTGGAGTCTGAGCTTCAGACACTGTGACACATCAGGGAGGGGGAGAAGTACCTGGACACTGTGTATCAGGAGGTGGTCACACCTATGAAGTTAATTAATTCAGATGTAGCCCATGGTCAGGGACAGGACGGTGTGACTACGAGCGAGGCAGGTACGGGGATCCAGGTGGTAGAGCTGGAGGAGCCGCAGCCCTTGCTTTTGTCCAACAGGTTCGAAGTTCTTACTCCCTGTGGGGACAGGAGCAGGGACTGCAGGGAGGATGAGCAACCTGGCCACAGCACTGTGGAACGGGGGGCCATTCAAGAGGGGGGAGTAAATAGAAATGTTGTAGTGGTAGGGGATAGTATTATTAGGGGGATAGATAGAGTTCTCTGCAGCCGAGAGCGAGAGTCCCGAAGGCTGTCTTGCCTACCCGGTGCCGGGATTAAGGACATCTCCTCTGGGCTGGAAAGAAACTTGCAGTGAGAGGGGGTGAATCCAGTTGTCGTGGTCCATGTTGGTACAAACGACGTAGATAGGACTAGGAAGCCGGTTCTGTTAAAGGAGTATGAGCAGCTAGGTGTCAAATTAAAATACAGAACCTCAAGGGTAATAATCTCTGAGCCACGAGCGAATTTGGCTAGGACAAATAAAATTAGAGAGTTAAATGCGTGGCACAAGGACTGGTGTGGGAGAAATGTTTTTTGCTTCCTGGGACACTGGCATCAGTACTGGGGCAGGAGGGAGCTGTACCGTTGGGACGGGCTTCACTTTGCCAGTGCTGGGGCTAGAGTCCTGGCGGATCATATAACTAGGGCTGTAGAGAGGGCTTTAAACTAACTAGTGGGGGGGAGGATCCTCGATAGCAAATAATAAAAACGACAACAGAGAAGGTCATAGACTTAGGTAGCAGTGGGGAAATTAAAAACCAGAGCGTGTTAGGAAGGGGCAGAAGGTATGGAGTAAAAGGTAAAGTAATAAAAAGGGCAAAAGCAGGAACTAAGTGTCACACGGGGAGGCGGTGGTGTAGTGGTTATGTTGCTCGACTAGTAAGCCAGAAGCTCAGTCAAATGCTCTGATAATATGGGTTTAATTCCCACCACGTACAGCTGGTGGAATTTAAATTCAATTCAATTTAATTCTGGAATTAAATGTTAGTTTCAGTAATGGCAACCATGATACCATTGTCGATTGTTGCAAAAACCCATCTAGTTCACTAATGTCCTTCAGGGAAGGAGATCTGCCTTCCTTATCCTGGTCTGGCTTTTATGTGACTCCAGACCCACAGCAATGTGGTTGACTCTTAATGCCCTCTGAAATGGCCTAGCAAGCCACTCAGTTGAAAACAAACGCTACAAGAAACAATAAGAATAAGACCGGACGGACCACTCAGCACCGACAATTACAATGGCAAACACAGCCCTGTCGACCCTGCAAATTCCTCCTTACCTACATCTGGGGGCTTGTGACAAAATTGGGAGAGCTGTCCCACAGACTAGTCAAGCAACAGCCTGACATATTCAAAATTACCGAATCATACCTTACCACCAATGTCCCAAACAACACCATCACCATCCCTGGGATTGTCCTGTCCCACTGGCAGGACAGACCCACCAGAGGTGGTGGCACCGTGGTATATAGTCGGGAGGGAGGGTGTACCAGTGAGAGTCCTCAACATTGACTCAGGACCCCATGAGGTCTCATGGCATCAAGTCAATCATGGGCAAGGAAACCTCCTGCTAATTACCACGGACCGCCATCCCTCAGCTGATGAATCAGTACTCCTTCATGTTGAACACTCATTGGAAGAAGCACTGAGAGTAGCAAGGGCACAAACTGCCCTCTGGGTGGGGGACTTCAATGTCCATCACCAAGAGTGGCTCGGTAGCACCACAACTGGCCGCCTCCTAAAGGACATAGCTGCCAGACTGGGTCTGCGACAGGTGGTGAGGGAATTCAACAAGAGGGAAAAACCGACTTGATCTCGTTCTCACCAATCTACCTGTTGCAGATGCATCTGTCCATGACAGCATTGGTGGAAGTGACCACCGCACAGTCCTTGTGGAGAGGAAGTCCCGTCTTCATGCTAAGGATACCCTCCACCGTGTTGTGTGGCACTACCACCGTGCTAAATGGGACAGATTTCGAACAGATCTGGCAACTCAAAACTGGGCATCCATGAGGCGTTGTGGGCCATCGGCAGCAGCAGAATTGTATTCAACCGCAATCTGTAACCTCATGGCCCGGCATATCCCTCACTCTACCATTACCATCAAGCCGGGAGATCAACCCTGGTTTAATGAAGAGTGCAGGAGAGCACCAGGCATACCGAAAAACGAGGTGTCAACCTGGTGAGGCTACAACACTGGACTACTTGCATGGCAAACAACGGAAGCAACATGCGATAGACAGAGATAAGCGATCTCACAACCATCGGATCAAATCAAAGCTCTGCAGTCCTGCCACATCCGGTCGTGAGTGGTGGTGGACACTTAAAGAGTTATCAGGAGGAGGATGTTCCAAAAATATCCCCATCCTCAATGATGTTGGAGCCCAGCACGTGAGTGCAAAAGGCAAGGCTGAAGCATTTGCAACAATTTCAGCCAGAAGTGCCGCGTGGATGATCCATCTCGGCCTCCTCCTTAGGTCCCCAGCATCACAGATGCCAGTTTTCAGCCCATTCAATTCACTCCACGTGATGTCAAGAAACGGCTGAAGACACTGGATACTGCAAAGGCTATGGGCCCTGACAATATTCCGGCAATAGTACTGAAGACTTGTGCTCCAGAACTAGCTGCGCCCCTAGCCAAGCTATTCCAGTAAAGCTACAACACTGGCATCTACCTGGCAATGTGGAAAATTGCCCAAGTATGTCCTGTTTACAAAAAGCAGGACAAATCCGACCCGGACAATTACCATCCCATCAGTCTACTCTCAATCATCAGCAAAGTGATGGAAGGTGTCGTCGACAGTGCTATCAAGCGGCACTTACTCAGCAATAACCTACTAACTGACGCCCAGTTTGGGTTCCGCCAGGGCCACTCAGCTCCTGACCTCATTACAGCCTTCGTCCAAACATGGACAAAAGAGCTGAACTCAAGAGGTGAGGTGAGAGTGACTGCCCTTGACATCAAGGCAGCATTTGATCGAGTGTGGCATCAAGGAGCCCTAGCAAAACTTAAGTCAATGGGAATCAAGGGGAAAACACTCCATTGGTTGGAATCATACCTAGCACAAAGGAAGTTGGCTGTGGTTGTTGGAGGTCATTCATCTCAATCACGTGACATCACTGCAGGAGTTCCTTAGGGCAGTGTCCTAGGCCCAACCATCTTCAGCTGTTTCATCAATGACCTTCCCTCCATCATAAGGTCAGAAGTGGGTATGTTCGCTGATGATTGCACACTGTTCAGGATCATTCGAGACTTGTCAGATACTGACGCAGTCCGTGTCCATATGCAGCAAGACCTGGACAACTTTCAGATTTGGGCTGACAAGTGGCAAGTAACATTCGCACCACACAAGTTCCAGGCAATGATCATCTCCAACAAGTGAGACTCTAACCATGACATTCAATGGCATTACCATCGCTGAATCCCCCACGATCAGCATCCTGGGGGTTACCATTGATCAGAAACTGAACTGGACCAGCCATATAAATACTGTGGCTGCAAGAGCAGGCCAGAGGCTGGGAATTCTGCGGCGAGTGTCTCACCTCCTGACTCCCCAAAACCTTTCCACTATCTACAAGGCACAAGTCCGGAGTGTGATGGAATGCTCTCCACTTGCCTGGATGAGTGCAGCTCCAACAACACACAAGAAGCTCGACACCATTCAGGATAAAGCAACCCGCTTGATTGGCACTCCATCCACCATTTTCAACATTCACTCCCTCCACCACCGGTGCACTGTGGCTGCAGTGTGTACCATCTACAAGATGCACTGCAGCAACTCGCCAAAGCTCCTTCAAAAGCACCTTCCAGACCTGCGACCTCTACCTCTTAGAAGGACAAGGGTAGCAGACGCATGGGAACATCACCACCTACAAGTTCCCCTCCAAGCCACACACCATCCTGACTTGGACCTGTATCGCCGTTCCCTCTCTGTCGCTGGGCAAAAATCCTGGAACTCCCTTCCTAACAGCATTGTGGGTGTACCTACACCATATGGACTGCAGCGGTTCAAGAAGGCGGCTCACCACCATCTTCTCAAGGGCAATTAGGGATGGGCACTAAATGCAGGCCTAGCCAGCGACGCCCACATCCCATCAATGAATTTTAAAAAAAAATTTGAAAGTTCTCTATCTGAATGCACGTAGCATTCATAACAAAATAAATGAGTTAATGGCACAAATAACTACATATGGGTATGATCTTGTGGCATTACAGAAACATGGCTGCAGGGTGACAATGCCTGGGAATTAAACATACCAGGTTATTTAACGATCAGGAAGGACAGGCAGGAAGGAAAGGGAGGTGGGGTGGCTATGTTAATAAAGGAAGGAATCACTGTAATACAGATAAATGATATTGGCTCAAAAGATCAGGATAATGAAACAGTTTGGGTGGAGGTAAGGAATAATAAGGGGAAAAAACACGAGTGGGCGTAGTCTATAGGCCTCCGAACAGTGGCAACTCTGTTGGACGGAGTATCAATCCGGAAATAGTTGAGGCTTGTAATAAGGAAACATCTATAATTATGGGGGATTTTAACTATCATATTGAATGGACAAATCAAATTGGGCAGGGCTGCCTTGAGGATGAGTTCATTGAGTGTATTTGGGATGGGTTTCTTAAACAGTATGTAACTGAACCGACCAGGGGGCAAGCAACCTTAGATCTGGTCCTTTGTAACGAGAAAGGATTAATTAAAAATGTCCTAGTAAAGGATACCCTTGGAATGAGTGACCATAACATGGATGAATTCCATATTCAATTAGAGGGTGAGAAGGTTGGATCACAAACAAGCATGCTACGCTTGAATAAAGGAGACTATGAAGGTATGAGAGCGGAATTGAGTACAGTGGATTGGGAAAATAGATTAAAGGGTAAGACGATACATGATCAGTGGTGTACATTTAAGGAGTTATTTTACGACTTCCAAAAATATATATTCCACTGAGAAGAAAAGGGGGTAAAAGAAAAGACAACCATCCGTGGCTAATTAAAGAAATTAAGGATAGCATTCGACTAAAAACAAGGGCATATAAGGTAGCCGAATCTAGTGGGAGGATAGAGGATTGGGAAAACTTTAAAAGAGAGCAAAAAATAACAAAAAGATTGTTTAAGAAAGGGAAGATAGATTATGTAAGTAAATTAGCAAAAAATATAAAAACAGATAGTAAGAGTTTTTATAGTTATATAAAAAGAAATAGGGTGGCTTAAGTTAATGTTGGTCCCTTAGGGGATGGGACCGGGAAATTAATGGTGGGAAATATGAAGATGGCAAAAACACTGAATGAATATTTTATATCAGTCATTACAGTAGAGGACACTAAGAATATCCCAACACTGGACAAACAGGTGGCTATAGGGGGGAGGAGCTAAACACGATCAAAATCACTAAGGAAGTGGTACTCGGCAAAATAATGGGACTAAAGGCGGATAAATCACCTGGACCTGATGGCTTAAATCCTAGGGTCTTGAGGGAAGTGGCGGTAGGGATTGTGGATGCATTGGTAATAATTTTCAAATCTCCCTGGACTCAGCAAAGGTCCTGGCAGACTGGAAAACTGCTAATGTAACACCCTTATTTAAAAAGGGCAGTAGACAGAAGACTGGAAACTATAGCCTAATATCTGTGGTAGGTAAAATTTTGCAGTCCATTACTAAGGAGACAGTAACAGGACATTTGGAGAATCATAATTTAATAGGACAAATTCAGCATGGTTTTATGAAGGGGAAGTCATGTTTGTCAAATTTGCTGGAGTTCTTTGAGGAAGTAACATATGGGGTGGATAAAGGGGAACCAGTGGACGTAGTGTATTTAGGCTTCCAAAAGGCATTTGACAAGGTGCCACACAACAGATTATTGCTTAAGATAAAAAATCACGGGATTGGGGGTAATATTCTGGCATGGATAGTGGATTGGCTATCTAACAGAAGGCTGAGAGTTGGGATACATGGTTCTTTCTCAGACTGGCAATCAATAACTCGTGTTGTTCCGCAGGGGTCAGTGCTGGGTCCCCAACTCTTTACAATCTATATTAACGATTTGGAGGAGGGGACCGAGTGTAACATATCAAAGTTTGCAGATGGGAGGGAAAGTAGTGAGTGAGGAGGGCATAAAAAACCTGCAAGGGGACATAGACAGGCTAAGTAAGTGGGCAGAGATTTGGCAGATGGAATACAATACTGGTAAGTGTGAGGTTATGCACTTTGGCAGGAAAAATCGTAGAGCAAGTTATTATCTTAATGGCAAGAAACTGGAAAATACAGAAGTACAAAGGGATCTGGGGGTCCTGGTGCACGAAACTCAAAAGGTTAGTATGCAGTTGCAGCAAGTGATTAAGAAGGCCAATGGAATGTTGGCTTTCATTGCTAGGGGGATAGAATATAAAAATAGGGAAATATGGCTTCAGTTGTACAAGGTATTGGTGAGAACGCACCTGGAATACTGCATACAGTTTTGGTGTCCATACTTAAGAAAATACATACTTGCTCTCGAGTCAGTACAAAGAAGGTTCACTCGGTTAATCCCGGGGATGAGGGAATGGACATATGAGGAGAGGATGAGTAGATTGGGGCTCTACTCATTGGAGTTCAGAAGAATGAGAGGCGATCTTATTGAAACATATAAGATTGTGAAGGGGTTGGATCGGGTGGATGCGGGGAGGATGTTTCCGATGATGGGTGAAACTTGAACTGGGGGCATAGTCTTAGAATAAGGGGCTGCTGTTTCAAAACTGAGATGAGGAGGAACTACTTCACTCAGAGGGTGGTAGGTCCATGGACTATGCTGCCCCAAAAAGCTGCAGAAGCTACATATTTACATAAATTAAAAAAAATATATACAGTTTCCGAGCAGTAATGGGAATTAAGGGTTACGGGGAGCGGGCAGGAATTTGGACATGAGTCCAGGTTCGGATCGGACATGGCCCTGTGGGTAGCGGAGCGGGCCCAGGGGCCGTGCAGCCTGATCCTGCTGCTATTTCATGTGTCTAATTCTGTTAGATTGAGGAGATGGTCCTGTGATAGTAGATTGGCGGTTAGGATCAGATCAGCCATGATCTTATTGAATAGCGGAGCAGGCTTGAGGGGCCGATTGGCCTAGTCCTGCTCCTGTTTCTTTTGTTCTTATGTTCTTATGTAAGTTGGTTAAGAAGGCATATGGGATACTTGTATTCATTAGCCGAGGCATAGAATATAAGAGCAGGGAGGTTATGATGGAGCTGTACAAAACGTTAGTTAGGCCACAGCTGCAATAGTGTATGTAGTTCTGGTCGCCACACTATAGGAAGGACGTGATTGCATTGGAGATGGTGCTGAGGAGATTCACTGAGATGTTAGCTGGGATGGAGCACGTCAGCTATGAAGAGAGATTGGACAGGTTAGGGTTGTCTTTCTTAGAGCAGAGAAGGCTGAGGGTGGACCTGATTGAGGTGTACAAAATTATGAGGGGCATAGATAGGATAGATAGAAAGGAACTGTCCACCTTAGTAGAGGATTCAGTAAACAGGGAGCGTAATTTCAAGGTAAGGGGCAGGAGGTTTAGAGGGGATTTGAGGAAAAACTTTTGCACCCACAGGGTGGTTGGAATCTGGACCTCACTGCCTGAAAGGGTGGCAGAGGCAGGAATCCTCATAACATTGAAGAAGCATTTAGATGAACAAATGAAACGCCATAGCATACAAGGCTACGGACCAAGTGCTAGAAAATGGGCTTAGAATAGACAGGGGTTGATGTCTGGCGCAGAAACGATGGGCCGAAGGGCCTCTTGCTGTGCTGCATAACGCTTTGACTCTATTTTAAACAGACACAACATGATCCGGGACTGACAGCACATTCTTTTTAAAAAGACACAGAATGATCCAGGGCTGACTGCACATCCGTTTTAAACCGACACAGAATGATCCGGGACTGACAGCACCTCCCTTTTAAACAGAGACAGAATGAACCAGGGCTGATAGTACAGCCCTTTTTAACAGACACAGAATGAACCAGGGCTGATAGTTCATCCCTTTTAAACAGACACAGAATGATCCGGAACTGACAGTTCATCCCTTTTAAACAGACACAGAATGATCCGGAACTGACAGAACGCACTTTGTAAACAGACACATAATGATCCGGGACTGACAGCACATCTCTATTACACATATACACAATGATCCCGGGACTGACAGCAGATCCCTTTTAAACAGACACAAAATAAGGGACTGACAGTAGTTCCCTTTTAAACTGACATAGAATGATCCGGGACTGAAAGTAGATCGCTTTTAAACAGACATAGAATGCTAGCTGTCCTGCAGAGTGTTTGCAACATTTTATCTTTTTATATTTCAGGTTTCCAGCATCAACACTATATTGCTTTTGTAATATGACTGCTTGCATTCTGCTCTGTGGCGCAATGGATAGCACTATTGGACTTCCAGTTGTATAGTAGATTAACACATTCAAAGTTCGTCGGTTCGAGTCCCACCAGTGTTGAATTTTGGGTCAGTGTTCCGTGTTTCCTCCTACATTGATGGTGCATTTTGCAGTAAATCGGTAATTCAGTGAAGGGTAACTGCTGCCCCTACACTTCCTGTTACCCAAGTGTCTCCAGTCCCACCCCACTTTTCCTCTGAGTCCTCTCAACCACTGAGTCTGTTACACAGGAACAGGTGGATTTAATTCAACCCCTCGAGCCTGTTACAAAGGAGCAGGAGCATGCCATTCAGACACACAGCCTTTTGCATAGCAATAGGAGGAGGCCATTCAGTCCCATGACCCGTTTACATAAGGAACAGGAGGGGGCCTTTCCGTCCCATGGCACTTTTACAAAGGAACAGGAGGAGGCCATTCAGCCCTTCGAGCCGATTGCACAGTATCAGAATGCGGCCCATTCAGTCCCACAAGCCTGTTGTATTGGACAGGAGGGAGCCGTTCAGCTATACAAAATCTGTACAATAACAGTAGAACTCCATTCAGCACCTCGAACCAGTTTCACAGGGAAAAGAGGAGGCCATTCAGCCCTTCAAGCCTGCTACACAGGAACAGGAGGAGGCCATTCAGTCCTTCGAGCCTATTGCACAGGATCAGAATGAGGCCCATTCTCGAGACTGTTATACAGCCTGTTCACCAGACTGATACCTGGGATGGCAGGAATGACATATGAAGAGAGATTGAATCGATTAGGCTTATATTCGCTAGAATTTAGAAGAATGAGAGGGGATCTCATTGAAACTTATAATATTCTAACAGGACTAGACAGACTAGATGCAGGAAGGATGTTCCCGATGGCAGGCGAGTCCAGAACCAGGGGTCACAGTCTAAGGATAAGGGGTAAGCCATTTAGGACTGAGATGAGGAGGAATTTCTTCACCCAGAGAGTGGTGAACCTGTGGAATTCTCTACCACAGACGGCAGTTGAGGCCAACTTATTAAATATATTCAAGAAGGAGAGGATATTTTTCTAAAGACTAAAGGGATCAAGGGATTTGGGGAGAAAGCAGGGAGAGGATAATGTATTTGAATGCTCAGCCATGATCTCATTAAATGGCGGAACGGGCTCGAGGGGCCGAATGGCCTGCTCCTGCTCCTATCTTCTATGTTTCTATGTTAACAGGAGTAGGCCATTCAGCCCCTCAAGCTTGTTATACATAATCAGGAGGACGCCATTCAGCCCCTCCATTCTGTTATACAGGAACAGGAGGAGACCAGTCAGCACCTTGAGTCTGTTACACAGGAACAGGAAGGGGCCATTCAGCCACTCGAGCCTGTTATACAAGCATAGGAGGAGCCCATTCAGCTCCTCAAGCCTGTTATACATGAGCAGGAGGAGGCCATTCAGCCCCACGAACCTGTTACGAAGATACAGCAGGCGACTATTCAGCCCCTCGAGTCGGTAATACACGAACAGGAGGAGAACATTCAGCCCCTCTAGCCTATTATACAGGAACACGTGGAGGCCATTCACACCCTAGAGCCTGTTACACAGGAACAGGGGGAGGTCATTCAACCCCTCGAGTCTGTTATACAGGAACAGGAGGAGACCACTAAGCCCTTTGAATCTGTTATACACGAACAGGAAGAGGTCATACAGCCCCTCGATCCTGTTACACAGGAAATGCAGCAGTCCAATCAGCCCCTCGGGTCCGTTACACAGGAAAAGTGGGAGGCCATTCAGCCCATCAAGCCCGTTATCCAGGAACAGGAGGAGGCTATTCAGCTGTGCGAGTCTGTTACAAAGGACCAAGAGGATCCCATTCTGTCCCTCAAGCTTACTGAAAAGCAGCAGGAGGAGGCCATTCAGCCCTGTAAGCACATTACACAGGTGGAGGCCAATCATAGTTGTATAGTGGTTATAAGAATATAAGAACATAAGAAATAAGAGCAGGAGTAGGCCACACGGCTCCTCGAGCCAGCTTCACCATTCATTCAGATCACGGCTGATCATCAAACGCAACTCCACTACCCACCCCATCTCCATATCCATTGATTCCCCTTGAGTCCAAAAATGTATGTATCACTTCCTTGAGTAGACACAAAACACAGCACTCACAGCCCTATGGGACAGAGAGTTCCAAAGATTCACAACCCTCTGAGTGAAGAAATTCTTCCTCATCTCAGACTTAAATGGCCTACCCATTATTCTGAGACTATACCCTCTAATTCTACACAATCCAGCCAGGGAAAACAACCTCTCATCATCTACCTTGTCAACACCCTTCAGAATCTTCTTTGTTTCAATGAGATCACCTTAATTCTTCTAAACTCCAGAGGGTATAGGCCGTTTCTACACAATCTCTCACGATAGGAAAGCCCGCTCATCCCCGGAATCAATCTAGTGAACATTCGTTGCACTGCCTCCAAGGCAGGTATATCCTTCCTTAGATAAAGAGACCAAAACTGTGCTCAGTGCTGTAGGTGTGTCATAGAGTCATAGAGTCAAAGAGTTTTACAGCACAGAAAGAGGCCCTTCGGCCCATCGTGTCTGCGCCGCCCATCCATCCTTGTCCTGTCTAATCCCATTTTCCAGCATTTGGTCCATAGCCTTGTATGCAATGGCATTTCAAGTGCTCATCCAAATGCTTCTTGAATGTTGTGAGGGTTCCTGCCTCAACCACCCTTTCAGGCATTGAGTTCCACATTCCAACCACCCTCTGGGTGAAAAAGTTCCTCCTCAAATCCCCTCTAAATCTTCTGCCTCTTACCCTGAATCTATTCCCCTTGTTATTGACCCCCCCACTAAGGGGAAAAGTTCCTCTTTATCTACCCTATCTATGCCCCTCATCATTTTGTACACCTCAATCAGGTCCCCCCTCAGCCTTCTCTGCTCCAAGGAAAACAACCCCAGCCTGTCCAGCCTCTCTTCATAGCTGAGGCGCTCCATCCCAGGTAACATCCTGGTGAATCTTCTCTGCACCGTCTCCAAAGCAATCACATCCTTCCTATAGTGAGGCGACCAGAACTGCACACAGTACTCCAGCTGTGGCCTCACCAGCGTTTTGTACAGCTCCATCATAACCTCCCTGCTCTTATATTCTATGCCTCGGCTAATGAAGGCAAGTATCCCATATGCATTTTTAACCACCTTATCTACCTGCTCCGCTGCCTTCAGGGATCTATGTACATGTACACCACGGTCCCTCTGACCCTCTGTACTTCCTAGGGTCCTACCACTCATTGTGTATTCCCTTGCCTTATTTGTCCGTCCAAAATGCATCACCTCGCACTTTTCAGGGATAAATTCCATTTGCCTCTTTTCCGCCCATCTGACCAACCCGTTTATATCGTCATGTAGCCGGAGGCTTTCCTCCTCGCAATTTACCACCCCACCAATTTTTGTTTCATCTGCGAACTTACTGATCATACCTTTTACATTCTCATCCAAATCATTTATGTAGATCACGAACAACAAGGGACCCAGCACCGATCCCTGAGGTACCCCACTGGACACAGGCTTCCAGTCACAAAAGCAACCTTCAACCAGCACCCTCTGCCTCCTGCCACTCAGCCAGTTTAGGATCCAACGCGCCAAGGCAACCTGGATCCCATGGGCTCTTACCTTCTTAACCAGTCTTCTATGCGGGACTTTGTCAAAAGCTTTACTGAAGTCCATGTAAACCACATCCACAGCATTTCCCTCATCCACCCCGCTAGTCACCCCCTCGAAAAATTCGATCAGATTTGTCAGACATGATTTACCCTTGACAAAGCCATGCTGACTATCCCCGATTAATCCTTGCCTCTCCAAGTGGAGATTAATTTTGTCCCACCAAGGCCCTGTTCAATTGTAATAAGACATCTGTATTCTTTTACTCCAACTCCTTTGCAATGAAGGCCAGCATGCTAGTTGCCTTCCGTATTGCTTGCTGTACCTGCATGCTAGCTTTCTGTGTTTCTTTCCCGAGGACATGCAAATCTCTCTGAACACCAACATTTGATCTGCACTTACCTTGTGCGCTGGCCATTGAGCTGTGGACCCCCGTGGAATTCCAATCCGGGGCCTACTCCAGCTGCCAGCACACAGTGCTTGCGTATCCCAGGGGCGCAGTTAGTTTGATGCATCCCCTGGGTTCACGTGGGCCATGGGGAGCCAATCGGAGCAGGGAATGCTCCATTAATAAGTCTGACAGGAAGTGCTGTCAAGACTTATAAATGCTACAGCACCAAAACAGCACTAAAGCTTCAAATAGATTTAAAAACACATCAGATTTTTAAAATAAACTATAAATTACATGAAATAACTATTCTAAACAATAATTTAAAGTTTTGAAAAAAATAACTTTATTTTCTGACGGGGCTATAAATAAACTAACCTTGCTTTAAAGTGTTTAAAAATAAATAACCTGTGGAAAAAAGTATTTTAACATTAATTAATTCACCACTTACCTTGTAA
Source organism: Somniosus microcephalus (assembly GCF_052327205.1). NCBI lineage: Eukaryota > Metazoa > Chordata > Chondrichthyes > Squaliformes > Somniosidae > Somniosus > Somniosus microcephalus. The sequence goes on along the minus strand of NW_028225186.1, from coordinate 3,718,117 downwards.
AAAGGAGGCCTTATGCCTGCTTTTTAAATGCCTAACTTCTGGAGACTCACCCTCCCGGGAAAAACTGTAAAAGAAACCAAAGTTCGATGCGCACGTGCAGCCTCTACTGCAAACGTGTTCGACCTCGTAACCCCTCCTTTCAGGGGAATGGAAGTGCCGGTTTCCCATGCATGCGCAGTGCATGCAGGAAACCGGGACTTCCATTGGGTTACGGGTGAGTACCCCGTGCGTACTCACCCATGGAGACCCGAATTTCTGGGCCAATATCTTTTTCAATTCTTCCCACAAAGTGAATAACCACACATTTCCCTACATTATACTTAATCTGCCACCTTACTGATCACTCACTTAGTCTATCTATATCCCTTTGCAGACACTTTGTGTTCTCCTCTCAGCTTACTGTCCCACCTGGCTTTGTGTCATCAGCAAACTTGGATAATTTACACTCGGCCCCTTCATCAGGTCATTAATATTAACTATAAATAGCTGAGGCCGCACCAATGACCATTGAGGCAACGCACTAGTTACAGTCTGCCAACCTGAAAAAGATCAGTTTCTTTCTACTCTCTGTTTTCTTTCCATTAACCAATCCTCGATCCATGCTAGTATATTACCACCAACCCAATGAGCCCTAACCTTGTGTAATAAGCTTTTATGTGGCACCTTATCAAATGCCTTTTGGAAATTCAAATATGCTACATCCACTGGTTCCCCTTTATCAACCCTGCTAGTTACATCCTCAAAAAACGCCAATAAATTTGTCAAACATGATTAGACTTTCATAAAGCTATGTTGACTCTGCCTAATCATGTTATGATTTCCTAAGTAACTTGATTACACTTCCTTAACAATGGATTCCAGCATTTTCCTGATGACTGTTTTCAGTTTTGGAAGATCAAAACCAATGCATCCACTATCTCTTCAGCCACCTCTTTTAGATCCCTAGGATGTAGGCCGTCAGGTCCAGGGAATCTGTCGTCTTTTCATCCCATTAGTTTCTCTAGTACTTTTTCTCTACTTATATTAATTATGTGAAGTTCCTCTCCCTGATTAGACTCTTGGTTCCCCACCATTTTTGGTACACATTTTGTGTCATCTACTGTGAAGACTGATACAAAATATTTATTTAATTTGCCTGCCATTTCCTAACTCCCCAGAATATTTTCTCCTGTCTCAGCATCCAGGAGACCAACGTTTACTTTTGCTACTCTTTTGCATTTTACATACTTGCAGAATCTCTTACAATCGGCTTTTATATTTCTTGCTAGGTATCTCTCATAACCTATTTTTTCCCTTTTTACAATTTTTGGTCAACCTTTGCTGGTTTCTGAAACTCTCCCAATCCTCAGGTTCAATATTATTCTTTGCAACATTATAAGCTTCTTCTTTCAATGCAATGCTATCCTTGACTTCTTTAGTTAGCCTCGATTTGATAACTTTTCCTGTGGAGTTTCTGAACCAGTAATCCAGAGACACACCAGATTTAGAATATCAAGCCTCTTTGTGTGGAACAGAAGCCGGCCATTCAGCCCCTTCATCCTGTTACTGAGGAACAGGAGGAGGACCTTCAGCCTCTTGAGCCTGACACACAGGAGCAGGAGGAGGCTGCTCAGCCACTTGAGCCGGTTACACAGCAATAGGAGGAGACCATTGAGCCCCTGGAGTCTGATATAAACGAACTGGAGGAGGACATTATGCCATCAAGCCTGTTACACAAGAGCAGAAGGAGGCCAGTAAGCCTGCCTAGCCTTTTACATAGGACAGGTCAAGGCCAATCATACCCTCGAGGCTCTTGCATAGGAACAGGAGGAACGAAGTTAGACCACTCAAGACTGTTTAAAAGGAATATGTAGACACAATTCAGCCCCTCGAAACTGTTACAGAGGAACAAGAGGAGGCCATTCAGCCCATCGAACATTTTAAATAGGAATAGGAGGAGTCCATTTAGACCTTCAAGCCTGTTACAGAGGAACAGGATGTGGGTATACAGTCCCACCAGCAGCACAGATCAACCAGGCGGCACAGTGTTTACAGTCGGGACATAAAAGCACTGGGAGTCCGCAACATTGATTCTGGACCTCAAGAAGTCGGAATGCATCCGGTCAAACATGGGCAAGGACACTTCCTGCAGATTACCAACTACCACCCTCCCTCAGCGGATGAATCATTAATCCTCCATTTTGAACATCACTTGGAAGGAATACTGAAGGCAGCAAGGGCACAGAATGTACTCTGGGTGGGGGGCCTCAATGTCTATCATCAAGAGTGGCTCGGTAGTAGCACTACTGACTGAGCATGCCTAGTCCTGAAGGACATGGCTGCCAGTCCGGGCCAGCGGCAGGTGGTCAGTGAACCAACACGAGGGGGAAATCCTACTTGTCCTCCTCCTGTCCAATCTACCTGTCACAGATGCAAAACAGTTCAAAATATATTCATTTGCTGTAAAGCACTTTGGGACGTCCTGAGGTCGTGAAAGGCGCTGTAGAAATGCAAGTCTTTCGATCACAGCCTTCAAATTGAAAGTGAGTTAGCAGGCAAAGACCAGAAACAGGAAGTGTACCACAGAACGGGGGTACTTAAAAAAGAAATAAGAGAGCGACGAGGGGGCAAGAAAAAACACTGGTGGGCAAGATATAGGCAAATCCCAAGGTGTTTTATAAGTATATTAAGGGTAAGAGGATAACCAGGCAAAGAGTAAGTTACATTAGGGACCAAAGTGGCAACCTGTGAGCAGAGCCGGAAGATGTGGGTCTGGTTTTAAATTAATATTTTGCATCTGTGTTCACTATGGTGAAGGACGGGGTAGGAATAGTAATCAGGCAGGGGGGTTGTGATATACTTGAACAAATTAGCATTGAGAGGGAGGTGGTACTAGCAGTTTTAACGAGCTTAAAAGTGGATAATCCCTAGGCCCAGACGAGATGTATCCAAGGCTGCTGTGTGAGGCAAGTGAGGAGATTGCAGGGGCTCTGACACAACTTTTCAGAACCTCTCTGGCCACAGGGGAGGTGCCAGAGGACTGGAGAACAGCTAACGTACTACCATTATTCAAGAAGGGTAGTAGGGATAAACCAGGGAATTACAGGCCAGTGAGCCTAACATCAATGGCAGGGAAATTATTGGATTAAATTGTGAGGAACAGAATTAGTCTCCACCTGGCGAGGCAAGGATTAATCAATGAGAGTCAGCATTGCTTTGTCAGGGGGAGGTCATGTCTAACCAATTTGATTGAATTTTTCAAGGGTTGACTAGGTGTGCGAATGAGGTTAGTGCAGTTGATGTAGTCTACATGGATTCAGTAAGGCTTATGACAAAGTCCCTCATGGGAGACAGTGAAGAAGTTCAGAGCCCATGGGATCCAGGGCAATTCGAAACATTGGAGCCAAAATGGGCTTAGTGGCAGGAGGCAGAAAGTTGTTTTTGTGACGGGAAGCCTGTGTCCAGTGGTGTACCACAGGGGTCGGTGCTGGGTCCTTTGCTGCTTGTAGTGAACAATAATGATTTAGATATGAATGTAGAATATATGATCAGTAATTTCGCAGATGACACGAAAATTTGGTGGAGTGGTAAATAGCGAGGAGGGAAGCCTCACAATACAGGACGATACAGACGGGTTGGTCAGATGGACAGAACAGCAGCAAATGGAATTTAACTCTGAAAAGTGGGAGGTGAGTCATTTTGGGAGGACTAACAAGGCAAAGGAATACAGATGAATGGCAGGACCTTAGGAAGGACAGAGGATCAGAGAGAGCTTGGTGTGCATGCAGATAGATCCCTGAAGGTGCAGGACAGGTAGATAAGATGGTTAAAAAGTCACATGGGATACTTGCCTTCATTAGCCGAGGCATAGAATATAAAACCAGGGAGGTTATGATGGAGCTGTATAAAACGCTAGTTAGGCCACAGCTGGAATATTGTGCGCAGTTCTGGTCACCACACTTTAGGAAAGATGTGATTGCATTTGAGAGCGTGCAGATCCGATTCACCAGGATGTTACCTCCACTGAAGCGTTTCAGCTATGAAGAGAGACTGGAGAGGCTGGGGTTCTGTTCCTTAGAGCAGGGAAGGCTGAGGGGGACCTGATTGAGGTGTACAAAATTACGAGGGGCACAGAAAACGTAAATAGTAATGAACTTTCCCCCTTAGTAGAGGGGCCAATAACTAGGCTGCATAGCTTCAAGTTAAGGGGCAGGAGGTGTAGAGGGGATTTTAGGAAAGATGTTTTCACGCAAAGGGTGGTTGGAATCTGGAACTCACTGCCTGAAAGGCTGGTAGAGGCAGCGACACTCATAATATTCAAGAATAATTTGGATGAGCACTTGAAACGCCATAGCCTACCAGGATACGGTCCAGGTGCTGGAAAATGGGAGAAGAATAGGTAGGGCTTGATGGCCAGCACAGACACGATGGGCCAAAGGGTCTCTGTCTTTGCTGTATAACTCTATGACTCAATCTATCTATGACAATGAGAGGGACTAAGGGTGGATTATTGAGGAACGGATGATAATAGCGCTTTTGTAAAAAGGGGGCAGAAGCTAAGAGGGATGCGTGTTCAATATCAACCAATATGGGAGCCAGGAACTAGACTTGGAGCTGATAGTTAAATTTATGTTTAATATTGTTGCCATTTGACACAATTATAATAACATCTGGACGAAGATACTTAATCTCCTATTTCCATTCAACTGCCTACAGAGTGATGTGTAAAGCTATACAGGCTGATCCAGATCGATGTCAGTCACTGCTTGTTGATCTATTAGATGGGACTCAGTGGGCAGCACTCTCGCTTCTCGACTCAGAATGTTGTGGGTTCACAGTCTCATTACAAGAGACTTGAGCATAACAATTTAGGTTACACTCCAGGATAGTATGGAGTGCGGAACAGTCGGAGGTGCCGCCTTTTGGATGAAACATTAAGCCGAGGCCAGGTCTGCCCTCTCAGCTGGATGCCACAGATTCCACTGCCACCGTTTCGAAGAAGAGCAGGGGAGTTCTCCTCGGTGTCCTCGCCATATTTATCCTCCAACAATATCACTAAAAATCTGATTATGTGGTCATTATCATATTGCTGTTTGTGGGAGCTTGCTGTGCCCACTTTGGATGCCGTGATGCCTACATTACAACAGTGACTACATTTCATAAATTTCTTCATTGGCTGTAAAGTGCTTTGGGACGCCCTGAGCTGTGAAAGGCGTGATAGAAATGCAAGTAATTTTTTTCTTAAAACTTCCCATTTAGTGTAAACAAATATTTCACCCCTTTCTTCAGCTCCTCTCTGAATTTCCTCTGTGTCAGTCGATAGATACAAGTGTTTGTGCAGGAACTGAGCAGATGCAGCATAAATCCAACTTGCTGAGTGATATATATCGGATTACTGAGATATAGGTCTGCGTAATAATTTATCACTGGCCAGTTCACCGAATGAACAACATACGTCATCCACAACAGTACGAAATTGGCAGAAACACTGAAAAGCAAGATCATGGATTTTCTCCGATTCTTCATCTCCACATCATTCTGATTCCCACTGTTGTTCCGTAGTCCCCTGCGTGCTAGATTTGCTGCTATAATATGTCTGATGGTCAGAGCATTGAACAACAGAACTAAAAGTATTGGTAATAAAGGGGTGATGAGGCTGTCGATCCACTCGAATGCCTTCCACAAGGGGGAAGCCAAATAATCAGCTGTTGGAACACAATGCCAGGGCACGTTGTCCATGATAAAGGAAGGTTCCACTATAAAGTAAAAGGGAACACTCCTCACACAGCTCAACACACACACAGTGGCGATAACCACGGTCGCTGTTTTCTCGGTGCAATATTTTGATTGCAGCTTCTGACAGCAATTTGCTACAAAGCGATCAAATGTGAAGGCGACAGTAAACCAAACTGAACAGTCTACAGCGACAATATATGCGACAATATTCAAAGCACAGAGAGGAGTCAGAAACAGGAAACTAATTGACAGATAAAATCTGTTAAGCCGATCTAATATTACGTCGATGATAACCACCATTAGATCCGCCGTTGCCATGGCCACCAGGTAGCGAGTGATGCATTTGGAGAGATCGCACTTTCCTCGTGACAGAATCACAATCGCCACCAGGTTCACTGTAAGAAACAGGAAGCAACAAATTTACCTCCAGAATGTCCCAAAACATTTTCTTTTCAAAATGAACCATCTGATCTTCATTAAGAAAGTATTGAAACATCAGTTTTCTAGCTCCGAATTAAATATAGTTGTGAATTTAAAATCTGTTCATTGCCGGGCAGAGAAATCAGTGACAAATGTTGGAACTGAATGTAAGTGATGAATGAAAACGTGGTTGAGATCAGATGCAGACAATGGTACTGAGGTACAATTTATTGCGCTATTTCTGGAAAATGTGAGAGACTGAGAAATCAGCGGCCCCTTTATCTTGTACCAGCTTCTCCAAATCAAAGTACCTGCGAATTATTTCTGTACTGTTGTGTATTGGTCTGTACAGCATGGAGATAACTCTTTCACATTGTTGGCTTATTACCTGTTCAGCATGGAGATCACTCTCTAACATTTTTGTGTCATGGCCTGTACAGCATGGTGATCACTCTCTCACATTATTGGGTTATCGTCTGTGCAGCTTGCAGATCACACTCTCACATTGTTGTATTATGATTTGTACAGCATGGAGATCACTCTCTCACATTGTTGGGTTAAGATCTGTGCAGCTTGGAGATCAGTCTCTCACATTGTTGGGATATCATTTGTACAGCATGGAGGTCATTCTCTCACATTGTTAGGTTAAGGTCTCTAAAGCATGGAGATCACTCTCTCACATTGTTAGGTTATGGTCTCTAAAGCATGGAGATCACTCTCTCACAGTGTTGTGTTATCGTCTGTACAGCATGGAGATCACTCTCTCACATTGTTGGGTTATGTTCTGCACAGCATGGAGATCACTCTCTCACATTGTTGGGTTATGGTCTGTACAGCATGGAGATCACTCTCTCACCTTCTTGGATTATGGTCTCCACAGCATGGAGATCACTATCTCACATTGTTGTGTTATCGTCTGTACAGCATGGAGATCACTCTCTCACATTCTTGTGTTATCGTCTGTACAGCATGGACATCACTCTCTCACATTGTTGGATTATTGTCTGTACAGCAAGGAGATCACTCTCTCACATTGTTTGGATATAATCTGTACAGCATGGAGATCGCTCTCACAAATTGTTGGGTTATGGTCTCCACAGCATGGAGTGCGCTCTCTCACATTGTTGGGTTAACGTCTGTGCAGCTTGGAGTTCACTCTCTCACAATGTTGGGTTTGGTTTCGACAGCATGGTGATCACTCTCTCGCATTGTTAGGTTATGATCTGTACAGCATGGAGATCACTCCCTCACATTGTTAGGTTATGATCTGTAGAGCATGGAGATCTCTCCCTCACATTGTTAGCTTATGGCCTGTACAGCATGGAGATAACTCTCACACATCGTTGGGTTATGGTCTGTTCAGCATGGAGATCACTCTCGCACATTGTCGGGATTTGGTCTGTACAGCATGGAGATCGCTCTCTCACATTGATGGGTTATGGTCTCCACAGCATGGAGATCACTCTCTCACATTGTTGGGTTATCGTCTGTACAGCTGGGAGGTCACTTTCTCACATTGTTGGCTTATGATTTGTACAGCACGGAGCTTACTCTCTCACATTGTTAGGTTATGGTCTCTGTAAAGTCTGTGGGTTGTTTAGTTAATTAATACACAGACTCCAAGAGTAACTTAGAACAGGACTTTACTATTCGAAGGTCAGGGCGAATCTGCCCAATAAATCCTGACACAACACTTATATACTGGCGTGGTCACCGTCGGTATTACAGTATACAGAAGCCAAACAAAGTAGTGCCACACCTAAAATAGTTCTCTTAAAGGTGAACGGTTACATACAATAGTTCTCTTAAAGGTAGACGGGTACATACACTACAATCCTCCCTTTTTAGCTTACAACATACTTATTCCCCATTAAACATAACATATAATCAACTTCATGTAAAACAATTCACAGATATAGTCTCTGCGGGAAACAGTTCGCAGATTCAGTCTCTGCGGGAACAGTTCACAGATTCAGTCTCTGGTCTTGACTCGGTCCGAACAACATCTCTGTGGTGTAGCCGGTTCACATTCCTAGCGTGACTCATCCAATAGTCTTTCCCTTGGCTCAACAGCTTGAACTTCCGTCCTGCTGAACCAGCAGTGCTGACTTTTACAAACAGCTGGACTGCCTTGGTAATTTTTCCTACTTTCCAACTGATTTGGCCTCCTTTGTAGGGCCCACGTGCATGATCTGATAGAAGTGATAATGATTTAGATGGTTATCGTCTTCTGCTTCGTCTTTTTCTTTTCTGCTTCTTGGAGACTTTCGGGGCTCCCTTATCCGCTGCCAGCTGTAGCGCCACCATCTCCCTATGCTCCTTAGACTTTAAGTGCTTCATCCTGATTTCTGCACTTTGGGAGTTTTCATCACAAGCTGGGCAGACCAAGTCATCGTAATATTCCGTGTCACTCAACAGGTCATGGTAATATTCGGTGTCGTCCTGAGCTAGTCGAGCAAGAGGGCCTGCTACTTCTTCCTTGCCAACTGGAGGTTAGCCGACTGTTGTTCCCTCCCTAGACATCTTTCCTGAAGAGACTTCTTCATGCGTTCGTATTCATCCCGCTCTTCATGGGTTTCCTGCCAATCCTTCACTAATGACCTCATTTGTGATTCCAATACTTCCCCTTCCATCGGGGATTGATTGATCGGGCTAGTCAATCCTTCTACTGGAGCAGCTGTTTCAACATTCTGTAGTTCACATTGACATGATTCAGCGTATTTCCGGCAGCCCCGTAAAATCTGTGTTGCTACCTCAACTATTCCCCAAAATTTTGAGAGCTCCGAACCCCTTCCCTTTGAAGATTGAAGCTCGTGTTCAAATGGTTCCCATTGCAGAGTCTTGTCTCTCAGCATATGAAGGAGTTGGCTGACCGTTAACTCTTCCACGGGGACCCTGTGGATCAGAGTCTTCTCCATTTCATCCACCTTTTCCTCCAATGCTTTCACCTTTTTTTTTCTTGTACTTTGGCTTTAAGCGCTCGGAGAAGTTGCGCCTTGATGCTCTCTAGCTCATGTTCAGGGGCCATTCTTACAGTCTCTGTGTTTCTTACAGTTGCCTTTTCTTTCAGTGAAAGAATTCCCAGTTGAATCTGTTCTTCAAGTTGTTGAACCTCGGTCATTGCCGCCTCATATTTGTCTTGGGTTTCCTTCAATATTTTTATGAGTTCTTGGACATCTTGCTTTCATGTTCTGCCATGTCTTTCACCTCTAATTTCTCATCTATGGATGGAACTTCTACCGATGAGTCTGTCTTGGCCTTGAGCTCATCAAGAATTTCCTGCAGCCTTTGGACTTCTTGCTCATGTTCAACCTTTAGTTGCTCATGTGCTTCCACTTAAACTAGCTTTTCGGAGGTTGCCGAGTTAACCCCCTCCAGGATTGAAGCCTGGGCCTGTTCATACTGTTCCTTCAACTTCTCAAACTCTGCTTGTAAGGAGTCGTAGAGAAGAACTGGAATAAAATCCTGGCTTCCTGAAGATTCCTCTTCATTTGCTTCTTTCTGCAAATATTCTAACTCCTGAACATCATAAGGGAGATGTGATCGGTGATTGGTCATGATGGCTCTATGGTCGCTCTCTGCTTCAGCTAGCTGCTTCTGTTGTCTTTCCAGATTCTCCCATTCGGTGTCATAGAACTTTTTCATTGTTTTCATCTCTTGTACGAGACGGTAACTCAATTGTTCTAATTGTTGTCGTAATTTGAAATAAAGTTGAGTCCGAGCTCGGTGTTCTTCCGTCATGGATATGTCCTTAAACTGAACAGACTCAGAATTCTCTGTCAAACTATGTTGTCGCTGTTCGGTGGAGATCTGTTCTGAAACTTTGTTCTTCTCTGGAGCATAAGCCTTTCTGCATGCCTTCGTTTTTCCAACCTTAGTCGGCAAGTCCATTTTAGCCTTGTCTTTCACATTTGGGTTGGTCTTATCGTCATCCGATTCAGAATCTGAGCTGATTGTCTGCACCGAGTCCTCACTCGTTATGGCTTTTAGATAGTGCCATTCCATGTCTATTTTCTTGATCCACTCCCGCCCTAGAAGTGGTGGTCCTCCCTCAGGTAGTACATATAAGTTCATTCTTGGGTGTTCTTTACCCCTATCTCTCACCTTGACTCTTATCTTTCCCATGGGGTATACTTTATGCCCCGTGTATGTCTGCAATACGGACTTGGTATCTCTTAAAGGTATATGTGAGAATAGCTGGTGGTAATCCCTTCGATTTATGACTGATAGAGCTGATCCAGTGTCCAACTCCATTTTCACTTGGACTCCAGCTATTTTTAGCATGACCCAGATAGTTTGTAGTTCAGCTTCCTTACACACAATGTGAATTCTCAGACTACCCAGCTCCTGGCCGTTTGGGTCTGAGTCCGAATTCTGCTCGTCTGAACTCTTCTCAGCCACCTTGTGTACCTTGTTGTACTTTTCCTGTGATGGCTTCTTTTGGTTGTTGGTCCTTTGGTTGTTGGTCTTCTTCCCTGACCGGCATACCTTAGCTATGTGACCCAGTTTGCCACATTTCCTACATTCCTGGTTCTTAAACCAGCATTGGTTCTGGTCGTGTGTTGTCTTCCCACAACGATAGCATTTTGTTGTTGTCGAGGTAATTTGATCCACACTGAGTGCCGCTGTCCTTAGCTGCATTTCCGCAGTTCCCTTCGCTGTGGCTTCATGCGATGCTGCAATAAGGACAGCCCTGTCAAGTGTAAGGTCGTTCTCTTCGAGTAGTCGCTTTTGCGTTCATTCCTTTGCCAATCCGCACACGAACTCGTCTCGCAATGCCTCTGTCAGATTCCCTCCAAACTGGCAGTATTTCGCTAGTCTACGCAGTTCGACCAAGTACTCTGCGTTGCTTTCGTCTTTCCGTTGCGTTCTCGCATATAATTTGAATCATTCCGCCAACATCAATTGTGTGGGGTTCAAGTGATCCTTCAGAACAGCCACAATATCATCGAAAGTCTGACCCGCCGGTTTAGCCGGTGATAGTAGATGCTCCAAGAGCCCGTATGTCTTTGCGCCCATCGAGTTTAGCAAGGTTATAGCTTTGTCATCTTCTTCTATTTTATTGGCCTCACAATAGATCTCAATGCGTTCCACATACGTGGCCGTCTTATACCTCGGAATTAAAATCGTTGATGTTACCACACTTAGGCATCTTCCTCTCTTCCTGATAAACACCACGAATTATTTCTATAAATTTTTTTTTTTTTTTCCAAGATGGCGGTTCCCGTGAAAATGGCGGTTTCCCGCGCTTATCTTCTCTCCCCGCCCACTTCAATGGCGGTTTCCCGCTTCTGTCTTCTTCCCCGCCAATGGCGGCTTCCCGCGTTTCTTCCCTGGCGGGAGGGGTACACTTTCCCCACGGGCGACGGCCGCTGGCTTTCAGGTTCACAGCCTGCGCGTCGGCTTCAGTGCTTTCGCTTTTCTCGGCAGGGCAACCGGCGCTGGGTACACCCCGTTGACGGCGAACAGTTTCAGCCGCTGGGCTGGCTCTCGCTCAGTTCCCCTTGCTCGGGCTCTGTCTCTCTCCCGCTCGCTCGGCTCTAACCGGCGCTGGGTGCACCCCGTTGACGGAGAACAGTTTCAGCCACTGGACTGGCTCTCGCTCAGTCTCCCTTGGTCGGCTCTGCCTCTCCCGCTCGCTCGGCTCCCAATCGCGCCTCCCAGCCCTCTCGCAGTCCGGTGCTTCCCTCCCCGGCTGCGGCTGAGTTTAGCTCTTCCCGCGCCTACGTTCCCGGTCGCAGCACTTCATGGCTTCGGTTGCTGCCCGGCCTTTTTCGCCGGTCGCGGTCTAGCTGTCTCACGACGCTGTTGCGTCCCCCAGCCTGTCTGTACCGTGGCTTCCTTGCTCCACGCTGCCCCAGTCTCAGCACCTCTGGACCCGACTTCTGTCCAGCTCCTTTCCCCCTTGACCATGGTCGAGTGCACCACCCTTATCCTCCGGTTATTCTTTTTACTTTTCCCTTACTCACAGTCACCGTGGCCGGCTTGCTTCTCGTGCTGATCGGCTCACTCCTCACCGTGGCAGAAGGGACAGTCAGTGCCTGTTGCTGATGGAAGTCTTTGTCTTTGAATTCTTCCTCCTTTCCAGCTCTGCAGACTCGAGTTTTCTCCCAGCAGAATGACGAGGGCGGTTGCCTCTTCTCGACGCTCATTAACTGCTTCAGAATTATTGTTGCCGTAGGGTACGATCGGACTCGTCGCCACTGTAAAGTCTGTGGGTTGTTTAGTTAATTAATACACAGACTCCAAGAGTAACTTAAAACAGGACTTTACTATTCGAAGGTCAGGGCGAATCTGCCCAATAAATCCTGACACAACACTTATATACTGGTGTGGTCACCGTCGGTATTACAGTATACAGAAGCCAATCAAAGTAGTGCCACACCTAAAATAGTTCTCTTAAAGGTGAACGGTTACATACAATAGTTCTCTTAAAGGTAGACGGGTACATACACTACAGTCTCTACAGCATGGAGCACATTATCTAACATTGCTGTTATATCGTCTGTAAAGCATGGAAATCGCTCTCTCAAATTGTTTGGAATTGGTCTGTACAGCATGGAGAGCGCTCTCTCACATTGATGGGTTATGGTCGACACAGCATGGAGATCACTCTCTCACATTGTTGGGTTATGGTCTGAGCAGCTTGGAGATCACTCTCTCACATTGTTGGGCTATGATTTGTACAGCATGGAGATCACTCTCTCACATTGTTAGGTTATGGTCTGTACAGCATGGGGATCGCTCTCTCACATTGATGGTTTATGGTCTGTACAGCGTGGAGCTCACTCTCTCACATTGTTTGGATATAGTCTGTACATCATGGAGATCGCTCTCTCAAATTGTTGGGTTATGGTCTCCATAGCATGGAGATCGCTCTCTCACTTTGTTGGGTTATGGTTTGTACAGCGGGGAGATCACTCTCTCACATTGCTTGGATGTAATCTGTACATTATGGAGATCACTCTCTCACATTGTTTGGATGTAGTCTGTACACCATGGAGATCATTCTCTCATATTGTTGGGTTACCGTCTGTGCAGCTTGGAGATCACTCTCTCATTGTTGGATTTGGTTTGTACGGCATGGAGATCACTCTCTCACATGGTTGGGTTATGGTCTGTACAGCATGGAGATCTCTCTCTCACATTGTTAGCTTATGGTCTGTACAGCAATGGAGATCACTCTCTCACATTGTTAGGTTATGGTCTGTACAGAATGGAGATCTCTCTCTCACATTGTTAGCTTATGGTCTGTACAGCATGGAGATCACTCTCTCACATTGTTAGCTTATGGTCTGTACAGCATGGAGATCACTCTCTCACATTGTTAGGTTATTGTCTGTACAGCATGCAGATCTTTCTCTCACATTGTCGGGTTATGTGCTGTACAGCATAGAGTGCATTCTCTCACATCATTGGATTATGGCCTGTACAGCGTGGCGATAACTCTCTCACATTGCTAGGTTAAGATCTGTTCTGCACGGAGTGTGTATTCTGTTGGGTTATGGTCTTTACAGCATGCTGTGCGCTCTCATACTTTGTTGGATTATGTTCTGTACAGCATGGAGATCACTCCCTAACATTGTCAAATTATGGTCTGTACTGCATGGAATGCGCTCTCTCACCCAATTGCAATATATGTAGCGTAGAAGACCGTGTCGGGCAGTTGAACACAATGGACGGTATTGGATCGGCCGCCTGTTATAGGCAGCACCTGATATTCAGAGGCATTGACTGCACTGAAAATGAACATCCGGTGCTATGTTTAATGGGCGGCCAATCCAACACCGCCCCTTTTGTACTGTTGCACGTAAAAGTTAGAATCTATTATTAGGGCTGTGGTAACAGACAATCATAATATGATTGGGCAGATTCAACGCACAATTACGAAAGTTAAAGCGTGTTTGACAAATTTGTTACTGTTTTTGAGGGTGTAAATAGCAGGGTTGTTATGGGGGAACCAGTAGATGTATTTTATTTGGATTTTCAAAAAACATTCGATCCGGTGCCGCACCACATTAGGGCTCGTGAAATTAAGGATAATATTGTTGCATGGATTGAGGATTGGTTAACGGACAGAAAAAAAAATATTAGGAATAAACGGGTCATGTTTGAGTTGCCTGGCTGTAACTAGTGAGGAAGCACAACGATCAGTGATTGGGCCTCAGCTATTTACAATCTCTATCAATGACTTAGATGAACGGACCCACTGTGCTGCATGCAGGTCTGCTGACAATACAAAGTTCAGTGAGAAAGTAAATCAGGCGGGTTAGATCGCACACCGCTAACAGAAATCACCGGATGTTTCCTTCCATTTAAAGCAACCAGGAAAACAGTTGGAGCTGGAGTGATGGCCAAGACAACAAGATAATCATCTGCAGTGAAAGCCAATGTAAGCATGAAATAATGCTGCAAAGCAATAATTATTAAAATAACCACGTTACCCGTCATACATAATTAACAACATCAGGACATTAAAAGAGTTACTAATTAATGTCTGATCGAATGCCAGTGTCAACTCTCGGGAAGAGTTTCTGCTGAAAACCATAAAGGGGATCATTGTTTCAAAATTGTCTGTACAGAAAATTCAAGCAACATTGGAATTTCAATTAAGACATCACATTAAGAAAACAAGACAATCAGTTAAGTAACTGATAACCACAAACATGGAACGGATAGCCTGACCAGTCACACATTATTATTCAACTTTTACTGTCTCGTTTTACTGTCTTACCAGGAAGACCGAGGGCTGCAAGAACCGGGTAGTAAATGAGTTCTATCTGGAAAATGACTGGGTATCCCATTTCTTACGTGAAGCACCAATATCTGTTCGGCCAGGCACAGAGCTCTTACTGTGTGAATGTAAAGGCTGAAAAAGAGGAGACCTTAGATAAACCATATAGAAATCTCCACGGAGTCAGTAATCTGGGGAGAGTGATCAGGGATATTTCTTTCAGTCCACCAAACAAACAGATTTAATGAACCGCCTTTCCTCCAAGGATTTGTTTGCAACATGATATTTTCATCTGAGGATAGGCCAAACAAAATAATAAAAAATTTCTTTAAAATTTCATGCAAAGTTTAATTACAAATTATTTTTCTATGATCACAGCGTTGAGCTGTGTGAACAGTCCTGATGGTGAGGTGGATGAAGAGTCTCATTTTACTACATAAGAACATAAGAAATAGGAGCAGGAGTAGGCCATTCGGCTCGTCGAGCCTGCTCCACCATTCAATAAGAGCATAGCTGAAATTATACGTCAATTCCACCTTTGTGCACTAACCCCATATCCCTTCAGTCAATGAAAATCCAAAAACCGATCGATCTCTGTCATGAATTTACTCAAAGACTGACCACTGACTGTGGACATGTAAAGGATCCCTGGGTTAGAAAATTGCACCGATTCACAATCCTTTGAGTGAAGAAAATTCTCATCATCTCAAACCTAAATTGCGGACCCGTATGTGACCCCTAGTTCTACAGGCCCCAGCCAGAGGAATCTTCCCCTGAGCATGTACTCTTCAAGCCCCGTAAGAATGCTTCAATGAGATCACCTTGCAGGCGTACTCTCCTCAGTCTCTACTCATAAGGCAATCCCCAATCCCAGGAATCACTCTGGTGAACCTTCGTCAAGTAAACCTTTGTTGCACTCCCTCTATGGCAATTATTTCCTTCCAAGGTAATGAGACCAAACCTGTACACAATACTCGGGTGTGATCTCACCAGGCCCCTACATAATTGCAGTAAGACTTATTTACTGTCATACTACAATCGCTGTGATTAATTGCATGAACATCTTTGTGGCCTTCTGAACATGCACACTGTATATTGGAGCCACACATTCACACCCGATCCCTTTCTGCGCATGAGCACTTTATACTGGAGCCACGCATGTGCAGTACACAATTACGGTCTGCATGTGGGCCACTCTTTCCTCAATTCCATACGGTGAAGGTCAGTGGGTCCGTTGGTGATGGGGTTTGGGGCAGGGGACTATCGAGGATCGAAAGGGGAGAGAGAGGATCGAAGGCGGGAGAGAGAGGGAAACATAGAAACATAGAAGATAGGAGCAGGAGTAGGCCATTCGGCCCCTTGAGCCTGCTCCGCCATTAAATTCGATCATGGCTAATCCTCCAAATTCAGTAACCGGTCCCTGCTTTCTCCCCATACCCCTTGATCCCTTTAGCCTTAAGAAATATATCGAAGTCCTTCTTCAATATATTTAATGTATTGGCCTCTACTGCATTTGCGGTAGAGAATTCCACAGGTTCACCACTCTCTGGGTGAAGAAATTCCTCCTCATTTTGTCCGAAATGGCCTACCCCTTATGCTTAGACTGTGAACCCTGGTTCTGGATTCCCGACCATTGGGAACATCCTTCCAGCATCTAGTCTGTCCAGTCCTGACAGGATTTTATACATTTCAATGAGATCCCCTCTCATTATTATAAACGCCAGCGAGTACAAGCCCAATCGACCCAATGTCTCCTCATACGTCATTCCTGCCATCCCAGGTATCAGCCTGGTGAATCTTCACGGAACACCTTCCATGGCAAGAACATCCTTCCTCAGATAATGCGACCAAAACTGCACACAATACTCAAGATGTGGTCTCACCAAGGCCCTGTATAACTGCAGCAAGACATCCTTGTGCCAGTACTCAAATCCTCTCGATACGAAGGCCAACATGCCGTTTGCCTTCTTAACCGCCTGCTGCACCTGCATGCTTACTTTCAGCGACTGGTGCACAAGGACACCCAGCTCTCGTTGCACTTCCCCTTCTCCCAATCTATTGCCATTCAGATATAACAGGCCTTCCTGTTTTTGACACCAAAGTGGATAACCTCGCATTTATCCACGTTATATTGCATCTGACATGCTTTTGCCCAATCACCCAACCTGTCCAAATCATCCTGGAGTTTCTCAGCATCCTCCTGACAGCACACACGCCCACCCAGCTTTGTGTTGTCTGCAAATTTGGAGATATTACATCAAGTTCCCTTGTTTAGATCATTAATATATATTTTGAGTAGCTGGGGCCCAAGGACCGATCCCTGCGGTACCCCACTACTCACTGCCTGCCACTCGGAGAAAGACCCGTTTATTGCAACACTTTGCTTTCTGTCTGTCAACCAGTTCTCTATCCAAGTCAACGACTTGCCCCCAATCCTATGTGCTTTAAGTTTACACGCTAATCTCTCATGCGGGACCTTATCGAAAGCCTGCTGAAAGTCCAAATACACTACATGCACTGGTTCTCCCTTATCCATTTTACCAGTTACATCCTCAAAAAATTCCCGTAGATTAGTCAAGCACGATTTACCTTTAGCAAATCCATGCTGACTTTTTCCAATCCTGTCACTGTTTTCCAAGTGCTCTGCTATTACATCTTTTATAATGGACTCTAGCATTTCCCCACTAGCGATGTCAGGCTTACCAATCTATAATTCCCCGTTTTCTCTCGGAGGGGGAGAGAGTGTGGAAGTGCTGGGGGGAGGAGGTCGGAGCGGAGAGAGTGGAAATTGGATAAAGCGAGGTTAATCGAGGGGAGAAAGGAGATTGGAGGGAGAGGGGAGATCAGATGGGAGACAGGAGATCAGAGAGAGAGAGAGAGAGACATCAGAGGGGAAAAAAGAGATCGGGGCGAGAGAGGATATCAGAGTGGGGATGCAGAGGCGATTGGAGAGAGTGGAGATCGGAGATAGAATAGATCGGAAAGTGAGGCGAGATCGTAGAGAGAGAGAAGTGATTGGAAGGGAGAGAAAGGAGATCAGAGAGATATGAGATCGGAGTGCGGATGGAGAAATAGGAGAGAGAGCAATGGAAAAGAGGAGATGGGAGGGTGAGGGAGAGAGTGGACGGGAGGGACAGAGGAGATCGGATGGTGGAGGGAAACAAGATCAGCGAGAAAGAAGGGGTGAGAGAGGACATTGGAGTGAGAGAGGAATTCGGAGAGAGAGAGAGCAGGGTGAGGGAGAGGCAATCGGAGTGAGAGACGAGATTGCATAAAGAGAGAGATTGGAGAGAAAGAAGAGATCGGATGTGAGAGGAGGGAGGTTGGAGAGAGAGAGGTCAGAGAAAGCAAGAGAAAATTAGAAAGAGCAGAGATCAGAGGGGGAATGTAAGATTATCGAAGGGAGGGAAAAGGGAGGAGATCGAAGGGGGAAAGAGAGTGGAGGTCGTTGGGGGAGAGAAAGGATACAAGGGAATGAGAGTGGATCGGAGGGGAGAGGAGAGAAGCTTGGAGGTGGGAGAGCAGGTAAGAAACTCGGGGGAAACATTGTCAGGAGCGCAGGGGTGGAGCACGTGAGCATATTGAGGTTGGGGCAAGAACGTGATTAGGACTAAAGGGGAGTGAGAGCGAGAACGTGATCCAGATTGTAAGACCGATCACGTTCTTCCAATCCCACCATATTTGCACCCGAACCACGTTCTCCCTCTCCTCCCTGAGACCTGGTTGATTTCTTGGAAAGCCCGGCCCATGTGAGGAAAGTGACATCATTGGACTGGGCAAAATCCGGAAGTCATGAAACTGTCACCATTCACTTTATACCCAATAAATATGTTCTTATTCCGTGAGCCACACACTGTACCCCATCTAAGGGTGGGGACGGTCCAGAACTTGTTGGGGGAGAAGGTCAAGAAGCTGTGCAGGAATAAGGCATATAACCTATTCAGAAAAATGCACTATCTTAAGACATATCTCTGGCCTTGTTAAAACATGACTACATGGGTTTGGAAATCTAGAAACCTAACTATTAAATACCGATGAAATCATTCTGGCTATTAAGATAAGATAGTTGTGGACCCTGCATAAATAACCTTATCGAAACAGAAGGTTAAGGGCTCTGACAGGCTGAAATGTTTGGAACGAAACAATGACTCACCCTGGATAAGGTGGTTTAATTTACACATCGTAAAGATGTCATAAAGTAAGGAACATCTGCCCTAGTAAAATTGACATAAAGTAAGGAACACCTGCTGTCACACCATCTTTTATATGGTAAAATTAGAACACCTCGAGATGAGACATGAGTCTGGCAGAGGTCAACAGAAAAATGACTAGAGTTAATTAGCTTACATCAGCAGAAAACCTTAAACGAAATGCCACTGGAAAACGGTATAAATATTGAACTGTCAAATGGGATAACAGAGTCGCTTTAAACGGCAAAGCAATTCTCGGCTTCAGAGGCGGCTCTGTAACTCTCCAATCTTGGTGCCTTGGGGATCAAAGGTGTTTGATGTTGGTGGATATCCTGTAGACTTTAAAGAACTGTAAAAGTGTAGCGAAGTGAAGATTTGAAAGTAAGGTTCTCTGATAATAAGACTGTAAGTTTTCTCTTTATGCAACTGTTAATTTTGCAATTGACTCACCACCTGTAAATTACATGTTGGTTCTTTAATAAATCAATATATTTTCAGAATTCTCAAATAAGTCTTCTGTATCAAAAAATCGCGAACTCAATATCTGTTCACTTTTTAATGAGGAGTTGCAGAATTCTGGGGGAGTTTCCGGACCCACATAATATCCGGAACATTACAGTCCAGCTAATCTTATTAAAAGTGCCATCTGGAGGACGGTAACCTTTTCAGGTTGTTCCTTTCCATTAGGCAGAGATAATCTGGACCTTTAGACCCAATTAAGCGTCTGTAGGATTCGTCTACCTCAGACTTTAGTTGATAGTGAACGTCTGAGAAATACACCAGATCAGGGGTAACCCGAAAGGGGTTAGGACTAGTAATTATCCCATCAAAGCCACGGGGATGGTCAGGTTTATGGGCAGGGGGAGAAGGTCAGGACCCCGGGGGGCAGGGAGGGGTTCAGGAAGCAGGGTGGAAGGAGGTCAGGAACTCAGGGGTGAAGGTCAAGAATTTGAGGAGAGGGAGAAGGTCAGGATCTGGAGGGGAATGTCAGGAAGTTGTTGGGCGGCAGAAAGTTTTTTGTGGTGTGGGACAAGGTCCTAACCCGCGAGGGTGAGCCCTGCCTGTTCTCTGTGAGCTCTGTCTGGAGCCTGGCAGTCAGAACGAATGGCTCGAATAACACTTTGCAAAATACGTTATCCACTTTAGCTATGACCCTCATAATTTTGTACACCTCAGTAAGGTCTCCCCTCAGCCTCCTCTGTTCCAAGGAAAATAGACCCAGCCTATCCAGTCTTTCCTCATAGCTAACATTCTCTACAACTGGCAATCCTTGTAAATCTCCTCTGTACCCTCTCCAGTGCAAATACATCTTTCCTCTAATGAGGTGACCAGAATTGCACACAGTACCCTAGCTGAGGCCTAACTAGTGTTTCATAGAGTTGAAGCATAAACCCCAGGCTCTTCTATACTATGCCATGGCTAATGAATTCAAGCATTCCGTATGCCTCCATAACCACCTTACCTACCTGGCCTGCTACCATCAGGGATCTGTGGACATGCACTCCAAAGTCATAGAGTCATAGAGTTATACAGCACAGAAAGCGGCCTTTGGCCCATCGTGTTTGTGCCGGCCATCAAGCCCTATCAATTCTAATCCCATTTTCCAGCACTTGGGTCGTAGTCTTGTATGCTATGGCGTTTCGAGTGCTCATCTAAATGCCCCTTGAATGTTGTGAGGGTTCCTGCCTTTAACAGCATTTCCGGCAGTGAGTTCCAGATTCCAACCACCCCCTGGGTGAAAAAGTTTTTCCTCAACTCCCCTCTAAACCTCCTGTCCATTGCCTTTAATGTATGCCGCCTTGTTACTGACCCCTCTGCTAATGGTATAAGTTCCTTTCTATCTACCCTAACTATGCCCCTCATAATTTTGTTCACGTCAATCAGGTCCCCCCTCAGCCTTCTCTGATCTAAGGAAAACAAACCCAGCATCTCCAGTCTCTCTTCATAGCTGAAATGCTCCAGCCCTGGGAACATCATGGTGAATCTCCTCTGCACCCTCCCTAATGCCATCTTATCCTTCCAATAGTTTGGCAACAAGAACTGCACACAGTATTCCAGCTGTGGCCGAACTAGCGTTTTGTACAGCTCCATCATAACCTCTCTGCTCTTATATTCTATGCCTTGGCTAATGAAGGCCAGTATTCCATATGCCTTCTTAACCACCTTATCTATCTGTCCTACTGCCTTTAATGATCTATGTACATGCACACCAAGGACCCACTAATCCTCTGTCGAAACTGGGGCCCTACCATCCATTGCTTATTCCCTTGCCTTGTTAGCCCTCCCAAAATGCATCACCTCACACCTTTTAGTTCAATCCAATTTGCCAATGTTCTGCCCATCTGACCAACCCGTCTATATTGTCCTGTAGCCTGAGTCTTCCCTCCTCGCTATTTACCACTCCACTAATTTTCGTGTCATCTGCGAATTACACATCATAACTCCTACATTCAGATCTAAATCATTAATGTACACTACAAACAGCAAGGCGATTTTGTTTCTCTGCACTACTGTGTCCTACCATTTAATGTGTATTCCCTTTCCGTGTTAGCCCTCCCCAAGTGCATTACCTCACACTTGTCCGGATTGAATTTCATTTGAAACTTTTCTGCCCACCTGAACAATATATTGATATCTTCCTACAGTCTACAGCTTCCTTCTTCAGTATCAACCACACAGCCGATTTTAATATCTTCTGCAAACTTCTTTATCATAACCCCTATATTCAAGCCTAGATCGCTGAAATATACCTCAAAAAGCAAGGGGCCTAGTACTGAGCACTGCAGAACCCCACAGGAATCAATGTTCCAGTCACAAAAACAGCCATCAACCAATACCCTCTGCCTCCTGTCTCCGAGCAATTTTTAATCCAACATGAGAGTTTGCCTTGGATCCCATGGGCTTTAAACTTCATGAAAATCTGCCATGTGGAACCTTATCAAAAGCCTTGCTAAAGTCCATATACACTACATCCAATGAAATACCCTCATCTACCCTCCTTGTTAGCTCCTCAAAAAATTCAATCAAATTTGTCAGACATGACTTTCCCTTAACAAATCCTTGCTGACTATCCTTGAATAATCCGTCTCTTTCTAAATGGAGATTTATCCTGTCCTTCAGAATTCTTTCCAATAATTTTCCCACCACCGAGGTTACGCTGACTGGTCGGTAATTACTCGGTCTATCCTTTTCTCCCTTTTTAAACAATGGTACCACATTAGCCGTCCTCCAGTCCTCCGGCACGACAGCTGAAGCCAGAGAGGAATGAAAAATGATGGTCAGGGCTTCTGCAATTTCCTCTTTTCCTTCGCTTAACAGGCTGGGATGCATTTCATCTGGGCCTGGGGTTTTATCTACATTTAAAGCTGCAAAACCCCTTAATACTTCCTCTCTCACTATTTATATTTCATCTAATACTTCACATTCCTCCCCCCTGATAGGAATGTCTACTTCGCCGCTCTCCTTTGTGAATACAGACTCAAAGTATTCATTGGGATCCCGACCGACGTCTCCTGCCTCCACACACAGATTACCCTCATGATCTCTAATAGGCCCTACCCTTGCTTTAGTTATCGTCTTAAAATTCATATATATTTAACACATCTTTGGGTTTTCCTTGAATTTCCTTGCCAAGAAATTTTCATGCTCTGTCTTTGCTTTCATAATATCCTTTTTAATTACACCCCTGCACTTTCTGTACTCCTGTAAAAATTCTGGAGTATTTAGCTCTCGTTATCTGTCATACACCTCCCGTTTATTCTTTATCCTAACCTGTATGTCTCTAGACAAGCAGGAAGCTCTACATCTATTCGTCCCACCTTTCTTCTTTCAGGGCACATATTTGCTCTGAACCCACCGGATCTCCTTCTTGAATGCCTCCCACTGCTCCAACACAGATTTACCTTCAAGTAGCTGCTACCAGTCCACTATGGCTAAATCCCCTCTGAGCTTAGCAAAATTTGCTTATCCACAATTTCGAATTTTTATTCCTGGTCTATCCTTGTCCTTTTCCATAAATACTGTTAATCTAACAGAATTGATGTCACTAGACCGAAAGTGCTCCCCCACTGATACGGCTTCCAGCTGCCCAGCTTCATTCCTGAATACTAAGTCCAGAACCGCCCCTCCCTTGTTGGGCTTGCTACATACTGGCTAAAAAGTTTTTCTTGGATGCATTTTACGTATTCAGCAGCCTCTACACCCTTCGCACTAATTTATACTCAGTTAATATTGGGGTAGTTGAAAGCCCCTACTATTACTGACCTATAGTTTTTGTGCTTCTGAGAAATTTGCCTGAATATTTGTTCTTCAATCTCTCTCTAAATGTTTGGAGGTCTATAGCCCACTCCCAGCAGTGTGATCGCCCCATTATAGTTTTTCAATTCGACCCATATGGCCTCTTTTGATAATCCCTCCATCATATCATCCCTCCTCTAAGGTGTAATAGTTTCTTAAATCATTACCATGAACCCCACTCCCTTTTGCAGATCCCTCTCTATCCCACCTGAAAATTCTGTAACCAGGAATGTTGAGCTGCCATAACTGGCCGTCTTTCAGCCACGTCTCGGCAATAGCTATAATATCATAGTCCAAAGTATCTACCTGTGCTGACAGCTCACCAGCCTTGTTCGCTATAATCCTTGCATTGAAGTATATACCGTTTAGTACAGGCAAACCTCATTGTTGACTAGTATCTAGCCCTTGATTCCTCTGTCCTTACAATTTGCTTTCTACCTTTTTGTTTCCAATTCCAGTATTCCTTCCCTCAATATTGACTTTATACTTAGGTTCCCATCCCACTGCCAATCTAGTTTAAACCCCCCCAATAGAACTAGGAGACCCTCCCGCAAAGATATTTTTCTCGTTCCCGTTGAGCTGCACGTCTTCTGGCTGATAGAGTTCCCTCCTCCCCAGATACTGTTCCAATTCCTCAGGGATCTAAATCGCTCCCTCCTCCACCATCTCTCCAGCCACGCATTCTTTGGCTCTATCTTCCTATTTCTGTAATCCCTAGCACATGGCACTGGCAGTAATCCGGAGATTACTACCTTTGATGTCCTGCTTTTTAACCTCTTCCCTAACTCGCTAAATACTGCCTGCAGGACCTCATCCCTCTTCCTACCTATGTCATTGGTACCAATATAGACCACGACCTCTTGCTGCTCACCCTCCTCTTCAGAAGACACTGCAGCCGTTCAGTGACATCCTTGAACCTGGAACTAGAGAGGTAACATACCATCCTGGGGTCACGTCTGCAGCCGCAGAAACGCCTGTCTGTTCCCCTAACTATTGAATTCCCTATCACTATTGCTCCTCTTCTTCTCTTCACACCCGCCTGTGCACCTGAGCCCTCCATGGTGCTGTAGACTTGCCTCTGGCTGCAATCCCCAGAGGATCCATCACCTTCACCAGTACTCAGCACCGAATACTGGTTGGTGTGCAAGGTGGGTTCAGGGGACTCCTGCACTACCTGCCAGATCCTCCTCTTCTCTCTGATGGTCACCCATTCCCTCTCTGCCTGCACACCCTTAAGCTGTGTGTGACCACCTCCCGAAACGTGCTAACGACGTAGCTCTCAAACTCGCGGATGCAGAGTGGTGACTGCAACCTCCACTCAAGCGCCGTAACCCAGTGCTCGAGCTGCTGTAGCTGGCCACACTTCCTGCACATGTGGTCGTCCAGACTACGGGAGGTGTCCATGAATGGCACAGGATGTGCATAGCACGGCTATGAGCTTCCCTGCCATACATCTAATTAACAGACTGTTTACTAACCTAGCTGGAATATACTTAATAAACTTCAAGAAACCCAAGTACAACCACTTACCAGATATTCACAGATCAGCTCCCTCTTATTGAACGTTTAGTTTTTAATCCCGGCTCTTAATGTAAACGAATATACAAGATAAATAGAGAAATACGGATCAACCAATCACTTCCCTGCTTTCATGTGACGTCACTCCTTGTTTTTTTGACTCCTGGATTTTTTCCTCTCTGCTTCGGTTTCAGGCTCCGTCCGCTCCTCCTCGGCTGCTCGCAGTGAGTACAGGCCCCTCTACGACCGCGCTCTTTATTTCCTGGCCTCTGCTTCAGTTCCCGGCTAGGACCACTCCTCCTCGGCTGGTCGCAGTGAGTACAGGCCCCTCTCCTATTTTCGAGTAAAAATCTCTTGTGTGACCCTTTATGCGAAAGCTTTTTTAAAAATGCAAATATACTGGTCCCTCTTATCTACCCTGCTAGTTACTCCCTCAAAAAGCTCTATTAGATTTGTCATACACGATTTCCCTTTCATAAATCCGTGTCGACCCTGCTCAATCATATTATGAATTTCTAAGTGCCCTGTTACCACGTCCCTAATAATAGATTCCAGCATTTTCCCCACCACTGATGTCAGGCTATCTGACCAAATGTTACATCTTTTCTCTTTTCCTCATTTTTAGAAAGCAAATTTACATTTGCTACCTTCCAATCTATGGGCACCATTCCATAATCTAGGGAATATTGGAAGATTAAAACCAATCCAGCCACTATCTCTGCAGCCACCCCTTTGAAAATCCGAGAAAGTATGCCATCAGATCCTGGATATTTGTCAGCTTTTAGTCCGGTTAATGTTTGCCGTACTATTTATTTACCAATACTTCGATCATTAAGTTCCTCATTCTTACTAGACACTTGGTTCCCCATTATATCCAGAATGATTTGTGTCTTCTTCCTTGAAGACAGATACAAAGTATTTGTTTAATGTCTCTGCCAATTCCTTATTCCCCATTATAATTTCTCCTGCGTCTGCCTGTAAACGACCAACTTTAACTTTTGCTAATGTCTTCCTTTCCACATACTATTAGAAGCTTTTACAATCTATGTTATTTCTCTTACTAGTGAATCCCATATTCTATTTTCTTTGCATTCATCAATCTCTTGGGCATCATTTGCTGAATTCTAAATCTGCAAAATACTCAGGATTCCTGCTCTTTTGGCAACATTTTAAGACTCTTCCTTTAATCTAATACTATCATTATCTTATCGTTCATCAATGTGGTGCCATTTTCCGTGTTCCTTTTTTATGACTTAAGGAAATTAACGATGAGCTAATTTAATTTAATACGTAAAACTTAATGCATTACATAACTAAATCAAGGTGATAAATGGGTGGCAGTGCACGTTGTCTGCTGCAACTGCAGCATGTGGGAGTTTGTGAAGAGCATCGTAATCCGGGACGACCATGTCTAGAGTAAGTGTATGCATCTCAAGGAACTTCACCTCACAGTTGTTGAGCTCGTGTCTGAGGTGCAGACATTGGCGATAGCAGTGAGGGGGAGTGTAACATGGACTATTTGATCCAGGTGACAGTAAGACTACTTAGTTTAGATCGTGGTATAGGTCTGGTTAGTTGTGAGGGATAGAGGGTGTGACTCCGACTCAGACACTTAAGGGACCCCAGTTGCACTGCTGGCTGAGCTTCTGCCTTTGCCCAAATCCAGCAGGTACGAGGCTCTTTCTGCCTGTGTCGATGAGAGCAAAGTCTGACAGGTGGATGAGCAAACTGATCACGCCATAGTGGTAGAGGATGCCTTTCAAGTGAGTCAGTGAAAAGTACTGCTGCAGTGCGAGGGGGCAGTATAGTCAGGGTGGTATTGTCCTGGAATTTGCTGCTGATGAAAGTGGTGGAAGTGGAGACACTCAATATTTTGAAGGGCAGACAGGATAGCCATTTGAGGGGCATAAACTTGAAGGGCTACGACCATAGAGCGGGGGAATTGAACTGACTGGCTCACTCTATATAGAGCCGGCACAGACTCGATGGGCCAAATGACCTCCTTCAGTGCCGTTATGACTGAAAGACTCTATGAATCTATGGTAGATACCGTTCCATGCAGCTGCAGCTTGGAGTTGGTTGCCTGCCCGGGTTAAGGCTATCTGCTCGTGGCTGGAGAAGGATTTGGAGTGGGGCAGGGAATAATTCAATTGTGCTACATGTAGGAACAGCAGAATATGTAAAACGAGGAATTAGTTTCTGCTGGCCCAAATTAAAACAGTGAACCTCAGATATGATAATCTCCGGATTGTTACCTGAGTCACGCACAAATTGGAATAGGAAGAAGCTGATCAGAGTTTTAACTGCGTGGCTCAAATAGTGGTGTGGGCCGTTATAGTTTAAGTATTCGGTACATTGAATGAAATATTTAGGTATAACACAAACCACTACCTCCACTGGAAGCCTGGATCCCCTCTATGCTGAATCATCACTCTCTCCAAATTCCCAAATTTAACACTCTGCCTAAACTGCACTCCATTTAAGACCGCTCAGTGCGGGTCACTCTGTGCGTCAGCAGACAGTGTTTACTTTTATACACCTTTGAGCCGCACCCAATTTACCAGTGCTGACTCAGCTCCCTGCTCACAGTAATTATCACATATTCAAGACAGACACGTACAGATGACTGAAAGCTCACTGCCACTGATAAGCAATTTCTATTAACTACACTGTTAAAAGCTCGAGGTTCAAATTTCGCTTTTTACAGCTGGTACTCACCCAGTCCTTAACAGAACGTCCACTCTCTCCAAAGTCAGAAACCTAACACTCATTGTCAGTGTGCTCAGTTTAATCGCCGACCACTCTCATGGGTCAAAGTATTCCAATTTGTGCATTACTTGTCACCTGACAGGAAACAGGAGGGCGTGGTTCTGCCCACTCTTCACAGACCCTAACCTCGATTGCAGCAGTTTGAGTGCCAGTAATATAGGGCGGTGAGAGACCTGACACAATTTGTAAGTCGCTACCACACTATTTATGCGAGGCTCCACATGTTTACTGACCTACGCCCTGGCATCCATCTTGAAAGGCCATATGATAGTAAAATACTGCGGATGTTGGAAATCCGAAATAACAACAGAAAATGCTGGAAAAACTAAGCAGGTCAAGCAACATCCGTTTCGGGTCGAACCCTTCTTCAAAATTGGAAAGAAAAGATAGAACGGAGGCAGGACTGCGATCGGACAAAAGAATAAAAGAAACAAAAGAAGTAAAAAAGAGACAATAAAAGGTGTTAGAAGTTAGACGAGATGGCAATAGGCTGAGATTGGGTGTAAAGTGTACTGGCAGGGCAAGGGATAGCTGCCAGGTGTGAGAGCGAAACAAAAGGAAAGGGGGGGGGAAGGAGTGGAAAAATTACAAGAAAAATGAAATAGGGGCCGAGGTTATGATCTGAAATTGTTGAACTCGATATTGAGTCCCGAAGGCTGCAGAGTGCCTAATCGGAAGATGAGGTGCTGTTCCTCGAGTTTACATTGAGCTTCCATGGAACAATACAAGAGGCCAAGGACGGTGAGGTCCGAGTGGGAATGGAGCGTTGAATTAAAATGAAAGGCGACCGGAAGCTCGGGGTCACCCTTATCGACTGAACGAAGGTGTTCCACAAAGCGGTCAGCCAATCTGCGTTTGGTCTTCCCAATGTAGAGGAGACCGCATCGTGAGCAGCGAAGACAGCATACTAGATTGCGAGAAGTACAAGAAATCGCTGTTTCACCTGGAAGGGGTGTTTGGGGCCCTGGACAGTGGGAAGGGGGGAGGTATAGGGGCAGGTGTTACATCTCCTCCGCTTGCACGGGAAGGTGCCAGGTGAAGGGGAAGGGCTGTTAGGGGTGATAGAGGAGTGGACTAGGGTGTCTCGGAAGGAGCAGTCCCTGTGGAATGCTGAAAGGGGAGGGGAGGGGAAGATACATTTGGTGGTGGGATCACATTGGAGGTAGCAGAAATGCTGGAGGATGATCCGTTGAATGTGGAGGCTGGTGGGGTGAAAGGTGAGGACAAGGGGAACACTATCGTGGTTCCGGGAGGGAGGGGCAGGACTGAGGGCAGAAGTGCGGGAGATAGAACTGACACAGTCGAGGGCAGTGTCAATCACGGTAGAGGGGAATCCTCGGTTGCGGAAAAAGGAAGACATGTCTGAAGCAGTGGTGTGGAAGGTGGCATCGTCGGAGCAGATACGGCGGAGACGGAGAAACTGGGAGAATGGAATAGAGTCCTTACAGGAAGCGGGGTGGGAGGAAGTGTAGTTCAGGTAGCTGTGGGAGTCAGTGGCCTAGTAGTGAATATTGGTCGATAACCTATCCCCAGAGATGGAGACGGAGAAGTCGAGGAAGGGAAGGGAAGAGTCAGAGATGGACCATGTGAAGGTAAGGGAAGGGTGGAAATTGGAGGCAAAGTGAATGAAATTGTCAAGTTCGGGTCGAGAGCAGGAAACTACACCGATACGGCCACTGGGAGAAGGAATTGTGGAGGATTCTTGCGATGACTTTCCCTGTGGCAGACAGCAGGGAAACGGCTCTGTAATTACCGCAATCGGACTTGTCACATTTCTTGATGATGGTCTCAATTACGGCATCTCTGTGATCCACTCGCATGCTCTCCTTCTTCCAGATAAGAGCAATGAGCTCATGAACTCGCACCAGCAGTGCTTCTGACCCATGCTTTAGTGCCTCGGCGGGGCGTCCATCTGCTCCTGAGGCCTTGATGTTCTACAGTTGTCGGATGGCCTTTTCAACCTCATGCCGGGCTGCGGTTGTGCTGAGATGGTGGCTGTAGTGTATGTATCTTTAAGAGCCCCTGTGTACTGTAATACCGGTAGTGACCACTCGTGTATATAAGCCTGTATAGCGTCTTGTATATTTTAGTTCACCTGTTAAACCAACTCCTGCATTCCGTGTCTCCATTAACACACGGTTACAACAGTGGCGACGAATTGAAAATGGACTTACCTGCAATTCGGCAGCACCTCAACGAGATCGATTCCTCAGACGAAGGTCGAAGAAAAAAAAAACTCTGGTTTCACCAGCTAGCCGGGCTGGTGGCAGGTACTGCACTAATTGGGGCTCGATCGATCGCCTCTGCAGCACGGCCGAGCAGTGAGTCGGAAGGCAGAGTCAAACAGAGACGGAGGGTGGAGCACTCGGGAGACGGCCAGCGCTGCAAAGCAGGTCGGCGTTCGGACCAAGCAGAGGGAGGGAAAAGTCCCAGAGAGTCCGGCGGGAACGAGTCTCCAACTATTAAAAATATCTGTGTAAATAAAAACCGCAGAGAACAGCGTTGTCAGCAGCGGCAGCGGCGGGAAAGCGCGGGAGGCGCCATTTTTTCTCGGCAGGGAAGAAAGGAAAGCGCGGGAGGCACCATTTTTGATTTTCAGGATGCCTAAGACTGGCAGTATTACTGCTTTCGATAGTGATATAGAGGATTGGACCACATATGTGGGAAGAGTGGAGGTATATTGCGCAGCGAATGAAGTAAAGGATGATAAAAAGGCATCGGTACTTCTAAATCTGATGGGCGCAAGGACATACGGGCTGTTACGAAACTTAATCACTCCAGCCAAACCGATGGACAAGAATTTTAAGGAGATTGTTGATACCCTACAGGAGCACTTAAACCCAACACCGCTGCTGATAGCGGAATGATTCAAATTCTTCAGGAGGAATCAGCACAAGAATGAAAGTAACGCTGATTACCTCACCGAATTAAGAAAGCTGTCAAAACACTGCCAATTCGGGGCAGGACTGGCAGATTCTCTACGAGACAAATTCGTCTGCGGTCTCCTAAGTGAAGGAACACAGAAAAGGCAACTTTCTGAGAAAGATTTGACACTGGACAAGGCTTTCAGTGTGGCTGTATCATACGAAGCAGCAGCAAGAGGAGCTGCAGAGATACAACAAAAGCCACAGGACTTCGGCACCCATGAAATGACACGGGGTTTCGAGGGATGTTATCGCTGTGGCAGATCCACCCATGACCAGAGGGACTGCTGGTTCATGGACAAAGCATGCAGGCAATGCGGAAAGATGGGACACATTGCACATGTATGCCGATCTGGAAACAAAATCCACTGACAGAAAAAAATCAATAAGGAAAAGTACAGAAAGGTACAAATGATGACGGACAGTAGCTCCGAAGACCAGAAGAGTGATAGTGACTCCGGAAACAAGAGACTAAGCTGTCTCAAATTACATAATGTAATTGCCAAAGAAGATTACCAGACCATTTGGGTTACCCTCATGATAGCGGGTACCCCAGTTAAAATGGAGCTAGATACAGGATCAGCTCTGACCATCATAAGTCGACGGGATTACGAGCGGCTATTTCCCCATATACCTTTGAAAGACACATCCATTATCTTGAAGACATATACGGGGCAGAAAGTATACCCCAGAGGGAAAATAAGGGTGCCTGTTGTATACAACGGCAAGGAAATACAGAAGTTGTATTTATACGTTCTGCAAGATGGTGGTCCACCGTTGTTGTGACGTGAATGGATCAGGAAGATACGTTTAGACTGGCACCCCATTCAGGCACTGACGGTGACCAGTAAGAAAAAAAATGATGATGACATCATACCTGAACGATTAAAAGACATCTTGGCTAACGCCAAAGAAGTGTTTCAACAGAAACTAGGAACCTTGAAAGGCGTCACCGCCTCAATAAAAGTGGAAGAAGCGACAATTCCCAAGTTTTTTAAGGCAAGGCCGGTGCCATACGCAATTCGTCCAGCAGTCGAGGCAGAGCTGGAGAATTTGGAAAAAGCAGGCGTGTTATCCAAGGTAGATTGGAGCGAGTGGGCAACACCCATCGTCCCGGTCATGAAGAAAACGTTGAATAATGATAAATCTGAAGAGCAGAGAAAAATTCGCATCTGTGGGGACTTCAAGGTGACTGTAATCCCGGTCCTTCACACGATACAGTAAGCTCTTCCAAGGATAGAAGATATTTTCGCTTCACTATCCGGAGGGAAACGTTTCACCAAAATTGACTTGGCACAGGCATATCTACAGATGGAGGTTGAGGAGGCCTCTAAAAAGTATCTCACGATAAACACACACAAAGGCCTGTACCAGTACAATCGACTGGTTTTCGGAGTAGCATCAGCTCCAGCTATCTGGCAAAGAGCTATGGAGCAAGTCCTGCAAGGGATTCCGGGGACTCAATGCTACCTAGACGACATCCTTGGAACAGGAGAAAACGACAACGAGCACCTGGCCAATTTGGAGCAGGTGCTCACTAGGCTGAAAGAACGGGGCCTACGAGCAAATCGCCCCAAGTGCGAGTTTTTCCAGAAACAAATATCATATTGTGGCCATATAATTAACGAAGACGGGTTGCATGAGTCAACAGAAAAAAATGAAGCGGTCATAAAAGCCCCAGCACCTGAAAATGATTCACAATTAAGGTCGTTCCTGGGATTGATAAATTACTATCATAAATTTTAACTGAGCTTGTCAACTGTTCTGCACCCTTTTAACGCACTGCTACAAACGGGAGTAATTTGGAAATGGAGCGAAGACTGTAAACGTGCCTTCCATAAATGCAAAGGCTTGATCACGTCCAAGGAAGTGTTGGCTCATTACAACCCATCACTGCCAATCAGACTGGCGTGCGATGCATCCCCTTATGGCATACGAGCGGTATTTTGCATAGATCCCCTGATGGCTCGGAGCGGCCGATAACTTTTGCGTCATGCTCGTTGAACTCAGCTGAGCGTAACTGTGCCCAGATCGACAGGGAAGCACTCAGCCTGGTATGGGAATGAAGAAATTCAACCATTACCTACACGGACAAAAATTTACCTTGTTGACTGACCATCAACCACTCATCTCCATATTCAACCCTAAAAAGGGCGTTCCCATTATGACAGCGCAAACGCTACAGAGGTGGTCCCTTTTCCTAGGGGCACACCAATATGACATAGAATACAAAGGATCAAAACAGCATGGGAATGCTGATGGTTTATCGTGCCTACCGTTGCCAACGGTAGAAGAGGCACCTACAGTGGACCCAGTGGAGATGTTCCACTCAACCATAGTGGAATGCCTACCAGTAACAAATTCCAGCATTGAAAAGGAAACGAGAAATGACCCGACTCTCTCACTAGTCTACGATTTAACGGTGAAGGGATGGCCAGCACATGGCGAACCACTGTTGCCAGCATTCTCGCAAAGAAGAGAACAGCTGTCAGTGTGCCGAGGAACCTTGATGTGTGGATCCAGAGTGGTGATTCCACCCAAACTCCAGGATAAAGTGCTAAAGGAGCTTCACGAGGGGCATCTGGGTGGAGTGAAAATGAAGAACCTAGCCAGAGCGTTTGTGTGGTGGCCAGGTATCGGTGGAGACATCGAAGAAATGACCAAGAGCTGTATAGGATGCCAGAGGGTCCAAAACGCCCCACCACAAGCCCCTCTACATCCATGGGAGTGGCCCTCATCTCCATGGCAAAGGGTACATATCGACTTTGCTGGTCCATTTATGGACTCAATGTTCTTAATCGCGGTTGAGGCACACTCCAAGTGGCTGGAGGTAATAAAGATGTCCTCCACCACCACGGAAAAAACGATCACAGTATTAAGGACCATATTTGCCAGGAATGGGCTGCCTGAACAGATCTGTTCTGATAATGGACCGCAATTTGTGTCCAAAGAATTCAGGAAGTTCTTAAAAGACAATCGGGTTAAGCACTAATCGTCCGCCCCATACCATCCCGCCACCAATGGATTAGCTGAAAGGTCTGTCTAGACCTTCAAGGAGGCCAGAAAGGCCATGGTTAATGAAGACATAAATCTACAACATAAGGTAGATAACTTCTTGTTTGCGTACAGGAATGCAACACATGTGGTTACAAACCAAACTCCCGCCATGATGTTTTTCAATAGAAGACTAAGATGCCGGCTGGATTTGATCAAGCCAAACATCATAAGGGACGTAGAGAACCGACAATTTCAAGGCATGAATGAAAGGCCAACTAGAACCTTCCAGATAGGTCAACAAGTTTTGGCCCGGGACTACCGTACCGAGAAATGTCAGCCTGGAACTATTTGCACATGACTAGGACTGCTGATGTATACCGTGGACATTGGTGAAAGCATAATAAGGCGCCGTGCTGACCAGATCACAGAGTCATCCGAAAAGTGACAACCTACACCACAACTCTATACGCCTAATGATGAAGCAGAGATACCCATAGTATCTACCTCTGATCCGGTGATGCTGGAACCAGATGAACCCGACACTGGCATTCAAGCTGAATCGACCGAATCGACCTTGCAAAAGAACCTACTACACCACCGAAAACTGCTGCACCACCGAGGCGTTATCCGGACCGAGTCAGGAAGCCTCCAGAGAGACTGACTTATAATTGATTAACTGCAGCAAATGTGCAGATTATTGTTCTTGTAAACATGTTAATTAATGATTACTTAAAATGTTATGTACTAATTGTCTAAAAGGGGAGGAATTGTAGTGTATGTACATTTAAGAGTCCCTGTGTACTGTAATACCGGTAGTGACCACTCGGGTATATAAGCCTGTATAGCGTCTTGTATCTTTTAGTTCACCTCCAGACTTTGTTCAGTAAACACCTGTTAAA
This sequence comes from Somniosus microcephalus, assembly GCF_052327205.1. Taxonomy (NCBI): domain Eukaryota; kingdom Metazoa; phylum Chordata; class Chondrichthyes; order Squaliformes; family Somniosidae; genus Somniosus; species Somniosus microcephalus. Next base: position 3,683,655 of record NW_028225186.1, on the reverse strand, counting down.
CCAACTCCTGCATTCCGTGTCCCCATTAACACACGGATACAACAGTGGCGTGTAGCATGCTGTGGGATGGAGTTGAGGACACTCGCATCGAAGACAGAGTCACTTTTAAGGAGATCTCAGAAGTGCTCCTTCCAGCAGGTACTGACTGCCTCTCTGTTCTTGATGACTACCTCTCCGTTCTTGGCCCGCAGTGGGGTATTAACTTGAGTGCTTGGGCCGTAGATGTTCTTGACTGCTCTAAAGAATCCACGCATGTGGTGGTTATTGGCTAGCTGCTGGAGCTCCTGCAGTTTCTCCACACACCATCTGTTCTTTAGGTCGCAAGTTTTTTGTTGGACCTCGGCCTTCAGGCTTCTGTTGAGCTGCTGTCTTGCTCTCGAGATCTGTTGCTGTTTCCAGATGTCAGGCTGATGTCAGGCTAACTGGTCTGTTGTTCCCCGTTTTCTTTCTCCCTCCTTTTGTAAATAGTGGGGCTACATTTGGTACCTTGCAATCCGCGGGAACCATACTAGATCTATGGAATTTTGGAAAATGGCAACCAAAGCATCCTCTATTTCTATAGAGATCTCTTTCAAACCCCTAGGGTGTACACCATCTGCTCCAGGGTATTTATCGGCTTCCAGTCCCTTTAATTTCTCTACTACTACTTTACTACTAATACAAATATTTTTCTGTTCCTCATTTTCGGTATTCCCTTGATTGTCCACTATTTACAGAATTTTTTTTTGCGTCTTCTTCCGTGATGACAGACACAAAATATTAGTTTAATTTCTTTGCCATTATCTTATTCACAATTATAATTTCTCTTCTCTCATCCTGTAAATTACCCACACTTACTTTTGCTGAACTTTTCCTTTTTACATACCTATAGAAGCTTTTACAGTCTATTTTTATGTCTTTCGCTAGTTTACTATCACTTTCTATCTTACCTTTCCTTCTCAATTTCTTGGTCCTCCTTTGCTGAATTCTAAAATCATCCCAATCCCCAGGCTTACTATTCTTTATGTCAGCATTATCAACCTCTTCCTTTGTTATAATCATATCTGACATAAAAAAACTACTCGGCACTTGGTCTAAGCGTTAAACAAAGCTTTAATCAACTCTTTTACAACATGTAGGTCAAGCTGTGTCCTTCACTAGTACCTGTTAAGAATGTCCTGTGCAATCTGGGCCCGTGCCTGAATATTTATACATTCCCTGGACAGCGCCACCCGCAGGCCGCTCAGTATTATTTCATAAGTCTTTCTTTCATGAATGACTGTGTCATGTCATTATCTTTAATTCTCTTGTTACACACGGTTTGACCACTTTTCCTGTGGGGCTATTGTGCCTAAAAGGAATGTATATTTGTTGTAAATTATGTAATAACACTTTAAATGTTAGCCATTGCTCGTCTACCGTCACACATTTAAATGTAATTTCCCAATCTACCTTAGTAAACTCGCTCCTCATACCTATGTAGCTGGCTTTGTTAAGAATTAAGACATTTGTTTCGGATTCAGCCAATTCACTTTCAAACTCTTAAAATAATTCTATCATATTATGGTCTGTCATCCCTAAATGCCCCTTTACTACAAGATTATTTATTAACACTATCTCGTTGCACCATACTAGATCTAAAATAGCCTGTACCGTAGTTGGTTCCACAATATACTGATCTAGAAAAGTATCTTGCTCTGTCTATACCCCTCATGATTTTGAACACCTCTATCAAATCCCTTCTCAACCTTCTCTGCTCTAAAGAGAATAACCCCAGCTTCTCCATTCTATCCACGTAAATGAATTCCCTCATCCCTGGATCCCTCATCCCTGGAACCATTATTGTAAATCTTTTCTGAACCCTCTCTAAGGTCTTCACATTTTTCCTAAAGGGCCGTGCCCAGGATTGGACAAAATACTCCATTTGAGGCTGGACCAGTGTTTAATAAAGCTTCAAGACAACCTCCTTGCTTCTGTACTCTATGCCTCTATTTATGAAGCCCAGTATCCCGTATGCTTTCTTAACCGATTTCTCAACCTGTCCTGCCACCTTCAATGATTTACGTACATATACTCCCAGGTATCGCTGTTAATGCACCCCAGTTAAAAGTGTACCCCTTCGTTGACATTGCCTCTGTTGGTTCTTCTGAACAAAATGTATCACTTCGCACTTTACTGCATTAAATTTATTCTGCCATATGTCCACCATTTCCAACAGCCTGTCTATCTCCTCGTGTAGTCAATCACTAACCTCATCCCTGTTCACTATATTTCCAAGTTTTGTGTCATCTGTAAATTTTGAAATTGTGTCCTGTACACCAAAGTCCAGGTCATGAATATCTATTAAGAAAAGCAGTGGTCCCAGCATCGAACCCTGGGGAACACCACTGCATATGTTCCACCAGTCCGATAAACAAACGTTCACCACTGCTCCCTGCTTCCTGTCACTTAGCCAATTTGGTATCCATGCTGCCACTGTCCCTTTTATTCCATGGGCTTCAAATTTGCTGTCAAGCCAATTACGTGGCTCTTTATCAAACGTCTTTTGGAAGTCCATGAGCACCACATCAAACGCATTGCCCTCATCAACCCTCTCTCTTACCTCATCAAATGACACAATAAAGTTAGGTAAACACGATATGACTTTGACAAATATTGCCAGCATTCCTGAATTAATCCACACCTGTCCAAGTGACTGTTCATTTTGTTCTGGATTATCGTTTCTAAAAGCTTGCCCAGTTTTGAGATAATTCTGACTGTCCTGTAGCTGCTGCGTTTAACCATCCAATTTTTTTCAACAGTTGTGTAACATTGGCAATTTTCCAGTCCTGTGGCACCACCCACCTATCCATGGAGGATTGGATGACTATGGCCAGTACCTCTGCAATTTCCACCTTTACATCCCTCACAATCCTAGAATGCATCCCATCCGCACTGTTGATTATTTAATTTACATACAGCCTGCCTTTCTATTACCTCTTCTTCCTCATTTTTTATCTCATCCAGTATCCCAACTACCTACTCTTTCACTATGACGTAGGCAGCATCTTCTTCCTTGGTAACGACAGATGCAAAGTACTCGTTTAATACCTCAGCCGTGTCCTCTGCCTCCATTCGTAGGTCTCCATTTTGGTCCCTAATCATCCCCACCCCTCCTCTTAATACCCGTTTATTATTTTTATGCTGAAAGAAGACGTTAAGATTCCTTTTTATGTTAGCTGCCAATCAATTCTCAGACTCTCCCTATTCAACTCTTGTTTCCTTTTTCACTTCCCGTCTGAACTTACAATATACAACCTTGTTCTCATTTAGATTATCAACCTGGCATCAGGCATAAGTGCCCTTTTTCCATTTCATCTTACTCTCTATCTCTTTTTTCATCCAGGGAGCCCTGGCGTTGGGAATGTACCTTGACTGCACCGAAACCATCTCCTCTTTGATGCAGTCCATTGTTCAATTACAGTTTTGCCTGCCAATCTTTGACTCCAGTTCAACCAGGCCAGATCTATTCTCAAACCACTGAAATTGGCCATCCTCCAATTCAGTAATATTACTCAAGATTGCTCCCGCTCTTTTTCCATCGCTAAGTAAATCTTATGATACTGTGATCACTGTTTCCTAAATGATACTTGCTTTCGGAGAAACCAGCGGCGTTGGAACATAAAGGAAAGAGCAGAGAAACAGTGCTGATCGAATCAGAGGCGGTATCAGCAGCGGTGGGCCTGCACATTATTTCCAAACAAATAAGGCGTGACGTCACAGGGTGCAGGTACTGATTGGTTGGTGAGTATTTAGGTTTGTTTACTTTCTAACCTGGGACAGTGGTTTAAACTAGGAGCAGGTACCCATAACATACAGTATTAAATTTACATCTGCACTAGTTAAACTAATTAATATATCTATAAATAATCGTTGATTAAAGAGTTTTATTTTTTAAATAAATAAAATAAGGCCAGAATAAATATGGCAGGGCAGGTTGTGTGTATGGATTGCAGTGTGTGGGAATTTATGTACAGCGAAACTGTCCTGAGCGAACAATTCTGCCGGAGAATTCTGCATGTCGAATCCCTCCAGCTCAGTCTTTGAGCTCGACTGCGAGTTGGGGACATGCCAACGCATAACGGAGGGGAAGGAGTTTCTGGATAGTTTTACTCACAATAGAGGCACATCCCAGAGGATAGCACAGGTTCAGGAAAGGGAGGGTGTGAATTTCGGTAAACTTGTAGCCAAAACTTAGGAGAGGTGTAAAAGAGGGTCCCTCAGACACTGGTCCTGTCCAACAGGTACGATATACTCACTACCCGTGAACACAAGGAGAAAGACTACGGGGAGTAGAGCCACAATGCACACCAAGGCACCGTGGCTCAGAAGGCTGTCCAAAGGGCATAGAGTAGAATAGAATTGTGGTAGTGATAGAGGACTCTAATATTAGGGGGATAGACATCATCCTCTGCAACCAATACTAAGAATCGTGAAGGGTGTTTTGTCTACCTGGTTCTGGGGCAAAGGATATCTCATGGTGGCTGGAGAGGATATTGGAAAGATAGGATGGAAATCCAGTTTCCGTTGTCCTTGTTGGAAGAAACAACGTTGGTAGGAACAGGGACATGGTCCTGATGAAAATGTATCAGGAGTTTGGATCTAAAATATAAAGCAGGACTTCGAGGGTAATAATTTTTGGATTACTGCCCGAGCCACGTGCAATTTGGGATATAAGCAGACGGATCAGGAGAATTAACACTTGACTAAAGGGCTGATGTGGGAAAGAGGGGTTCCTTTTCATGTGACACTGGCACCAGTTCTGGGAAATGAAGGAGCAGAACCGATGGGACGGTCTCTGCCTGTACCAGGATGGGATCCGTGGCCTAGCAGAAAGGGTAAATAGGGAGTTGGCAAAGGCTTTCAACTAGTAAGTTGGGGAGAGGGATCTATAAGAAATATATCCAACCTAAAGATAAACAAAGCAGGAAAAGATAGCATTGGAAAAAATAAAGTAAATGAGGGGATTCATGGCAATGGAATAAATAGAGTTATAGAGTCATAGAGTCATACAGCACGGATAGAGGCCCTTCGGCCCATCGTGTCCGCGCCGGCCATCAAGCCCTGTCTAATCTAATCCCATATTCCAGCATTTGGCCCGTAGCCTTGTATGCTATGGCATTTCAAGTGCACATCCAAATGCTTCTTAAATGTTGTGAGGGTTTCTGCCTCCACAACCCTTTCAGGCAGTGAGTTCCAGACTCCAACCACCCTCTGGGTGAAAAAGTTCTTTCTCAAATCCCCTCTAAACCTCCCGCCCTTTACCTTGAATCTATGCCCCCTAGTTATTGACCCCTCTACTAAGGGAAAAAGCTCCTCAGCATCCATCCTATCTATGCCCCTCATAATTTTGTACACCTCAATCATGTCCCCCCTCAGCCTCCTCCGCTCCAAGGAAAACAAACCCAACCTGCCCAGTCTCTCTTCATAGCTGAAGCGCTCCAGCCCTGGTAACATCCTGGTGAACCTCCTCTGCACCCTCTACTAACGCGATCACATCCTTCCTGTAGTGTGGCGACCAGAACTGCACACAATATTCCAGCTGTGGCCTAACCAGTGTTTTATACAGCTCCATCATAACCTCCTTGCTCTTATATTCAATGCCTCGGCTAATCACAAAATCACACAGAATCACAGAATCTACAGTGCAGACAGAGGCCATCTCGGCCCATCGAGCCTGCACCGACACATATCCCACCCTATCCCCGTAACCCCACATATTTAATCCCCTAACACTAAGGGTCAATTTATCATAGCCAAATCAACCTAACCTGCACATATTTGGACTGTGGGAGGAAACCGGAGCACCCGGAGGAAACCCACGCAGACACAGGGAGAATGTGCAAACTCCACACAGACAGTCGCCCGAGGCCAGATTTGAACTCGGGTCCCTGGCGCTGTGAGGCAACAGTGCTAACCACTATGCCACCGTGCCCCCCATAATGAAGGCAAGTATCCCATATGCCTTTTTTACCACCTTATCCACCTGTTCCGCCGCCTTCAGGGATCTGTGTCCTTGCACACCCAGATCCCTCTGACCCTCCATCTTGCCTAGGGTCTTTCCATTCATTGTGTATTCCTTTGCCTTGTTAGTCCCCCCAAAGTGCATCACCTCGCACTTTTCCGGGCTGGATTCCATTTGCCACTGTTCCGCCCATCTGACCAACCCATCTATCTCGTCCTGCAGACTGAGGCTACCCTCCTCGCTATTTACCACCCTACCAATTTTTGTATCATCCGCGAACTTACTGATCATACCCTTTACATTCATATCCAAGTCATTAATGTAGACCACAAACAGCAAGGGACCCAGCACCGATCCCTGTGGTACCCCACTGGCCACAGGCTTCCAGTCACAAAAACAACCTTCGACCATCACCCTCTGCCTTCTGCCACTAAGCCAGTTTTGTATCCAATGTGCCAAGGCACCCTGGATTCCATGGGCTCTTACCTTCTTGACCAGTCTCCTGTGCGGGACTTTATCGAAGGCCTTACTGAAATCCATGTATACCACATCCACTGCGTTACCCTCATCCACACACATAGTCACCCCCTCAAAAAATTCAATCAAATTAGTCAGACATGATCTTCCCTTGACAAAGCCATGTTGACTATCCCTGATTAATCCTTGCCTCTCCAAGTGGAGACAAATTTTGTCCCTCAGGATTTTTTCCAATAATTTTCCTACCACTGATGTTAGGCTCACTGGCCTGTAGTTCCCCGGTTTTTCCCTACTTCCCTTCTTGAATAATGGTACTACATTAGCGGTTCTCCAGTCCTCTGGCACATCCCCTGTGTCCAGAGAGGTCCTGAATATATGTGTTAGAGCCCCCGCAATCTCCTCCTTTGCCTCACACAGCAGCCTGGGATACATTTCATCCGGGCCTGGGGATTTATCCATTTTTAGGCCAGCTAAAACCGCCAATACCTCCTCCCGCTCGATGTTAATATGTTCGAGCATATCACAGTCCCCCCGCCCTATTTCTATGTCTACATCGTCCTTCTCCATCGTGAAAACAGATGCAAAAAATTCATTTAGAACCCCTCCTACATCTTCCGGCTCCACACAAAAATTGCCACTTTTGTCCCTAATGGGCCCTATTTTTTCCCTAGTTATCCTCTTACCCTTAATATACTTATAAAACATCTTCGGATTTTCCTTTATTTTGCTTGCCAGTGTTATTTCATGGCCCCTCCTTGATCTCCTAATTTCTTTTTTAAGTATCCCCCTGCACTTTTTGTACTCCTCTAGGGCTTCCTCCGTCTTTAGCCTTTTGTATCTACCAAAAGCCCTCCTTTTTTTCCTAATCCATTCTCGTATATCCCCTGTCATCCAAGGTTCCCTGTGGTTTTTGGAACCACCCTTGACCTTTACGGGAACATGTTGCCATTGTATGATCTCAATCTCCCTTCTGAAAGCCTCCCATTGCTCCGATGCGGATTTTCCTACAAGTAGCTGATCCCAGTCCATTTTGGCCAGATCCTGCCTTATCCTATTAAAATCGGCCTTATAGAGTTATAGAACAAAAGTCTAAAAAGAAGGTTAAGCATAAAGTGAGAGCAAATCCTTATAAAAATAAGTTAAACGGCCTGTACAGCAATAAACACAGTGTCCGTATCATACGTTGTGAGGAACCAGACATAGTAGGGCTTACTGAGACATGTCTACAGGGAAATCAGGACAATTAATTAAACTTTGCAGGGTGCTAAGTATTTAGAAATGCTCGAGAGGGAAATGGGGGAGATAGAGCAGCTTTACGTATTACGGATAACATAATGGCAGTAGAAAAACTGATGCAAGGCATAAGTTGAATTCATATGGAAAATTGAACAAAGATAAAAAATAATTAATCACAATAATAGGCGGAGTCTACAGACCACCTAATAGTGGAAGTGAGGCGGAGGAAGAAACATGCAAACAAATTATGTAAAGTAGTAAAACAGATCGACTAATAATCATGGGGGATTTCAACTACCCCAATAATAATTGGGCAGAAGAGGTAGGTAAAGAGGATTAGGGAATGGAATTCCGAAAATGTGTACAGGGCACCTTTCTACCCAATATGTCTATAGCCCAGCAAGGGAGGATTCGCTCTTGGATCTAGTAATGGGGAATGAACCAGAGCAGATAAGAGAAGTAAAGGTTGTGGAACATATAGCTTAATAGTGACATAACATAACATGCTTTAAGATGATAATTGAAAAGGACAGATGTATGACGAAAATCATATTAATAGATTGGATAAAAGCTGATTTTGAGGGGTTGAGAATAGTACTTGGGAAAAATGGGCAACAATATTGGCAAAAATCGATGTAGAACAGCAATGGGAAACATTTAAAACAGTGTCCAACAGAGTGCAGGAAAAATACATTCCGTTAAAAGGAAAGAACAAACTGAACAATAATGAAATTCCATAGATGAACGAAGCCATAAGGGAACAACTAAAGGTAAGGAAAGCAGCATGCATTAAGTACATATAGAGCAGGGGAGTGCATGATAAGAGAGAATAACAATAGATTATGAGAGATTACAAAAAAAAGCAATTAGGGAGGCAAAGAGGAACTGCGAAATTAAATTTTGAAGGAACATAAAACAAAATAGTAATTATTTTTATAGGAAAATCACTAAAAATGTACGGTTGGGATGGGAATAGTGCCATTAAATGATAGTCAGTTTAATACCACAGTTAACGATAGAAAAATGGCAGAAGTATAAACAATGTATTTGCTTCAGTAATTAGCAGGGAGCTAGAAAAGGTGGACATGATATTGGACGATGAGGTTAGTAATGAGATAAGTGCAATTAAATAAAAAGGGGGATAAAGTAAATAAATTAATCTAAATCAAAATGATAAAACCCCTGGACCAGCTGGATTTCATTCATGTATTTCAAAAGAATCTAGGGAAGAAACAGCGTAGGCATTACTATGCATATTTAATAATTCATTAGAAAACAGTGTAGTGCCAGAGGACTGGCGGACAGCTAAGTTAATTCTGATATTTAAGAGGGGGGTTAGAACTTGTCCAGAGAATTATAGATCAGTCAGCGTAACATCAGTCATAGGAAAAATAATGGAATCCCTACTAAAGGTGAAAAAAGAATATCATTAAGAGACCAAAAATATAATAATGAATAGTCAACATGGATTTCAGAAGGGAAAGTCTTGCTCGACCAACTTTTCAGAATGTTTTGATGAGCTAACAGAGAAAGCAGACAATGGTAATCCGGTAGATGTCATTAGTCTGGATTTTCAATAGGTCTTCGATAAGACACGCCATATTAGACTGATGAACAAGGTCAGAAAATGCAGAGTCCGGGGAGATGTAGCTGACTGGATTGCTGGCTGGCTTCAGGACAGAAAGCAGGGAGTAGGAGTAAAGGGTAGATATTCACAGTGGCAGCATGTGGGTTGTGGTTATCCACAAGGATCCGTGCTGGGACCACTGCTGTTCACAATTTAAATTAATGTTCTAGCCTTAGGATTCAAAAACACAATTCCTGAATTTGTGGATGGCACCAAATTGGGGCGGATAATCAATACTGATGGGGAAAGCTACAGGTTACTGGAGGGCATTAATAAACTTGTAGAATGGGTATATAATTGGCAAATGAAATTCAACAGAGATAAATGTGAGGTATTAACCTTTGGTAGGAAGAATAGCGAGGTCACTTATTACTTGGAGGGTGCGAGTCGAGGTGGGGTAGAAGAACAAAGTGTTCCAGATGTACAAATAGACAAATCACTAAAAGTTGCGACACAGGTTAGCAAGTCCATAAAAAAGTCAATAAAAGCACTAGAGTTTATTTCTAGAGGGATAGAATTGAAAATTAGCGAAATTATGCTAATACTGTATCGAACCTTGGTTAGAACACACTTAGATTACTGCGTACAGTTCTGGTCGCCATATTATATAAAGAATATAGAGACACTGGGGAAGGTGCAGAGAAGATCTACAAGGATGATACCAGAAATGCGAGGATATACATTTCAGGAAAGGATGAACAGTCTGTGTCTCTGTTCTCTTGAAAAAGGAAGGCTGAGGAGTGACCTATTAGAGTACTTTAAAATTATGAAAAATGTTAATAGTGTAGGTACAGGGAGAATATTTCCACTTGCGCGGAAGAGCATAACTCGAGGCCATCAATATAAGATAGTCACCAAGAAATGCAACAGCGAATTCAGAAGGAAGTTTGTCACACAAATAGTGGTGAGAATGTGGGACTCGCTACCCTAGGAATTGGTTGAATCAAATAGTATAGATGAATTTAAGGGGAGGCTGGGCAAGCATATGAGGGAAAAGGGAATAGACGATTAGGATGATAAATTTAGATGAGGAAAGACGGGAGTAGGCTCGAGTGGAGCATACACGCCGCATGGACTGGTTGGACTGTATGGCCTGTTTCTGTGCGGTATGGCAAGTTTGCTGATGATACATCGCTAGGTGGAACAGTAAGCTGTGAGTAGGAAACAAAGAGCCTGCAAAGGGTACGGACAGGCTAAAAGTGGGCAATAAGGTGGCAGATGGAGTTTAATGTCGGAATCATGATGTTATTGTCTTTGGCAGGAAGAATATAAAAAATATATAATTTAAATGATGAGGAACTATTAAATGTTGATATTCAGAGAGAACTAGGTGTCCTCGTACAGGAAGCACGGAGGTGTAGCATATAGATAAAGCACGTAATTAGAAAGGCAAATGGCATGTTGGCCTTTATTGCAAGGGGCTTGGAGTACAAGAGTAAGGAAATCTTCTAACGATTGAACAGGGCGTTGGTGAGACCACACCAGGTGTACTGTGCACAGTTTTGGTCCCATTATCTGAGGATACATATACATGAATTAGAGGCGCTGCAACGAAGGATATGGGGTCGGCCATTTAGGACTTAGATATGGAGAAATTTCTTCAGTCAGAGGGTTGAGAATCTTTGGAATTCTCTATCCCAGTGGGCTAAGGATGCTCAGTCCTTGAGTATATTCAAGACAAAGATCGATAGATTTCTGGATACCAAGGGAATCAAGGATTATGGCGATAGGTCGTGTTGAGGAAGAAGATCTGCCATGAGCAAGATCGAAGGGTCGAATGGACTATTCCTGCTCCCATTTCTTATCTTCTTATTCTCGTAGCTGAACAACCAGAGAGACCAAAGAGCTAAGCAAGCCTACATCAACAGCTCGTTGGCCTGGGGCTATTATTCATGCTTTGGGATTTTCATACTTGAGGTCCCGGCTTGAAAATCCCAGGTGAGCCTTGTTGTTTTTGAGTCAAAATCACCTTCTCAGAGCTTATCGACATTGCACAGAACATACATACCTTAAATTATACAAACTGATATCTCGTGCCATTTTCACTGCAGTATCCAGTATCCCCGAGCTTCACGGGAGCAACGTCAAAACCAACAGATTCAGCAAAAGGCTGTGCGGTGGAATAGGTTCTGTGACTTACTGGATAACTCATTGTGCTGCTGATCAATGCGGCCTTTAAAGGCTGTGCATTCCAATCCTGCCAGGGTTACGTTTTAGGTCAGGTTTCGTTGTTTCTGGTGCAGAACATTTAAACTTTGCTGCCAAACTTCAACTGGTTCATTAATGTCCTTCAGGGAAGGGGACTTGCCGCCCCGACACTCCCTGTTTTACAAGTGACTCCAGTCCCAACCCACATTCCCTCTGAGCTGGAATCGCGAACCGCCCTCAAGAAAATAGCCCAGCAACTGCTCAATTGTTAAAATAAGTTTAAATGATGTTCAATCTAAAGTCAGTCTACTGTGCCCTCAGACAGGTTTCACATTGGACAGCTGCCGCCGGCTGACAGCCATCGAGTCGCTGACAGTCGTGACGCACAGCATAGCACTGCCTCCCACAGCTGATCAGCCTTCCTTTCAGACCGGCTCTGGGAGACAGATTGAAACAGCGGCCCTGGGAGCATGATTCAAACCTGAACAGAAAAACCCCGTTGGATTTCACATACAAGCAGTCAGTCATCGCAACTGCAACTGATCCACAAACCATGTATCAGCTTCCGATCAATTCCCAGGTGTGTCAGTAAACCGACCCACAGAAGCACAAGGGAGCGATGGATTTCACTCGCTGATCGATGATAAAAGTCCGATCTTTAGTTTCGTTCACCTTCCAAACATTGACAGCCTTATGTCTCAGTATTTATTTCTCTCTCCTATCGTGCTTTTCGTTGTAAACATTTAATTTAATTTATTTGTGAGAGGCTAGTAATGAACAGAAGATATTTACCAGAGTGAATTTAAAGGAACAGATCAAAATCATGAACGGGTTTGACATCGTAAATAAAGAGAAACAGTTTCTAGCGGGACAAGTGTTGGTAACCAGAGAACACAGATTTAAGGAGATTGGCGAAAGAGCCAGAGACGACATGAGGAACCGTTTATTATACGGTGAGTTTCTGTGATCTGGAATGCACTGCCTGAAAGGTTGCTGGAAGCAAATTCAATAATAACTTGCGATAGGGAAGTGCTGGAAGGGAAACATGCACAGGTCTTTGGAAAAAGCAGGGAACTGGAACTAATTGGAATACTGCACCAAAGCGCCAGAACAGGCACAATGGGCCAAAAGGTCTCATTTCGTGTTGTACCATTATACGATTGCATGAACTTAATCTTTGCAGAATTTCCTTTGTCCCCAAGCGGGAGCGAACTCTGGATCCAGGCATTACAAACAACACGCTCTAACCAAGTAGACTAAGCGGGTTAAATACAGGGCTTCATGGTTAATATTCGGCGATCGTTTCACCAGTTAATTCCAGGTCAATGCATACATTTTTCAAAACAGTTGTGACCAATAGTTAATTCATTGCAGGAAACTAATTAAACTCTCTGAAATGCAGAGTAATTGTTTTAATCACCATTAAAAAACCGATAGCTTTCTGTTGCAGACTGATGGTTTGAATCTTTGGACTGTCTGTTCCAAATGGCTGCGGATGCTGAGTCTCTGAGTATATTCAATGCTGGGATAGATGGATGTTTGGACTATAGGAGAATCAAGGCGTTTGGATATCGAGCGGGAAAGTGGAGTTGAGGTTGAAGATCACCCATGATCTGATTGAATTAGGGAGCAGACTCGAGGCTGCTGTATGGCCTACACCTGCTCCTAACTCTTACGTTCTTTAATGGCGGGCAGGGTTATTAATTGAAACTGTGGCTCGTCAACAGCACCGATTGCCTGTCATTGTTGTAATCTCCGAATATTGTGAGATGGCGCAGAGAATATGAACGAAACAGAAAGTGAAAGTGCAGATATTCCTATCATCAAGGGTCAGTACTCTTTTCACAGGGAAGGAATCTCGTAGAAGTAGATTCTTTCCAGCAGAGTGATACAGGTGATCATAATGAAAGAACTGTGGCCAGCTCTAGAGCCGCAATAGGTCAGTGTGTGGTCCTTGTATGACAGTGAGTGATCGGGACAGTGCTGAAGTGATGAGTTCAAACCTCATCTAATGCAGGCATTTCAACAAATTGTGAACATTTCGGCCACCGCTGAAGGTCCAACAGGTGAGCTCTACGATACATCTGCTTATTAGTTTTACCCTGTGGAGAATAAGGCCCATCTGACCTAGTGTTTCGAGAGCGGATGAGAGATTTACTACAGCTCTTTAGTATTACTGTTATTAGGAGTGAGTGGGGACAGTTTACACTCTTAAACCAGCAACTGTGATGTAAAGAATGTGGTGCCAGAGAAGGACTCAATTGTAACGCGGTGACAAGACATTTGTCACACCGGAGAAGCTGTGTAAACCCATGGGTCGCCTGTCTGTGTTTCTACATCATGGTCAACACAAACAAGGATTCTGCTCAACACCTTGCTGAGATTTGTGAAACAGGGACCCTCGCCCGTGTTCGGAGTCTCGAGGAAGAATTCCGAGGCCGAAAATGCAGCTGTTTGATGGAAGCTAGCAAACTCCCGCCCTCCCGCCCACCCTCGTTGGGATGAAGTCCTGTCTTCACACTCCCACGGCCACTAATTTGATTGTATGCGCTGCTTTGGCAGTTGGAGCAGTATTTGTGTAGAGTAGGTGCAGACAGTGAGGAACTCTCGGCTGTCAGGAGTTGGAGAATTGTGATAATTTTATTTCATAACTGAGCATCAGAACGCCCTCAATCAGATGTTGGCATCGAATAAAATAGAATAGTACAAAAATCTAACAGATGGAAAGAGCTGGGTTTCAAACGAGCGGTGTGTCCGATCTCGATCTCTCAACTGTGAGTTAGAAGATCGAAGGGAGTGTTCGCTCTGAGTCCAGCAGTGCAAACTAGCTCCCAGCGAATTGGCGTTAACGGTCATCACGTTCATCACCTGGAACAAGTTAAACAGTGCCACATGTAGATGAATCTTGGAAAAGTGAAAGTCTGTGCTGTGATATTACTGAACATGAAAGTCAGCGTGTCCCGATACACGTGTCTGTTGGAAGGCTGCATTTTCCAGCAGAGATACACCACCCTGTATTTCATTAAATTCCCCGCTAACTGAGAATGAGATGCGATGAATGAGCAGGTCCAATCCGCGGGTCTGTGACGCTACACGGTGCTTTTTCATTCGTAAAACAAAATCTATGATATAATGGAAACCAGGCCGGAAAAAGACTGGATTTCAGCGCGGTGACACTGGGCCAGATGAGAGTACAGTTATGATGATTTCCGAGTGGTTAGAGAGTGGATTTGGATATACTGAGCGGCTGCACTGAGCATTTCCAGCATTGTTTGAAACGCCATTCCCTTCAATTCATCGCTCACTGGGACAGTTCGATTCTACTGTTATTATTCCGGGCGTTTGGTGAGATTTCAAAAATTGAATGCGACCAATGTCATCCCCATCTTGCCAACTGCATACTTACAAGGACAATGCGGCTTCAATATGATTCAGAGAGAGGAACTCCCAGAGCTGGTTTAAGGTCGAATGCAAACTCAAGCAAGATTCGTTCACAGGAAGTGTAGGCCATTGAGGTGGGTTAGGTCCGGATTGTTTGCACTGATCTCCTTGACAAATGGCCTCAGATTCATGCAGACCGGTTTAGAAGTTCGTATCCATCTTTGCAAAATATTTAACGAATTTGAAATATCGTTATGAGTCTGGTCCAGGTTTGGAAGCCGAGACCTCTCACACGTTTGAACATTCACCCCAAAGCGAGAAGACAGCCCAAGTCCAACGAGCCCCTTTGATGGGACGCAGTGAACTCTAAAGGTAGCCATAGTGAATCCATGTATTGAGGCAGCAGGTGCCCATCCCGAGGCCAGCAGCAGGGTTTCTCCATTAGTTTTCAGGGAGGCCTCTGTTTTGGACAATGTATCAGCAAAGGCAGTGAGAAGACAAAGAGGCATCCAGTCATGCAAGAACCGGCAGTAAACAAAACATTGGGAGCGAAGTTCTCTCACCACTTCTCTTACATTCCCATTCTGAGCGTTTTAAAGGTCACTGTGGATAAGTAACGAGGCACGTCTTGTTTATCACTTGTGTGTGGGAAAGGTAATTGAGAATGAGATCCCCATTGGGCCAATAGCCTTTGGATTTCACTGACCGGTACTGCTGCTGTCACTGCAACTGATCAGACTGTCACCATATATTCCATGGAACATCGGACGCGCTGCTGATTAAATAGGATTGAAATAGGGCAGATTGTCCTTCAAGGAACAGCGAGATATATTTTTTACAAATGTTATTCATTTTGAGAATTGGGCCTCAATGATGTGGCTTGATAAGTTTTAATTAATGCCCAACAACATATCTGGCACTGAAAATTAACCATTATAATGTGGAATTATATTCCTTCAGGTTTTAATTATTGTTAAAGATTCAAAAAACTAATGTTTTCGAATTATTTCGGTTTCTTTTATCCCCCTCATTCTCTTAAGACCATGTTTATTTCCCTCACTTTAATTCTATTTCTGTACATGATTTGACATTGAAACTGACACATCCTCTTTCACTCTCTACACTGAACATGAAAGGTTCTTCTATCTGATTGGTCAAGGAGATGCACAGTTGTTTGTCCTGTTCACAAAGGTCTGAGCTCCTCTGTAGAGGGCGCTTCACATTTCTGGCTGTCAAATTTATAGTAAGTTCCAGTGTAAAATCTCACAGAATGTCTGTGGCCAAGTGCTAATGTGATGAACGGCCGCGCCGCTCATTCACCAGCAAGAGGATAATCCAGCCCAGTTACTTCTAATGTTCTACATGTCTTGAACCTTTGTGCTTTCTCATTTTCTGGACTCATTTTTCAGACTCTGGTTGAAACAATGTTCAACGTTTATGAGACCAGGGATATGGGGGCCGTTGTTGAATTGAACATTTGTTCTTGTATTTGTAGAGAGGATGGTATTTGAACTCAGCCCTGCCCATTATCGCGGCCAGAGTTTGTTATTTCGACTTTGGCTCCGGAACAGCAGCACCTGTTCGTTATTTTTGTGAATTCAAAATAATGCAAAAAGCTAACATATGAACAGAGGCAGGTTTCAAATTAATGGTGTCTCAGAGCTCGCAATATCGTCTCTGAGTCAGAAGATGGTGGGAGTGAAATTCGGCTCCACCAGTAGCACAAACGGGCTCAGAGCAAATCGGATCCAAACGGTCATCACCTGGAACAACATAAATAGTCACACAAGTCGATGAAGCTTGGAAAAGTAAACACTTTGCTGTAATATGTCTGAAAATGAAACTGACTGTGTTCCTTCAGCACTGTCTGTTGGAATGCTCAGTTCCCCAGTGTAGAGAAGGTGACACATTCACAATCCTCGATTCAGTCATTTCCCACCTAGCTGAGAATGAGCTAAATTGAAATGAGCACGTCAAACATGGCACTAAACGGTGTCTAGAGGGTGGATTTGGAAATTCTGAGTGGCTGCACTGAGCATTGCCAGCTCTATTTGGTGCACCATCCTCTTCAATTCATCCCTTACATGTATAGTTAGATTATGCAGTTCATTTTTCCCCAGCGCTTGGGTACATTTCTAAATTTGAATTTGACCCATGTCAAGGCAACCTTGTCAGCTACACATTTACAGATACAAAGTGGCCACAATATGATTCACTGGGACGAAGTCCCCAAGAATGTTGATGATCGAATGCAAATTCCACCAAAACTAGTTTACAGCAAGTGTCTGTCATTGAGACGGTTCAATTCCTAATTGTTTGCACGGACCTTTTTCCCAAATGTCCTGGGCTTCATGTGGACTGGTTTGTGAAGTTCTTTGCTATCTTTACAAATATTTCATCGACAGTGCAACGTCAAAATGAGGACCCGTCCGGGATTCGAACCTGTGACCTTGACATATACTAGATTTTTCAACCCCAATGCGAGAATCATACACCTAGCCCATCGAGCCCGCTGAAGTTGGCAAGTGAACTCTATAGATCTCCATAATCAAACCTTGTTTTTGCTATTCTCGACAAGCACAGCGTTTCAGAACTAGACAGCTGTGACTTTGCCTTGTCCACCTGACTTGTAATGTGCAGCAAGTTGCACTCAGACAGTTAATTGTGTGCAGTTTTGGTCGCCTTATCTGAGGAAGGATGTTCTTGCCATGGAAGGACATCAGCGAAGATTCACCAGGCTGATACCTGGGATGGCAGGAATGACGTATGAGGAGAGATTAGGTCGATTGGGCTGGTACTCACTGGAGTTTAGAAGAATGAGAGGGGATCTCATTGAAACTTATAAAATTCTGACAGGACTGCACAGACTAGATGCAGGAAGGATGTTCCCGATGGCGGGGGAGTCCAGAACCAGGGGTCACAGTCTAAGAATAAGGGGTAGGCCATTTAGGACAGAAATGAGGAGGAATTTCTTCACACAGAGAGTGGTGAACCTGTGGAATTCTCTGCCACAGAAGGCAATCGAGGTCAATACATTAAATATATTCAAAAAGGAGTTGGATATATTTCTTAAGGCTAAAGGGATCAAGGGTATGGGAAGTAAGCAGCGACAGGGTACTGAATTTGGATGATCAGACATGATCGCATTGAATGGCAGAGCAGGCTTGAGGGCCCGAATGGCCTACTACTGCTCCTATCTTCTATGTTTCTATTGTTATTGAGCTGTTCGGGTGTTAATGTATCGAGGCAGCAGATATATACCCCGAGCGCAGCAGCAGCGTTTCTGAATTAGTTTGCACTGTGGCCTCTGATTTGGACCATGTATCAGCAAAGGCAGTGAGAAGATATGGAGGCAGAGAATGAGGCAACAACCGCCAGTAAACCTCACATAGCGAAATAAGTTCGTCCTCCTCCTCTCCTACATCTCCACTCTATGGTGAGATATAAACTTCACCTCAAAGTGCTTGTTAAATTTCACTGCAGATATATAATGAAGAGCATCTCGGTTGATCGCTTCTGTGTGGGAAAGATCAGTAAAATGTTGGTCACCATTACCACAAGAGAATTTAGACTTAACTGACCGATAATGCAGTTGTTTATACAAGTGATCAGATTGTCACCGTATACAAAATGGAACAGGAGACATGCTGATGATAAAATTATTTAAGTATTGCATAATAAGCAGCGGCAGCGCGAGAGGATAACGAGAGGCCCGAGAGCTGACCTAAATTAAAGCAGCGGCAGCAGTGAGAGGATAAAGAGTGGCCCAAGAGCAGACCCAAATTAAAGCAGCGGCAGTGTCGACAGGATAAAGAGCGGCCCAAGAGCGGACCTGAATTAAAGGAGCGGCAGCGGCGAGAGGATAAATAGCGGCCCGAGAGCGGACCTGAATTAAAGCAGCAGCAGCGGCGAGAGGATAAAGAGCGGCCCAAGAGCAGACCCAAATTAAAGCAACGGCAGCGTTGAGAGGATAAGCAGCGGCCGAGTGCGGACCTGAACTAAAGCAGCGGCAGCGTCGAGAGGATAAATAGCGGCCCGAGAGCGGACCTGAATTAAAGCAGCGGCAGCGGCGTGGCTCTGAATCAAGAACAGCAAAAACATCACAGTGACGTCACAGGAGAGCAGGTCGATGATTTGTTAGAGTGACGTCATAGGAGAGCAGGTAGATGATTGGTTGGTGAGTATTACATGTTTTTTTTGCTCTGTAAATTTGGGAGGGAGGTTAAATTAAGAGCTGAGAAACTGTAACTTGCTAGTAGTTATTAAATTAATAATTAAACTAGATAAATTAATCAAACAATAAAAGTAAAATATAGATTGAATAAAAGCATTAACTAATTAATTAATTAATAAAACAAGGTTAGAGGTGGCAGGTGTGTCGCCACTGCAGCATGTGGGAGTTTGTACCGAGCATCAGGATCCCGAGCAACAGCATCAGAGAGTTAAATGCGTGGCTCAAAGAGAGGTGTGGGAAAATGGGGTTTGAATTCATGGGGCACTGGCACGTGTACAGGGGAAAGAGGGAGCTTTTCCCTCGTGACGTGCGCCAAATCAACCAGGCTGGGACCAGCGTCATCGCGAATCGAATAACTAGGGTGTAGATAGTGCGTTTTTAACTCAAAATGGGGGGGAGCGGTCAGGTGAGGGGAAATTTAGAATTCTAAAGTGTAACGTGAAGGCAACAGAGCAGTGTAACGACTTGGGTATCAATAAGCAGAGTCTGACAGGAAGGGACAGAGAATTTAATGCTAGCAGTGCAGCAGAGAATAAGGTCAAAGCAGGGAATAATCGTACTAAAATTAAATGAAAGGCTCTTTATCTGAATGCACGATCCATTCTTAACAAGATAGACGAACTGGTGGCACAAATAGTGATAAATGGATTTGATCTAATAGCCATCACAGAGACGTGTTGCAACGTGACCAAGGTTGGGAACTAAATGTACCAGTGTATGTGACGTTTCGAAAAGACTGGCAGCATGGAAAAGTAGGGGTTTAGCCCTGAATATAAAGGATGACATAACGACAGTAGAGAGAAAGGACCTCGGTTCGGTTGATCAGCAACTAGCCTCAGTATGGGTGGAGATAAGGATTAACAAGGGGCACAAAACACTGGTGGCAGTAATATATAGGCCCCCTAGCAGTAGCTATCCCGTTGGACAGGATATTAATCAAGAAGTAGTAGGAGCTTGTAACAAAGGTAACGCAATAATCGTGGGGAACTTTAATCTTCATATAGACTGGACAAATCAAATTGGCAAAGGTAGTCTGGAGGATCAGTTCATGGAATGCATTCGGAACAGATTCCGAGAACAATACCTCATGGAACCAACCAGGGAACAGGCTGTTTTAGATCATATAATGTATAATGTGACAGGATTATTTAGCAATCTCATAGTAAAGGTTCATCTGGGGCAGACTGATCATAATATGCTAGAATTTCATGCAAAGTTTGAGAAGGACTTGCCTATTCTGAAACGAGTGTTTTATACTTCAATAAATTCAATTACATAGGCTTTAATTGTCTAAGGTAGATTGTAAAAATAGATTAAAATGCATGGTGGTAGATAGGCAGCAGTTAGCATTTAAAGAAATATGTCATAATTCTCTACAAAAATGCATTCCATTGAGAAACTAAAACTCCACGGGATACGTGATCCAACCGTGGTTAACTAAAGAAGTTAATGTTAGCTTTAGATTGAAAGAAGACGCCTATAATGTTGTGAAGAATAGTAGTAAGCCTGAGGATTGGGAGAGTTTGAAGAACCAGTAAAGGATGACCAAAAACTTAAAAAAGGGGAAAAAATAGAATAGGAGAAAACATTAGTAAGAAATATAAAACCGCTTGTAAGAGCTTCTACAAGTATGTAAAAAGGAAGAGAGTAGCAAAAGTAAACGTTGGTCCGTTAGAGGCTGACAGGAAAAATTATTGTGGGGAATAAGGAAATGGCAGAAACTTTACACACATATTTTGTATCTGTCTACACAGTAGAAAACACTAAAAGCATACCGAAATGATGGGGAACCAAGGCTCTAATAACGGTGAGGAATTAACGATATTAAAATTAGAGAAAAAGCACTGGAGAAATGAATGGGATTAAAAGCCGATAAATCCCCTGGACCCGACGGCCTACATTCTAGGGGTCGAAAAGAGATGGCTGAATAGATTGTGGAGGCATTGGTTTTGATCTTCCATAATTCCCTAGATTCTAGAATGATCACAGCAGATTCGAAGGTAGCAAATGTTACAATGCTATATAAGAACGGAAGGAGAGAGAAAACAGGGAACTACAGGCCAGTTAGCCTGACATCAGTCGTCGGAAAAATGCTTGAATCCATTGTTAAGGAAGTGGTAGCAGGGCACTTAGAAAATCATAACTTGATTAGGCAGAGTGAACATGGTTTTATGAAAGGGAAATTGTGTTTGACAAACTTATTAGAATATGTTTCGGGAAGTAACTAGCACCGCAGATAAAGTGGAACCAGTGGAAGTAGTATATTTGGATTTCCAAAAGGCATTCGATAAGGTGCCTCATAAAAGATTATTACACAAGGTTAGGGCTCATGTGGTTGGTGGTAATATACTAGCATGGATAGAGGATTGGTTAATGGGCAGATAAAAGAGAATAGGGCTAAGCGGATCTTTACCAGGTCGGCAGGCAGTAACTAGTGGGGTGTCGCAAGGATCAGTGTTGAGGCCTCAGTTATTTACAAACAGTGGTAATGACCTGGATGAACGGATCGAGTGCAACCTATCCAATTTTGCTGGCGATGCAACACAAGGTGGGACAGTAACTATGAGGAGAACACAAATCGTCTGCAAAGGGATATAGAGAGACGGTAAGGTGGCAGATGGAGTATTAGGTAGGAAAATGTGAGGTTATTCACTCTGGTGGAATCCATAGGAAACAGAATATTTTTTAATTGGTGAGAAAGTTTCAAATGTTGCTGCTCAGAGAGATTTGGTCATCCTCGGGCAAGAAACACAGAAAGCTAGCATGCAAGTACAGCAAGCAATAAGGAAGGCAAATGGCATATTGGCCTTTATTGCAAGAGTAAGGAAGTCTTGCTACAATGGTAGAGGGCCTTGGTGAGACCACACCTGGAGTACTGTGCCCAGTTTAGGTCTCCATATCTAAGGAAGGATAAATGTGCCTTTGAGAATTAGCCTGAAGGCTCACTAGAGTGACTCCTTGGATGAGGGGGCTGTCCTATGATGAGACATTGTGTAGATTGGGCCTATCCTCCCTGGAGTTTAGAAGAATAAGAGGTGCTTTCATTGAAACATATAAGATTCTGAAGGGGATTGACAAGGTAGGTGCTAAGAGGTTGTTTCCTCCGGCTGGAGTGTCTCGAACTCAGGGGCTCAGGCTCAGGATAAGTGGTAGGCCATTTAAGACGGAGATGAGGAGGAATTTCTTCCCTCAGAGGGTTGTGAGTTTTTGGACTTATCTGCCCCAGAGGATATGGAGTATAATTCAAGGCTGAGAGAGGTAGATTTTTGATCTCAAGGGGAATCAATAGATATGGAGATCGGGCGGGAAAGTGTTGAGATCGAGGATCAGCCATGATCTTATTGAATGGCGGAGCAGGCGCGAGGGGCCGAATGGCCTCCTCCCGCTCCTTTTTCTTATGTTATTTTCTCCTCATTGACTGTTTCTCTCTCTCTTTCTCTCTCTCTCTCTCTCCTCTCTATGTTTCTCCCTCTCTCTTTGTGCCTGTCTCTATCTCTGGCTTTCTCTTTATCTCTCTGTCCCTCTGCCTCCCTCACACTATCTGTCTCTCTCTCTCTCTCTCACTCACTCACGCTCTCTCTCTGCCTCTCTCTCTGTCTCTGCCTCTCTGATTTTCGTTCGCTTCCTGTCTGTCTCTCTCTGGGGCTCTCTCTTTCTCTGTGGGCCCGAGCCCAGACCTTTCTGCTCTGTGTGCGGGCCTCAGTACCACAACAGGTGAAATCAATGGACCCACAGCCTCAACAACAATTTGGAGAATTCCAGATTTCAATTGCACTTTGTTTGAAGAAGTGCCTCCTGACATCACCCCTGAACAGCTTAGCACTAATTTTAATGTGAGCCACCTTGTTCTCGGCTACCCCTACCAGATCTTTCGATCGACCCGATGTACTTCTTCGAATAAAATAAAGTTTTAATTCCTTCATTTCTCTCCACTCACTGACAGCTATAAAATGAGCCAATGTGCTTTAGCGAAAGCTGGGGCTGAGGCACCAACATTGGCCCAGGACGCTCGGGGAGTGAACTCAAGTCCCAGAAGAAGCCCGACGTCCCCATTGCAACATCGAACCCCGCTGAGCTGAAGCATCGAGGAAATGTAGTCGGCAGCCGCCACTGGCTTTCCCGGGCTCGGGGAAGCAGGCTCTGAAGAAAAAGCAAAGAAGAAGAACAAATGCAATGAAGCAAGAACCAAATACTGGCCAGGAAAAGCTCCGAGTGTTCGAGAAACCTGTATATTTGTATGATTGATAACAAAACGCCTTCGAACCCGAGGATACTTCGAACAGATGAAGAATTTCAGTTCATTTTCCGACACAAATCCAAGCAGCAGAGGCAATGAACACGTTGAAACCGGCAAATAGAAAAACATCTATCATTAAGCAACAATAGAATAAGCAATGTATGGCAAAGAGAAGGAAGCAAGGAAAGAAATAATCTTTCAAAGAAAGAAAGAAGGAAATAAAGTACAAGCACTTGTGTCTTTATATACTGACACTGTGGTTCTTTCTACACCGGGACAGCAGAGGGCGCACTAGGGCCATCAGCCACATTAGTGCCTGAAACATGGTTCAATAGGAACACGGAGGACATTCAGCCCCTCCAGCTGCTTACACTGGAACAGAATGAGTATTTCATACCCTCGAGCCTGTTACACAGACAAAGAAGGAGCCTATATAGTATGTCAATCCTATTACTGAGGAACAGTATAATGCCATTGAGCCCTTGAACCTGTTGCACAGGAACAGAAGGACGCCATTCAGCCGCTTGAGCCTGTTACATTGGAACATGAGGAGGCCAGTCAACCCCTCGAGCCTGTTGCATAGGAATAGAAGGAGGTTATTTAGCCCCTCGAGCCTGTTACATAGAAACATGAGAAGACTTTTCAGTTCCGTGAGCCTGTCACGCAGGAACAGAAGGAAGTAATTCGGACACTGAATCCTGTTGCACAAGAAGAGTCATAGAGTCATAGAGTTTTACAGCACAGAAAGAGGCCCTTCGGCCCATCGTGTCTGCGCCGCCCATCCCTCCCTGTCCAGTCTAATCCCATTTTCCAGCATTTGGTCCATAGCCTTGTATGCAATGGCATTTCAAGTGCTCATCCAAATGCTTCTTGAATGTTGTGAGGGTTCCTGCCTCTACCACCCTTTCAGGCAGTGAGTTCCAGCTTCCAACCACCCTCTGGGTGAAAAAGTTCCTCCTCAAATCCCCCCTAAATCTCCTGCCCCTTACCCTGAATCTGGCCCCCTTGTTATTGACCCCCCTACTAAGGGAAAAAGATCCTCTTTATCCACCCTATCTATGCCCCTCATCAATTTGTACACCTCAATCAGGTCCCCCCTCAGCCTCCTTTGCTCCAAGGAAAACAACCCCAGCCTGTTGAGTCTTTCTTCATAGCTGAGGCGCTCCATCCCAGGTAACATCCTGGTGAATCTTCTCTGCACCCTCTCCAAAGCAATCACATCCTTCCTATAGTGAGGCGACCAGAACTGCACACAGTACTCCAGCTGTGGCCTCACCAGCGTTTTGTGCAGCTCCATCATAACCTCCCTGCTCTTATATTCTATGCCTCTGCTAATGAAGGCAAGTATCCCATAAGCCTTTTTAACCACCTTATCTACCTGTTCCGCTGCCTTCAGGGATCTATGTACATGTACACCAAGGTCCCTCTGACCCTCTGTACTTCCTAGGGTCCTACCACTCATTGTGTATTCCCTTGCCTTATTTGTCCGTCCAAAATGCAGCAGAAAAGAACAGCAGGAGGCCATCAGCTCTTCGAGCCTGTTACATAATAACAAGAGGAGGCCATTTTGCCTTAGAGCATTTTGCACAGGACAGGTGGTGGCCATTCCGCCTCTTCAGCCTATGACATAGGAACAGGAGGATCTTATTTAGACCACTCAAGCCTGTTAGATAGGAAGAGGAGAGGGCCATTCTGTCCCTCGAGCCTGTTGCACAGTAACAAGAGGAAGCCATTCAGCCTCTCGAACTAGTTACACAGGAGAAGGCCATTCAGCCCATCAAACATTTTACATAGGAACAGGAGGGTGTCATTCTGTCACTCGAGTCTGTTACTGAGGAACCGGAGCCGGCCATCAAGCTGCTCGAGCCTGATTCACAGCAGCTGGAGGAGGCCATTCATCCCCTTGACCCAGTTACACAGGTACAGTAAGAAGCCAGTGGTACGGTAGCAGCGTGGTTATATTACTGGTTTGTTAATCCAGAGGCCTGGACAAATGATCTGGAGACATGAAAGAAAATCCCACCACAGCTGTTGGCGAATTTAAATTCAGACAATTAAGTGAATCTGGAATTGAAAAGCTGGTATCTGTATAAGTTACCATGAAACGACCGGATTTTTGTAAAAACCCATCTGGCTCACAAATGTCCTTTAGAGAAAGAAATCTGCCGTCCTTACCTGCTGTGGCCTGTCTGTGACGCCAGACAAACAGCAATGACTCTTAACTGTCCTCTGAAATGGTAGCAAATCGCTACAAAGGAATATCTTAAGAATAAAATCGCAAAGACCACTCAGCATCGATAAAGGTGCCCGCAGCCCAGTCCTCCTCCCGAACATAAAGGAACTTGTGCCGTGATTGGGGGAGCTGTACCACAGACGGGTCAAGCAACTGCCTGAAAGACATAATCAAACCGGATCATTCTGTGTCTGTTTAAAAGGGATGTGCTGTCAGTCCCGGATCATTCTATTTCTGTGTAAAAGGGATGTACTGTCAGCCCGGGATCATTTTGTGTCTGTTTAAAAGGGATGTGCTATCAGTCCCGGATCATTCTGTGTCTGTTTAAAAGGGATGTGCTGTCAGTCCCGAATCATTCTGTGTCTGTTTAAAAGGGATGTGCTGTCAGTCCCGGATCATTCTGTGTCTGTTTAAAAGGGATGTGCTGTCAGTCCCGGATCATTCTGTGTCTGTTTTAAAGGGATGTGCTTTCAGTCTCGTATCATTCTGTGTTTGTTTGAAAGGGATATGCCGTCGGTCCTGGATCGTTCTGTGTCTGTTTAAAAAGGATGTGCTGTCGGTCCTGGATCATTCTGTGTCTGTTTAAAGGGATGTGCTTTCAGTCCCGGATTATTCTACGTCTGTTTAAAAGGGATGTGCTGTCGGTCCTGGTTCATTCTTTGTCTGTTTAGCAGGGATGTGCTGTCAGCCCCGGATCATTCAGTGTCTGTTTAAAAGGGATTATACATAATGTTATACAGAAAGAGGCCAACTGTTCTCTGTCGTTGTTAATGCTACACACGAGGTTCCTCCAAATCTAATTCATCTCACCTTGTCAGCATATTCCTTTCCCCCTCCCTCTTAAATGCATCTGTGTCATTCACCTCAACTAATTCTCTTTGGAGCTCCTTCCTCATCTCCACCACTTTTGGGTAAATAAATTACTCCTGAAGTCGCTACTGGGTTTATCGGTTATTATTTACGACCTGTATTTCTGGACACCACCACAATATGAAATGTTTTCGAAGTATCGGCGTGTAGATGCGATGGCCGAGTAATTAAGGCGCTGGATTCGAAATCCTATGGGGTTTTCCCACGCAAGTTTGAACACCACATGCAGCGCTTCTACTGCAAGCCATTTATTTAATTTAATCGGCTCACTGTGGAGATCACTGGCCCAGAAACAGATCAGAATTCCCTGCACTGCACTTTATTACACTGATTAACGCAAAGCTGTTGTTCCAACTAGAAACACTGATAACTTATTGGCATTATTTAGATATTGAGGGTTTGTTGGAAACTCTTTGCAAAGATTAGTGAGCAATATACACACAGAACAGCCCTGCAATGTTTGGAAGGAAATCACCTTTAGTGCGGTTTGGGTTTCTTAAGATTTTAAAAGTAGTACAAGATTTTATAAGTGTATAAAACGTCCAGGGCAGGATCCGAACCTGGAATTTTCTGATGATCTCTGGTAGAAGGGCAAACCGCATGAATCTACAACACGTGACTGAACGCATGCTGAACAGCGGACACAGTCTATTTAGACAGAGCTAAGCGACCCAACAACCAATAAATCACGTCAAAGCTCTGCAGATACAGTGTGTCGGTGGTAGAGTGAGTGAATGTTTATGGCGGTGGATGCGGTGCCAAACAGGCAGACAGCTTTATCCTGGATTTTGTCGAGCTTGTTGAGTGCTGCACTCATCCAAGCAAGTGGAGAGTATTTCAGCACACTCCTGACGTGTGCCTTGTGGATGGCGGAAAAGCTTTGAGGAGTCAGGACACTCGGCGCAGTATACCCACCCTCTGAAGTGCTTTATTCGCCACACTATTTATGTGGCTGGTCCAGTTAAGATTCTGGTCAATGGTGACCCCCAGGATTGTAATGGTGGGGGATTCGGTGATGGTAATGCTGTCGAATGTCAAGGGGGCGGGGTTAGCCTCTCGCTTGTTTGATATGGTAATTGTTTGGCACTTGTGTGGCGCCCATGTCATAAGATGTTGGCTGTGGTCATGTGTGGCTCACAATGACATATGCACAGCATTTCTCGAAGGGATGGTGTGTGATTGACAACAGCAGGTTGTCTAAAGGGAGATTAGTGCCAGAACTTGTCCGATAGTATCTGGAGATTTGAAGACGTCTCGAAAATATAAGCTTGGGACCTAAAAGTAAATTGAATTTGGCGGTGCATTTAGAACATGAAGGCCGGTTACCTCAGTTGGTTAGAGCGTGGCAGTGATAATGCCAAGGTTGTGGGCTCGATCAGCGTACAGGCCCTTTGCATATTTTGTTGGGCTGTTCAATTTCTTATTTTTCTATTTTTGAGCAGCGTAAAGAGGTTGGATGTAAACTCACACGGGACCTGCAATATTTTGAAGCAAAGATGCAAAACCTTACTTCTGCCGAGAGCTCTTAGACCTGAAAGGTAACGCTTGAGTTTCTCTGTCCACAGATATTCCCTGAACTGCGGAGTGTTTCCAGCTTTTAATTACAAATTCCAGATCCTTTGGGACATCTCGAATTATAATCAGTGAATGGTTCACAGATGCTGATTGGTTTGGAATGCATAGAATGGAACTGAAATAAGTGCAATCCCGTGGTTTAGTCAATCATTATCACCAATATTTTGTCATGCAGCACAGTGGCCGCGTGGCCTAATGGGTAAGACGTCTGACTTCAGTGTTAAATCTTCAAGTATTTTTACACGTTTGTGCAACTTCATAAAAGCAAACCGCTTTCCCACTCATTTGCTGGATGTGATTTGCTTCCAAACATTGCAGCGGTCTTTATAAAATGGTATTTTACATTGATATTTCTCACTGATCTTTGCCAATAAGAACATAAGCACATAAGAAATAAGAGCAGGAGTAGGCCATACAGCCCCTTGAGCCTGCTCCTTCATTCAATAAGATCATGGCTAATCATCGACGTCAACTCCACTTTCCCATCCGATCTCCACATCCCTTGATTTTCCAAGAGTCCAAAAATCTATTTAACTCAGCATTGAACGTAATCAAAGACCCAGCATTCGCAGCCCTCTCGGGCAGTGAATTTCGAAGATTCAACTCCCACTCAGAGAAGAAATTCCTCCTCATCTTCGTCTTAAATGGGCGACGCCTTATTCTAAATCTATGCTCCCTGGTTCCAGACAACCCCACCAGGGGACACATTCTCTCAGCATCTACCCTGTCAATCCCCTTCAGAATCTTGCATGTTCCAACGAGATGTCCTCTCATTTTTCTAAAGTCCAGGGAGTAGAGGCCCATTCCGCACAACATCTTATCATATGATAGCCCTCTCACCCCAGGAATCAATCTAGTGAACATTCGTTGCACAGCCTCCAAGTCAAGTATTAGGACACCCAAATTCTGCACAGTACTCCATGTGTGGTCTCAACAAGACCCTGTACAATTAGAGCAAGACGTCCTTTCTCTTATACTCCAACCTCCTTGCAATTAAGGGCAATATGGAAGTTGCCTTCCGTATTGCTTGCTGTACGTGCATGCCAGCTTTCTGTGATTCTTGCACGAGGACACCGACATCTCTCTGAATAACAACATTTGAAATTTCTCACCATTGATAAATATTCTCTTTTTCTATGGATTCTACTGAAGTGAATAACCTCACATTCCCTATATTATACTCCATCTGCCAACGCACTGTCCACTCACTTAGTCCAACTATATCCCTTTGCAAACTCTTTGTGTTTTCCTCAAAGCTTACTGTCACACCTAGCTTTGTATCATCAGCAACACTGGATAAATTACACTCCATCCCGTCATCTAGGTCATTAATATAGATTGTAAATAGCTAGGACCCCAGCACTGATCCTTGCGGCACTCCATTGTATACAGCCTGCCAACCTGAAAAAGATCTGCTTATCCCTACTCTCTGTTTTCTGTCCAATAACCAATCCTCTATCCATACTACTATATTACCCCCAACCACATGAGCCCTAATCCTGTGTAATTACCTTTTGTGTGGCACATATTCGAATGCCTTTTGGAAATCCAAATACATGGATTCCAGCTTTTTCCCGAAAATGATATCAGGTGAACTGGCCTGCTCTTCCCTCTTTTAACTATCCCTCCTTTCTTCAAAAGCGGTGTTACATTTGCGACCTTCCAATCTGCTGGGACCAGTTCCAGAATCTAGGAATATTGGAAGATCTAAACCAATGCATCCACTGTCTCTTTAGCCACCTGTTTTAGAACCCTGTGATGAAGGCCATCAGGTCGAGGGGATTTGTCGGTTTTTAATTCCATTAGTTTCTCTAGCACTTTGTTTCTACTGATATTAAAAATGTTATGTTCCTTACCCTCATTAGACCCTTGGTTTCGCACCATTTGTGGTAGGCTTTTTGTACCTTCTACTCTGAATACGGATACAAAATATTTGTTTCACGATTCTGCGATGACCTTATTCCGCATAATAATTGGTCCTGTCTCAGCCTCTAAGGGACCAACGTGAAATAGTTTCGAACAAATCCACAATATCTAATTGATGCTGAATACCTATGTGTCTTTCCAATTGGAAGAATAGCTTTGCGTTAATCAGTGTAATAAGTGCAGTGGAGAGAATTCTGATCATTTTCAAGGTCAGTAATCTCTACAGGGAGCCGATTAAATAAAATAAAGAGCTTCCTGCACAATCGCTGCAATCAGGGCTCGAATCCTCGTGGTGGCACGTTAAATTGAATTTAAGTCCACTGCTTAAACCACTCGGCCATAACAGCTGCATAATGCGAGTCTTTTAATAGTAAAAGGGCCAGTGCCAAAGAACAGACACATATCCCGCTTAATATAAGTGTAGTGGATGTAGTGTTTTTGGTTTTCCAGAAGGCATTCTACAAGTTGCCACTAAAAGGTTACTGCATGAGATAAGATCGCACTGGATTGTGGGTAATATATTGGCATGGATAGCGGATTGGCTAACAAAAAAAACAGAACGTGAGGATAACTGGGTCATTTTACGTTTGGCAATTAGTAACTAGTGGGGTGCCACTGGGATCAGTGTTGGTGCCTCAACTATTTACAATCTATATTAATGAGTTGGATGCAGGGACCTCGTGTACTGCAGCCAAATTTGCTGATGAGAAAAATATAGTTGTGCAAGCAAATGTGAGAAGGACAAGTGTCTGCAAAAGGATATGTTAGGTTATGTGGGAGGGCAAAAAATTGGCAGATTCATGATAATGTTGGAAAATGTGAGGTTATCCACTTTGGAAGGAAGAATGAAACAGACAAATATTATTTAAATGGAGTAAGACTACAAAATGCTGCGGTTCAAAAGTATCTGTCTGTCCTAGTACCCGAAAACCAAAAAGTTAGCATGCAGGTACAGCAAGTAAATAGGAAAGCTAATGGAATTTTGGCCTTTACTGCAAGTGGTATGGAGTGTAAAAGTAGGGACGTTTTGATGCAATTTTACAGGGCGCTGGTGAGACCAGACCTGGAGTACTGCCGACAGTTGTGGTCTCCATATTTAAGGAAGGATATACTTGCATTGCAGGCAGTGCAGCAAAGATTAATTAGATTGATTCCTGGGATGGAGGGGTTGACGTATGACGAAAGGTTGAGCAGGTTGTGACGATACTCATTGGAGTTTAGAAGAATTAGAGGTGATCTTATTGAACCATATAAGATTCTGAGAGGTATTGATAGCGTGGAGGCTTAGAGGATGTTTCCCCTGGTGGGATTATCTAGAATTAGAGGGCAGAGTTTCAGATTAAGGTCTCGCCCATTTAAGAGAGAGTTGAGGAAGAAGTTCTTCTCTCACAGGGTCGTGAATCTTTGCTATCTCTACCTCAGAGAGCTGTGGAATCGTAGTCATTGAAGGTATTCAAGGCGGAGACGGAGAGATATTTGAACTACTAGGGAGTCAAGGATTATGGGGAGAGAGCAGGAAAGTGGTGTTGAGGCCAAAATTGGAAACACCATGATGGTGTGGAATGGCGGAGACGGCTCGAGGGGCCGATTGGATTACTCCTGTTCCTGTTTCTTATGTTCTTTAGTTCTTATGTAACAACATTTTATGACTGCTATATAGAGGCCTGGTTCGACCACTCTGTACAAATCTGCGCACTGCACCTTAGAAAGGACCTTGGAGGGCGTGCAGTGCAGTTTCACCAAAGTGTTACAATGGTTCCAAGTGGTAGACTATGAGGAGAGATTATATAAACTAGGCTTTTATTCCCTGGAATATTGAAGGATAAGAAGTGAGTTCACTGAATCATAGAATTACAGAAGTTTACGGATGAGAAGAGGACCATTCTGTCCATCGTGTCCTTGCCGGATGAAAAAGAGTTATCCTGACATAATCCCACTTTACATCTCTGGGTCCGTAGCACTGTAGGTTACAGCACTTCAACTATATATCCAAGTACTTTCTTTAAATGTAATTTGTAGTGTGTTCCAGACATTCTCACTCTCTATATGAAAATGGTTCTCCTCAACTGCTCTGTAATCCTTCTACCTGTTACTATAAATCTATGCATGATGTTCATTTACATCTCTGCTAATGGAAATAGTTCTTCGTATCCACTGATCTGTGACCCTTATGAATTTATACACGTCAATTAAGTCTCCCCTCAGCCTGCTCTGTTCCGAAAAAAACAACCCCACTCTATCCAATCTTTCCTCATAGTTAAATTCTCCAGTACTTGCAACTTCCTTGTAAATTTCCGCTGTATCCTCTCGAGGGCAATCACATCTTAACTGTAATGTGGTGAATAAAACTGTACGCAGCACTGTAGCTGTGGTCGAAAAGTGTTTTATACAGTTCAAGCATAACCTCCTTGTTCTTCTATTCTATGCCTTGGCTAATAAACGAAAGTATCCCCTAGTGCTTCTTAACCAATAATAAAAACAGAAAATGCTGGAAATATTCAGCAGCTCATCTGAAATAAAAATAGTAAAGGCTGGAAATATTCAACAGGCAATCTGAAATAAAAACCGCAAATGCTGGAAATATTCAGCAGGCAATCTGAAATAATGACCTGCTGAATATTCGCTGCATTCTCTGTTTTGATTTGAGATTCCAGCCTTCGCAGTCTTTTGTTATTGCCTTCTTAACCACATTATCTACCTTTACTGCTAGCTTCTTGGATCTGTGAACATGCAATCCAATGTCCGTCTGTTTCTCTACATTTCTCAATAACCTACCATTTATTGTGTATTTCTTTGCCCTGTTAGCCCTCTCCGAAATGCATTACCTCACACTTCTACGGAATGAATTTCATTTGCCACTTTTCTGCCCACCTAAGCAGACCATTGCATCTTCCTGCAGTCTACAGCTTTCTTCCTCACAATCAACCACACGACCTGTTTTATATAAGGTCTGTAAACTTTACAAGGATGATATCAGAAATGCGAGGGTATACATATCAGGCAAGGATGAACAGGCTGGGTCAATTTTCTCTTGAAAAATGAAGGCTGAGGGGCGACCTAATAGAGGACTTCAAAATTATGAGAGGCTTTGAAAGAGGATACAGCGTGAAAGGTCCCACTTACATACGAACATAAGAACATAAGAAGTAGGAGCAGGAGTAGGCCATTCGGCCCCTCGGGCCTGCTCCACCATTCAATACGATCATGGCTGATCCGAACCTAGACTCAAGTCCACTTCCCTGCCTGCTCCCCATAACCCCTAATTCCCTTATCAGCTAGGAAACTGTCTATCTCCGTTTTAAATTTATTTAATGTCGCAGCTTCCACAGCTCTCTGAGGTGGCAAATTCCATAGATTTACTACCCTCTGAGTGAAGAAGTTTCTCCTCATCTCAGTGCTGAAACGGCAGCCCCTTATTCTAAGATTATGCCCACTAGTTCTAGCCTCAACCATCAGTGGAAACATCCTCCCCGCATCCACCCGATCAAGCCCCCTCACAATCTTATATGTTTCGATAAGTTCGCCTCTCATTCTTCTGAACTCTAATGAGTGGAGGCCCAACCCACTCAACCTTTCCTCATAAGTCAACCCCCTCATCTCCAGAATCAACCGAGTGAACCTTCTCTGAGCCTTTGTGGAAGATCATAACTAAAGGCCATCAACATAAGATTATCACCAAGAAATCCAAAAGGGAATTCAGCAGAAAACTATTTATAGAAATATAGAAGATAGGAGCAGGAGTAGGCCACTCAGTGCCTCGAGCCTGTTCCGCCATTTAATGAGATCATGGCTGATCATCCAAATTCAGTACACTGTCCCTATGTTCTCCCCATACACCTATAGCCCTTTAGCATTAAGAAATATATCTAACTCCTTCTTGAATATATTTAATGAATTGGGCTTAACTGCCTTCTGTGGTAGAGAATTCCACAGGTTCACCACTCTCTGGGTGAAGAAATTGATCCTCATCTCAGTCATAAATGGCTTACCCCTTATCCTTAGATTGTGACCCCTGATTCTGGACGCCCCGCCATCGGGAACATCCTTCCTGCATCTAGTCTGTCTAGTCCTGTTAGAATTTTATAAGTTTCAAAGAGATCCCCTCTCATTCTGATAAACTGTAGCGAGTATAAGCCCAATCGACCCAATCTCTCCTCATACGTCATTCCTGCCATCCCAGGTATCAGCCTGGTGAATATTCGCTGCACTCCCTCCATAGCAAAAACATCCTTCCTCAGATAAGGCGTCTAAACCTGCACACAATACTCAAGCTGTGATCTCACCAAGGCCCTGTACAACTGCAGCAAGACATCCTTGCTCCTGTACTCGAATCCTCTCGCTAAGAAGGCCAACATTCCATTTGCCTTCTTCACCGACTGCTGCACCTGCATGTTTACCTTCAGCGACTGGTGCTGAAGGACACCCAGGTCTCGTTGCACTTCCCCATTTCCCAATCTATTTCCGTTCAGATAATTATCTGTCTTATTATTTTTGCCAACAAAGTGGATAACCTCGCATTTATCCACATTACACTGCATTTCCCATGCATATGCCCAATCACCCAACTTATACAAATCATACTGGAGTTTCTCTGCTTCCAACTGACAGCACGCAAGCCCACACATCTTTGTGTCGTCTGAAAACTTGGAGATATTACATCTAGTTCCCTGTTCTAGATAATTTATATATATATATATATATATTGTGAATAGCTGGGTTGCTAGCATGGATACCTGTGGTACCCTACTAGGCACTGCCTGCCACTCAGAAAAAGAGCTGTTTATTCCAACACTTTGCTTCCTGTCTGCTAACCAGTTCTCTATGCAAGCAGTACCTTACCCACAATCCCAGGTGCCTTAACGTTGCACGCTAATCTCTTATGCAGGACCTTATCGAATGCCTTCTGCAAGTCCAAATTCACCACATCCACTGGTTCTCCCTCATCTATACTACCAGTTACATCCTCCAAATATTCCAGTGGATTAGTCAAGCATGATTTACCTTTTGTAAATCCATGTTGACTTTGTCCGATCCTGTCACTGTTTTCCAAGTTCTCTGTTATTACATCTTTTATAATGGACTCTAGCAGTTTCCCCACAACCGAATTCAGGCTTACCCGTCATAATTCCCCATTTCTCTCCACCACCTTTTTTAAATAGGTGGTGCGAATGTGGAACTCACTACCACAGGGAGTGTTTGAATTGTATAGTATGAGTGCATTTAACGGGAGGCTAGGCAAACACATGGGACAGAAGGGAATAGTGGGTTATGCTGTTAGATTTAGACGAGGAAAGATGGAAGGAGGCTCGTGTGGACAATAAACGCCAGCATGGACTGGTTGTGCTGAATGGCCTGTTTCTATGCTACATAACTCATTAATCATGCACCCTACATTGAAGTCTACATCACTGATATACAGCACAAAAAGCAAGGGACCTAGACTGAACCGTGCGGAAACCCACTGTATCAGCCTTCCAGTCACAAGCGCAACCATCGACCATTACCCTTTGTTTCCTGCCACAGATCCAATTCTAGAACCAACTTGCCGCTCTGAATTGGATCTCTTGGGCGTTTACTGTGCTTATCAGTCTGTCACGTGGGCAGAATCTGATCCTAGGACAAGGGGACCTAAACTTAAGTTCGGAGTCTGGCCGTTCAGGAGAGAAATTCGCAATCATTTCTTCATACAAATTAAGGTCGAAGCGTGGAACTCGCTCCCACAAAAGCATTTGACGCTCGATCAATTAATGATGTCATATCAGACATCGATAGACTTTGCTCGACCTGGGTATTAGGGGAATATAATACCACCGTTTCACAAAAATCGTGATTAATATATTGCAGCTTTAAAAGTAATGCCGACTGTGCCCCATCTGGTGGATGAATATGAAAGGTGCATGTTAGCAGGTCTGCAGTTTATGTAAAGGCCAGTGAGCACCCTGGTGGCTGAATGTGCATGGTTCATGTTAGCAGGTATGTCGCTTGATTGGCAGCTGAGGCTGTTTGTGGTTCATCAAATGCAGGAAGTTCCCAGCCAACATTTTTTTTGATTGAAAGCTGCAAACGACTTGCTTGTCCTAGTGCAAAAGTGTCTCATTCTGTTTCTGTTTAAAGGGGTGTTATGTCAGTCCCGGATCATTCTGTGCCTGTTTAAAAGGGGTGTGCTGTCAGAGCCGGATCATTCTGTGTCAGTTTATCAAGGGTGTGCTAGCAGTCCTGCATCAATCTGTGTCTGTTTGAAAGTGGTATGCTGCCATTCCCGGATTATTCAATGTCTGTTTAACAGACCCGTTTATCCCGTCCAAACCAGCGGATTGGAAAACCGCAGTAGTAACGCCCCTATTCAAGAAAGAAGGGAGATAGAAAGCAGGAAACTATAGGACCGTTATCCTAAGATCTGTCCTGGGTAAAATGCTTAAATCCATTATTAAGGAAGTAGTAGCAGAACATTTTGAAGTTTAAACTAACTTGGCAGGGGGATGGGATACGGAGTGGAGCTATAGTAAGGGGTGATGCTGAAATGACCAGCTTGTTCCCAATGAATTCTGGGATACTTGACCATGATAACCCTCTCAAAGAAAGGAATTGTAAGACAGAGCTGTTAGATTCAAACATGGGTTTTAATTAATACTTGGAACAGAGACTGACAACATGCAGCTGGGAACAGATAGCAGGAAGGCAAGCAAAGTCGAATATCAAGCATCAAAGACAAAAATAAGTGATAAGGGAATCGTAAAATGCAAGGACACAAGCATATTTGCCGACTGCGATACGCCACTTCACTAATCAAACTTCGGAATGTGTGTTCACAGCTTCAGTAGAACCATTGTCTAAACACGGCCGGTCCTCCCTGGAGATAAGGTTACAAATTAGCAACCAACATTGTACTAGTCGCAGAATATATGAATCACTGTGGCCTTGTAGTCACCCTGCTTGATCGACAGTTAAGAATAAAACATGTTTTCTCGAACAATAATATATGCCTACAACGGGGAAGAGAGAACAGCAGGAATGTGGGGAGTAGGATGAAACACTAACATCTCTGACTGGCATGGTCAGAGTGTATCTGAGTTCAAAGGGTGGGCCCGACAGTTGAGTAACTAACCACATAAACCAGGAAAGAGTAACTGTTGTGACACTGTTTGTACGTATATGCTCCCATTCTGTAGTAGGTGGGCGTTGCTTATATATAATTGTATAATTTGAATGAACAACTGCTTGCCCTTTGCGAGTGCACCCCAAGCTTGAGGAAGTGGGGTGGCTCTCGCATGTGCTCAAGTTTCTCTTGATTGTTTGAATAACTTCTGAACTTGTCCTCAATTCCGCCACTGTCTGCGATTTCTCCAAATTCGAATCTAACAATGCACTGCCAAATATAGAGGAAAAAACAAGTCAGCCTGGAAAGCAGAGCAAATATGTAATGGCACAAGAGAGTATGGTAAGGCTGGATAGCATGTATTTTAATGCAAGTAGTCTTGCGAATAATGCAGATGAATTGAAGCTGTTGATGAACACATGGGAGTATGAGATTGTTGCTATCACAGAGACATGGTTGAGGGAGGGACAGGACTGTCAGCTCAATATTACGGGGAACAGAGTCTTCAGGCAAGAAAGATGGGTGAGTAAATGAGGAGGGGTTGTCGCAATATTAATCAAGAATCCAATTACTGCTGTAAGGTGGGTGATATCTTCGCAGTTTCCTCTCATGAGTACATATGGGTAGAACTGAAAAACAAAAAGGGGCCAAGCAGATTGCTGAGAGTGTACAATAGGCCCCCAAACAGTCAGTGGGAGGTAGAAGAACATATATGTGGGCATATCTCAGAGAAGTGTAGAAATAATAGGGTAATGTTAATAGGGGATTTCAACTTTCCCAATTTTGGCCCAGAAATTCGGGTCGGGGGTTTCCCACAGGTGCAAGCCCCCGACCTGCACTTACCTTACACGCCGGCAGTTGAGCTCTGGGCTCCCGTGGAATTCCGCTCCAGGGCCTGGCCCAGCTGCTGGTGCGCTGTGCTTGTGTGTCCCAGGGGCGTAGTTAGAGCGATGCGTCCTCTTGGATCACGTGAGCCATGGGCAGCCAATCGGAGGAGGGAAAACACATTCATAAGATTGACAGGAAGACCTGTCTAAACTTATGAATATTACGGGCCCCAAAATAACAGTAAACATTCAAATAAATATTTAAAAAATCACACTTTTTAAATAACCTATAAATTACATTAAATAAATATTTTAAACATTAAATTAAATTTTTGAAAAAATAATTTTATAAAAATACGGGGCTAAAAATACACTTAGATTGCTTTAAAGAATTTACAAATAATAAACCTGTGGAAAAATGTTTAATTTTAATTAATTGACCACTTACCTTGTAAAAAGCAAGCCTTACGCTTGCTTTTCAAACGTGTAAATCCGACAGGCTTAACCTCGCGTGAGAACCTGCAAAAAAAAACTAAGTTCAAAGCGCATGCGCAGCCTCCACTGCGCGTGCGTTCAAACCCTGAACCCCTTTGTTCAGAGGATCGGAAGTGCCGGTTCACCACGCATGCGAAGTGCATGCAGAAAACCCGCACTTCCATTCAGCCTACGGGTGAGTACCCCATGCGTACTCACCAGTGGAGAGCCGAATTTCTGGGCCATTAACTGTGGTAGTCAGAGTGTGAAAGGCTTAGAGGGTGTGGAATTTTTAAAGTGCATCCAGGAGAGCTTCTTGAACCAGCATGCAGTCCTATAAGAGAGGGGGCGGGATCTGACCTAATTCTGGGGAATGTAGCTGGGCAGGTGGTCGAAGTGTTAATAGGAGAGCATTTTGGTGACAGTGACTATAATTCGGTGAGACTTAAGGTAGTCAATTAAAAGGTCCAAGATGGACTGGAAATAAAGCTTCTAAATTGGGAGCAGGCCGATTTTAAATATGATAAGGCAGGCCCTGGCCAAGGTGGATTTGGATCAGCTACTTGTAGAAAAATCCACATCAGAGCAGAGGGAGTCTTTCAGAAAGGAAACAGAGCGGGTACAACGCCAACATGGTCCCATAAAGGTCAAGGGTGGGAGCAACAAGCCCAGGGAACCCTGGATATCAAGGATTATACAAGAATGGATTAGGAATACAAGGGAGGCTTTTGCAGATACAAAGGTCTAGAAATAGTTGAAGCCCTAGTGGAGCATAGAAAGGCAATGGGGTATTTAAAAAATAAAATAGGAGAGCGAAGAGGGGACATGGAGAAACATGGGCGGGCAAAATAAAGGAAAATCTCAAGGTGTTTTATAAGTATATTAAGGGCAAGAGGACAACCAGGGAATGAGTAGGGCTGATTAGGGACGAAATTGGCAACCTGTGTGTCGAGTCAGAAGATGTAGTTGTGGTTTTAAATGAATATTTTGCATCTGTGTTCACTATGGTGAAGGACGATGTAGGCATAGAAGTCAGGGCAGAGGGATTGTGATATACTTGAAAAAGTTAGTATTGAGAGGGAGGAGGTCCTAGCCGTTTTAGCGGACTTAAAAGAGGACAATTCCCCAGGCTGTGACGAGATTTTTCCCAGGCTGCTGTGTGAGGCATGGGAGGAGATTGCAGGGGCTCTGGCACAAATTTTCAAAGCCTCTCTGGCCACAAGGGAGATGCCAGACGACTGGAGCCCAGCTAACGTAGTACCATTATTCAAGACGAATAGCAGGAATATACCAGGGATTTACAGGCAAGTGAGCCTAAAATCAGTGGTAGGGAAGTTATTGTAAAAAATTGTGAGGGAAAGAATCAGCCTCTACTTGTGGAGGCAAGGATTAATCAAGGATAGTCAGCAGAGCTTTGTCAGTGGCAGATTGTGTCTAATCAATTTGATTGAATTTTTTGAGGTGGTGACTAGGCGTGTGGATGAGGGTAGTGCAGTTGATGTAGTCTACATCGACTTCAGTAAGGCTTTTTACAAAGTCCCACATGGGAGTTTCGTGAAACAAGTAAGAGCCTAGGGTATCCTCTTATTTGTCACAATGGATCCGAAATTGGCTTCGTGGCAGAAGGCAGAGGGTGATTGTCGAACGTTGTTTTTTGACTGGAAGCCTGTGTCCAGTTGTGCACCGCAGGGATCGGTGCTGGAACTTTGCTGTTTGCATGCACATTAATGATTTAGATATGAACGTAGGAGGCATGATCAGCATGTTCGCAGATGACACTGAAATTGGTGGAGTGGTAAATAGCGAGGAGGGAAGCCTCAGGCTACAGGACGATATAGACTGGTTGGTCCGTTGGGCAGAACAGAGGCAATTGGAATTTAGCCCTGAAAATTCTGAGGTGATGCAATTTGGGAGGACTAACATGGCGAGGGGATACACAATGTATAGTAGGACACCAGGAAGGCAGAGATTCAGTGTGACCTTAGTCTGCATGTACATAGATCCTTGAATGCAGCAGCACAGGTAGATAAGGTGGTTAAAAAGGCATATGGGCTACTTGCTTTCACTAGCCGAGGCATAGAATATAAGAGCAGCGAGGTGATGATGTAGCTGTAGAAAACGCTAGATCGGCCACAGCTGGAATACTGTGTGCAGTTCTGGACGCCCCACTACAGGAAAGATGTGATTGCATTGGAGTGGGTGCAGCGGAGAATCACCAGGATGTGACCTGGGCTGCAGCGCATCAGCTATGAGGAGAGACTGGACAATCTGGCATTGTTTTCCTTAGAGCAGAGAAGGCTGAGGGGGGACCTGATTGATGTGTACAAAATTATGAGGGGCATAGATATGGTAGAGTTCATGGAACTTTTCCCCTTAGTAGAGTGGTCAGTAACCAGGGGGCATAGTTTCAAGGAAACGGGCTGGAGGTTTAGAGGGGATTTGACGAAAAACTTTTTCACCCAGAGGGTGGTTGGAATCTGGATCACACTGCCTGTAAGCGTGGTAGAGGCAGTAACCCTCACAACATTGAAGATGCATTTAGATGAGCACTTGGAACGCCAAAGCATACAACGCTACGGAATAACTGCTGGAAAATGGGATTAGAATAGACAGGGGTTGATGGCCGGCGTGGATACGATGGGCCGAAGGGCCTCTTTCTGTGTTATTTAACTCTATATCATAATAAAGTCATGCAGAGTCAACTTGCTTTTTTGAAAGGGAAATCGTGTCTGAAAAATTAATTCCTGTACTTTGAAGATGTAATGAACATTGTGAATCAAGGGAAACAATTAGATATATTATATTTGGAACTGCAAAAGGCTTTCGATAAGATGCCACATGAAGGGTTACTGCACAAGATAGGAGCGCACACTGTTGGGTGTAATATATCAGTCTGGATAGAGGTTTGGCTAATTGTAACCAGTGGGGTGCCAAAGGGATCAGTGCTGGGGCCTCATCTGTTTACAATCTATATAAATGATTTGGATAAAGGGAGCGAGTGCATTGTGTGGAGAGGAACTACAGAATGCTACTGCTGAGTCGGATTTGGTGTCCTCGTACATGAAACACATAAAGTTAGCATGCAGTTACAGCAAGTAATTAGGAAGGCAAATGGAATGTTGGCCATTATTGCTAGTGGGATGGCGTATATAAGTAGCGAAGTCTTGCTACAACTATACAGGGCGTTGGTGAGACCACGCCAGGAGTACTGCGTACAATTTTTGTCTCCTTATTGAAGAAGGGATATATTTCCATGGGTAGCAGTTAAGAGAAGGTTCACTTGGTTAGTTCCTGACATGAAAGGGTTGTCTTATGCGGAAAGGTTGAGCAGGTTAGACATATACACATTGGAGCTTAGAAGAATGAGAATTGATCTTATTGAAACATACACAATGTAATGGCTTGACAGGTCTTCTTTAAATTGTTCGCTTATGGGATCTGGGTGTCGCTGGCAAGGTCAGCATTTATTGCCCAACCCTAGTTGCCCATGAGAAAGTGCTGGTGAATCGCCTTCTTGAACCGCTGCAGTCGGTGTGGTGAGTGTACTCCCAGACTGCTGTTAGTTAGGGAGTTCCAGGATTTTGACCCATGACGATGAATAATCGGCGATATACTTCTAAGTCAGGATGGTGTGTGACTTTGAGGGGAACTTGGAGGTGGGGGTGTTCCCATGCGCCTGCTCCCCTTGTCCTTCTCTGCACTCATCCAGGCAAGTGGAGAGTTTTCCATCACATTCCTTACTCGTACTTGTAGATGGTAGAAACTCTTTGGGGAGTCAGGAGGTGAGACACGTAACTGCAGAAAACATAACATCTTGCCTACTCTAGTTGTCACATTATTATTGTGTCTGGTCCAGTAAAGATTCTGGTTAGATGCTGAGAGGATCTTTCCCCTCGTCGGTGAATCTAGAAAAACGGGACATTATTTCAGGATAAGGCATCGCCCATTAAAGACAGATATGGGAAGGAATTTGTTCTCTGAGAGTTTGCGATTATGGAGGCTAAGTCATTGAAAATATTCAAGGTGGAGATAGACAGAAATTTGAGCTGCAGGGGAGTGAAGGTTTATGGGGGATCTGGCAGGTAAGTGGAGTTGATGCCAAGATCAGATCAGCCATGACTTTATTGAATGGTGGCGCTGGCTCGAGGGTCCGAATTATGTTCTTATCTCTCAGAAGGCAGAAATGATTCACAACTGCAGAATACTTTCCACATTTTGAACTTCTCTCCAGATGGCTTCATATTTTACAGGTCAAGAAGCAAAGGCAGAATCGTCTGCAGATAAACATTTGCAAGTCTGAATCTGGGACAGCCCATTGCTCAGACAGTGTTGGCCAGATTGGCGCTAATGTGGAGCGCAGCCGGCAGGAAGTGAGCTGGGGTGGGCAGACTTGTGGCCTGGTGCTGGACCTCATCAAAAATGTGCTAGGCTGCTTGGCCTCCTGCAGACCGGGATGGAATGGGATGGGATGGGATGAGATCCTCAACCTCGCCGCCCACTCCCATGGCAAAAGGACCTCCATCTGCTGCTGCCTCCAGATATTCGGCTCCCGCTGCAACACACCCGGCCTCGGCTCTAGGCATGGGAACCTTAGTGGTGTCAACCAGCCCCATGGGGAATAGGTCACTACCGTCATCTTTATGCAGAGTGCCAGAGATGCTTTGGCTGTGCAGATCATGTGTGCCACCATATTTATGCGGGACACGGAGGTGGGCCGGGGGCACGTGGTCCTGCTGCTTCTTTCATTGAGCAACGCCGCTGTCTTTGTCTAGGTTATATCTGCCGGCATCATAGTGTGGGCAAGAGTTCCGCTACCTTGCACAGTATGTTGGGGGCCACCATCGTTTTGTGTTCACTTTCCAGATGGAAATTAGAAATTGCCGTGTCACTCACATACAACATTTTGTAGATAGTCTGTCAATGAATGTGTTAATTTTCAGAAAGATCCGTTGCCTCATGGGGGTGAGCGGTTTGGACAATATATCAGTTGGCATTGAGTTCTGACGCTGTAAAGTCTCCAGTTCTTCTCATAATTTAATTAATTTTAGAATTAGAGTAAAGGGATATTTCCCCACATTCTTCAAATGTCTCTGCACCTGGTCAGGGTCACAGCATAAATAGAAGTGTTTGTGCAGCAACTCAGGAGCTGGAGCATGAATCCTATTTCTTGCAAATAACGGTGTAGATATACAGACTGATACCCCAACCACTACATTCGGTGCCATATAGAATACACCATGAACGCTGAGCATAATAGAATGAAATCCACCGCGATAACAAACAGTAAAATGATGGATTTGCTTCTGCTCTCCATCTTTTGTTTCTTTGAATCATAATTCCACTGCTCTGGAGTTCCTAATTCCCCTGTTTCAGGAGCAGCTAATTCCCCTGTTTCTGGAGCTCCTAATTCCCCTCT
Organism: Somniosus microcephalus; assembly: GCF_052327205.1. Taxonomy (NCBI): domain Eukaryota; kingdom Metazoa; phylum Chordata; class Chondrichthyes; order Squaliformes; family Somniosidae; genus Somniosus; species Somniosus microcephalus. The sequence goes on along the minus strand of NW_028225186.1, from coordinate 3,639,915 downwards.
TTCTTGTTCTCCTAATTCCCCTGCTTCAGGAGCTCCTAATTACTCTATTTCTGGAGCTCCTAATTGTACTGTTTCTTGAACTCCTAATTCCCCTGTTTCCAGAGCTCCTAATTCCCTTCTTTCTGGAGCTGCGACTTCCCCTGTTTTGGGATCTCCAATTCCCCTGTTTCAGGAGCTCCTAATTCCCCTCTTTCTTGTTCTCCTAATTCCCTTGCTTCAGGAGCTCATAATTACTCTATTTCTGGAGCTCCTAATTGTACTGTTTCTTGAACTCCTAATTTCCCTGTTTCTAGAGCTCCTAATTCCCTTGTTTCTGGAGCTCCGACTTCCCCTGTTTCGGGATCTCCAATTCCCCTGTTTCAGGAGCTCCTAATTCCCCTGTTCCTGGAGCTCCTAATTCCCTGTTTCTGGAGTTCCGAATTCCCCTGTTTCTGGAGCTCCTAATTGTACTCTTTCTTGAACTCCTAATTCCCCTGTTTCTAGAGCTCCTAATTCCCTTGTTTCTGGAGCTCCGACTTCCCCTGTTTCAGTATCTCCAATTCCCCTGTTTGAGGAGCTCCTAATTCCCCTGTTCCTGGAGCTCCTAATTACCCTGTTTCTGGAGCTCCGAATTCCCCTGTTTCTGGAGCTCCTACTTGTACTGTTTCTTGAACTCCTGATTCCCCTATTTCTGGAGCTCCTAATTCCCCTGTTTCAGGAGCACCTAAGCCCCCTGTTTCTGGTGCTCTCTCCTAATTCCTCTGTCGCTGGTGCTCTCTCCTAATTCCCCTGTTTCTGGTGCCCTCTCCTAAATCCCACTATTTCAGCCGCTGCTTTTTCCCCTGTTTCAAGAGCTCCTAATTCCACCTGTTTATGGTACTCCACCTAACACCCCTGTTTCGGAAACTCCTAAACCACTTCTTTATGGAGCTGCTAAATCCCCTGTTTCTGGAGCTCCTAAGTCCCCTGTTTGTGGAGCTTCTACGTCACCTCTGTACGTGACGATTCCAATGCACTCCGGGCTGGCCTCCCACATTCCACCCTACGTAAATTTGAGGTCATCCAAAACACGGCTGCCTGTGTCCTAACTGCCACCAATTCCCGTTCGCCCATCTCCCCTGTGCTCGCTGAAATACATTGGCCTCTTATTAAGCAGTGCCTCGATTTCAAAATTCTCATCCTTGTTTTCAAACTTCCTCCATCGCCTCGCCCCTCCCTATCTCAAATATAAATTATACCGGTTTGTGCATTGGAAATTATATCCGTTTGAGCATCAGATCCGCTTCCAATCTCGGAGCTTCCATTGTAAGTGAATTAAGAATAGTCGATTTACGATGGCTGGGAAATCGAACGCAGAACAATTGCTTGGAAGGCAGCAATGCTCGCCACAACAACAGCATCGTGCACTGCCAGAAAGAAATTCAGTGTTTCTGTGGAGTTGTGGAGTGATCCGCTCCCTATGGGTTTCTCGTAAGAACATAAGAGCATAAGAACATAAGAACTAGGAGCAGGAGTAGGCCAATCGGCCCCTCGAGCCTGCTCCACCATTCAATAAGATCATGGCTGATCTGATCCTAACCTCAAATCTACTAACACTCTACTTCCCTCCCGAACCCATGTGATCTCCTGGGAGAGGAAAAAAACAATAAAAAACCCAATGGCCAATTTGGGAGAAAAAAATTCTGGGAAATTCCTCTCCGACCCATCTAGGCGATCGAAACTCGTCCAGGGGATCACTGTCGCTATATTTTCTACAGTACTTACCTTCTGTTAAAGGTGATCTCCACCCCAGCCAGGAACAGGAATAGAACCATCTCCTGAAATCTAACACATAATTAGAACACAAGAAGTAGGAGCAGAACCAGAGCACACGGTCCCTGGGCCCGCTCCGTTACCCACAGGGCCATGACCGTTCCGAACATAGACTCATTTCCAATTTCCTGCCCGCTCCCCGTAACCCCTAATTCTCTTTACTTCTAACAAACTGTCTATTTCTGTTTTAAATTTATTTAATGATGTAGCTTCCACAGCTTTCTTGGGCAGCAAATTCCACAGACCTACTACCCTCTGACTGAAGAAGTTTCTCCTCATCTCAGTTTTGAAAGAGCAGCCCCTTATTCTAAGATTGTGCCCCCTAGTTCTAGTTTCACCCATCATTGGGAGCATCCTCACCACATCTACCCGATCAAGCCCCTTCACAGTCTGATATGTTTCAATAAGATCGCCTCTCATTCTTCTGAACTCCAATGAGTAGAGTCCCAATCTACTCAACCTCTCCTCATATGTCCACCCCCTTATACCCGGGATTAACCGAGTGAACCTTCTTTGTACTGACTCGGGAGCAAGTATGTCTTTTCTTAAGTATGGACACCCAAACTGTATGCAGTATTCCAGGTGCGGTCTCACCAATACCTTGTACAACTGCAACAATACCTCCCTGATTTTATATTCCATCCCTCTAGCAATAAAAGCCAACATTCCATCACAGACGGTAAAAAAAATCCTAAACATCAGCCACTGAACAGGCTGTGTGATTCACATCTTATTTCAGCCCAGTCACCGTTTCACAAACCTAACCGAGGGATTAACGCGGTAATTTACCAGGGTTAGAAGGAGGTTTCTGAGGACTGAAAAGGGCAGGAAAGCATGGAGCAGATCCTGGGAAGGAATCGACATTTAAATCAGGAACAGGAATCAGCAGAGGGAAAGAGGTTCAGCAAATCAATGAATTACACAGTTTCAGGGTAATTCTCTCCCCAATCCAATGTAGAGATCACGGTAAATATTTATTATAAATATATACTGACAGAATCACAAAGCTGTGTAATCACATGTGTGTGGTTATCCCTTGAGAAGAAGGGCCCTTACACACCATCAGATAGGCAACATTTCATGGTGTATTTTTACACAGTGCGCGGTTCTTTCTAAGTAAGCTGGGGCAGGAGAGAATATCCGGGAATGGGACATCCGGATTGCAGAGAGATTGATTGTTATTGGTGGCAGGCTTTAAATCTGATAGCTAAAGAGAGTGGGAGAGTCTCCAGGAATGTAAGTGTTTACCGGATGACCACTGGGAATGTAAATGATTAATAGATAGCCTCTGGGAATGTAATGGTTACCGGATCATCCCTGGGAACGAAGTTGTTTACTGAATGATCCCTGGGAATGTAAGTCTTTGTCGATTATCCTTGGGAATCTAAGTTTATATCGGATTGTCCCTGATTGTAAGTGTTTACCAGTTGGGCTTTGAGATTGTAAGTGTTTACCGGATGGTCTCTGGGAATGTTAGTGTTTACTGGATTGTTATTGAGATTGTAAGTGTTCACCGGATGTTCCCTAGGTATGTTCGAGTAAATGTACCTCCGATAAGTCCCATTCGATCGTACGCAAACGCCTTATTCGACGACCCATTATAAACTTAGGACTCAGTCTCTCCAAGGAACAGATTATTGGTCACTCTGGAATGCCCGTTTTGATGGGAGATTGGATTGAACACAATATTACAAACAATTCAGTTCTATTGCAGAAAATCCATCAGTTCTTGCCTTTATTTAATGAATTTACCAATTAGAATGAAAGGATATTTCACCACAATCTTGAACTGCTCTCTGAACTTAGTCTGGGTCACGGCATAAATACAAGTGTTTGTGCAGCAACTCAGGAGCTGCAGCATGAATCCCATGTCTTATATCCATCCAGGAAGTGATTCAACATCACCGAGAAAATTCCACATCCGGTTCCATACAGAATCCAGCATAAACAACGCCCATAATAGTATGAAATTCCCAGAGATAACAAACAGTAAAACAATGGATTTCCTTCGGCTCTCCTTCTCTGGGTCTCTGCAACTCTCCCCATTGCTGGGACCCCGGAGTCTCCTGCGGACTCTGCTGGCAACTAAAATGTGTCTGACGGTGAAAGCATTGAACAGCAGAACCAGAACAAATGGGACTCCCGGGGTGAGAATATAATGAAGGTGTTCGATTGCTGTCCACACCTGCGAATACATAACTTCGCGTGTTACACTGCAAAACCACGGACTATTATAAAGGTTATAATTACCGGTGTACATGAAATACCAGAAAATATCTTTTAAACAACTCAGCAGAGCCACTGTTCCCAGAACCACAGCCGCCGTTTTCTCAGTGCATTATTTACCTTTCAGCTTCTGGCAACAAATGGTCACAAATCGATCAAAGGTGACAGTGACGGTAAACCAGAAAGAACAGTCTGTGGCTGCATAAAGCAGTACGGCGTGGATAATACACATGGGGATATACAACACGAAATGAAAGTGCCTCGGATAAACGATAGGAATCTGCCTCAATATCAGATCGAGGATAACGACCAATAGATCCGCCGCTGCCATGGCCACCAGGTAGCGAGTGACACATTTGGAGAGACCACACTTTCCCCGAGAGAGGATCGCAATCGTCATTATGTTAACTGTAAGGAAGGAGAAAAAAGGGGTATTATACATCAGGCTTGGAGCAAAAGCCGAATTTTGATGGAACTCTAGGGAGAAATCTGAATTCTTTACCGACATTCAATGATATAATTTAATACTATCACCACTGGAGCTGAATATACGGTTTGTTGTAAGAATAATCGATTATACATTGTGGAATCAATATAGGAAATGGGGGAAATACAACATGAAAGCAACCGATTTTAAATCAATGAGAGATTAAATGATAGTTCCACTTTTAGTTTAAAGCCCCTCCCGATGTTTGGATGGAGTAAATGGACCGGAACCTATAAGAATCCTTCGTGTCCCGGGATCAGTCAGCATTTGCAGCATTGTGATTCGCTTCTGTGCCCCAGTGTTACGGAGGGGAAGTCCCACATTGATTCCTGCTCCTCTTTAGAATATTAATGCGGTCGCATTACATTTAGAACACAAATGAGTGAAACATTACATTTCCGAAAATGCACAATTGACATGAAACCCTTACATGTAACTGTATTTAAAAACACATTGATGTAATTAAAATATGCTTAGATAATAAATACAAGTGCGCTGCAATTATTAAGAGAACTACGCTGTAAGACATGTTTTGAAGATCGAGTATTCTGCATTTTTGTTGAAATACACAAATAATAATGGACCCTGGCCTTGAATAATTTTATATCATTTTCTATGTAAAGTCCCACTAAAAGCTTTTATTAGCATCGAAATCAGATTACTTATCCAATAGGAAATGTGCCACCGAATGCTTTTGTAAAGTAGCTAACAACAAATGGAAAACTTTTATCGTTGTATATTTTCAACTGTCGGTTCCAAACTCGTGCACAGAATATTAGATGAGAAAGTATCAAATGACTGTCTTATCCTCAGTACCTCAGTTACAATCAGCTCGGGTCGCTTATCATAATATACAGCATGAGGCAAGACAGGTTTACTTTGGTTCGCACTGAGACATCTACTAAACTGTGCGAGACGTCTATGGGATTCAGTTACAAATTCAAAGCAGAAATTGGAAAAAAATGTAATGCCAGCGGACTGAATGAACACTTTGTGAGGATGTAAATTATCCTTGTAATCCTATTCCATCCGTCAGAAGCAGTGACACTAATGCAGAACTGGAGATGGTGGGAAAGGACACACTGACTGGAACTGAATGACTAGTTGATATTTCAGACATTGAAAGTTGTGTATTAGATCAGCCAGGATTTGTTCATTTGACTCTGTGTAAGGAACCACACCGATCAGACGGTGAAAAGTCTCCTAAACCATGAAATCATTCCTCTGACCTGTTACAAATATTCTGTGTAGTTAGCAGACTCAAATTCACTACATTAAGCGGCTCGTCAAATATCTTTGCTTATGATGGATAAAAAAATTTTGCATCACGTACAGAATATCTAGCTGATAGCAGCGCGGATGGGATAGGGAATGACAAGGAGTGAAACACTGTCAATCATTATTTACATTATTAATATCTGGATATACAGATTATCAGGGGCACCAACCACAGGGAGGATGTGCCAGTATTGTTATAAGAACATCCTTAGCGTTCATAAGGACATAACAAGTTATAGCAGAAAATAACATTAATAACTGATTATCACAAGGTAGATAGCAAGTATAATATTACATTGATACATGGTTTATAGAATTAATGTCTGGGCATAGTTACCTACCAGGAACACCAAAAGCAGCGAGGAGGGGATAGTAAATCTTCTGTGTATCCTGAAATATTCTCATTATTCGCAATGCTTCAAACATACTTCCAAAATAAATTGTCAAAACCATGATTACGCCTCTGTGAGACGCTGGTGGTATCTGTGGTGGATACAACGCGTTGATCATATGAGGTGACCAAGTGAAGGGAGACCCTTATTTAGAGGAGAGAGAAATCCCCGAGTGACATCATGAGTCATTATTGAAATTGGAATTATTAACAGCCAATGAACAAACAAACTAATTGAACAATTGTCAGCATACACTTGACTACAACATAATCTAGTTCAAGATAGTGTACAGAGCTTTACATTGAATGTGAGAGAAACCGAAATATTAAACCCGCCTCTAAAATACCGAGACAGAACAGAAATAAATGAGTTTCTCTTCCTGTGTTGAACTAAAAGTGATAGAAAAAGGCAAGGAATAAAGGAAGATAAAAGCTGGATTGCCTGAAGGTTTACTCGGATTTATTCCATCCCAAGCCAATTCGGTATACATTTCGCAATAAACACATTTTTCTTAAATGGGCAGAACATAAGAAAATATGAATTAGAAGCAGGAGTAGGCCATCGTGGGATAGCGCAGGAAACTGGAGCAGAGGTCAAAAATTAGCCCATCGAGCCTGTTCCACCATTCAATGAGCTCATGGCTAATATTCGACCTCAGCTCCAATCCCTGCGCAATCCCCATATCACTTGATTCCTCTGCTGTCCACAAATCTATCTACCTCATCCTTGAATATATTCAGGGACTCAGCTTCCACAGCCCATTGGGAAAGAGAATTCCAAACCTCAGCTGCCAGACTGGGATTGCGGCAGTTGGTTAAAGAACCAACATGAGAGAATAGCCAGCTTGACCTCGTCCTCACCAATCTATTTATCGCAAATGCATCTGCCCATGGCGACAGTTAGGGCTGAACACATGTACAATATTTGTGGAAAATAAGCCTCGCCTTCTCACTTAGGATATCCTCCATCGTATCATGTGCCACTACCATCGTACTCAGTGGGATGAAAATGGGGAGCCAAGCGATCCCACAACCAACAGATCAGATTATTTCAAAGCTCTCGTATCCAGTTCTGAATATCAGTTAACAATTAAGACGTTTGCTCTTAGCCCTGAAAATTTCTGCTGTTCAAGTGTATATTCATTCACCTTTTGAAATTTACTATTAAGAAATAAATAAATACTTGAATTTCTACAGAGCCTTTCATGACCTCAGGACTTCCCAACGCGCTTCTCAGCAAATGAAGTACTTTTGAAGCATAGTCACTGGTGTAATGTTGGAAACAGTAGCCATTTTCCGCAAAGCAAGCTCCCACAAACAGCAATGTGATAACCGTCAGATCATCTGTTTCAGTGATGTTGATTGAGAGAGAAATACTGGCCAGAACACCGGGGAGAACTCTCTGCTCTTCTTGGAAATTTTGCCGTGTGAACTGTGATATCCATGTAAGAGAACTGCGTGACAAAAAGTTCTACTCTTTGCCCAATGTTTCTTTTAACAATTATCTTGTATCTGTGTCCTTTTATTAATGACAAGGCAGCCAGTCGAAATTGTTTCTCTTTACATACTGTCCCGAGATCAATTATCATTTTGAATATTTCTATTCAATCGCACCTTAAACTTTCGTGCTATAAGGAGAACAATCCCAGCTTCCTGTTTAGAGAGAACGATGCTTTATATCTAAGCAATGCTGTGCCTGCCCAGTTAGTGCTTGGTGGGACACTGCAGAGGCAGAATCGAGTCTGGCCATGTGACCATGTCGTACCTCCGGTGGGAGGGGCTTGTGCTGCTTTGTGGCCTCGATCCTGGCTGCTGTGTGATTGGCTCCTGGCTCCTGTGTGATGTCACCTGGAGACAGGTTTCTGGCCCGTATTATGGACAATCAGTGGTATGTCAGTGTGGCGGAGCTGCAGTTGGAGCTGACACTGGGAGTGACTTTAGTTCATATAAATAGGGGGAAGGAGAGAACAATTAATATTGCAGTAAGTAATTCATAAGAACATAAGAAATAGTAGCAGGAATAGGCCACTTGGCCCCTCGAGCCTGCTCCACCATTCAATAAGGAGCATGGTTGATCTAGGGCTCAAAGCGAATTGCCAAACCGCTCCCAATAACCCTTAACTCCCTTATCTTGCAAAAAATTGTCTACCTCCGCCTTAAATGTATTTCATGACCCACCCTCCACAGCTCTATGGGGCAGAGAATTCCACAAATTTACGACACTCTGTGAGAAGATGTTCCTCCTCATATCCGTTCTAAAATTGCGACCCGTTATTCTGAGACTGTGCCCCCGGGTTCTAGATTTCCCCACGATGGGAAATATCCTCTCTGCATCCACCTTGCTCTGCCCGCTCAGTAGCTTATATGTTTCGATAAGATCACCTTTCGTTCTTCTAAATTCCGGTGTGTATAGGCCCAGACTGCTCAACCTTTCCCCATAAATCAAACGCTCCTCTCTGGAATTAACCAAGTGCATCGTCTCTGAACTGCCTCCAATGCAATTCTATCCTTCCTTAAATAAGGAGACCAAAACTGTATGAAGTACTCAAGCTGCGGTCTCACCAATACCCTGTACATATGTAGCAAGACATCCCTACGTTTATACTCCAACCCCTTTGAAATAAAGTCCAAAATTCCATTTGCTTATTTGTTTACTTGCTCTACCTGCATGCTAGCTATTTGTGTCTCATGCACAAAGACCCCCAGCTCCCTCTGAATTGTAGCATTTTGTAATCACTCACTATTTAAATAATAGTTTGCTTTTTTATTTTTCCTGCCAAAGAGAATAACCTCACACTTTCCCACATTCTACTCCATCTGCCAAATATTAGCCCACTCAACTAGCCTGTCTGTACCTCTTTGCAGATTATTTGTGTCCTCTGCACAACTTGCTTCCCCACCCATCTTTGTATCATCCACAAACTTGGCTGGATTACACGCTATCACTTTATCAAATTCATTAATGTAGATTGTAACTAGCTGGGGCCCAGCTCCGATCCTTGTGGCACCCCACTCGTTACTGTTTGCCAACCAGAAAATTACCATTTATCCCTACACTCTGCTTTCTGTAAGTTAGCCAATTCTCTATCCATGCTAATGAATCACCCCCAACTCCGTGAGCTCTTATCTTATGCAGTAACCTTTCATGTGGCACTTATCGAATGCCTTCTGGAAATCCAAGTACACCACATCCACTGGCTCACTCTTGCCCACCCTGCTTGTTACATTCTGAAAGAACTCCAGCAAGTTTGATAAACATGATCTCCCTTCCCTAAAACCATGCTGACTCTGTTTGACTGCAGTATCTTTTTCGAAATGCCCTGCTAGTGCTTCCATAATGAAGGACTCCAGCATTTTCCCAAAGACAGATGTTAGGCTAACTGGTCTATAATTCCCTGCTTTCTGTCTCCCTCTTTTCTTAAATAGTGGTGCTGCATTGGCGGTTTTCCAATCCGCTGGGACCTCTCCAGAGTCCAGGGAATGTTGGTATATTGCAACCAATGCATCCACTATCTCTGTCGTCACGTCTTTTAAGACCCTGGGGTGCAGGCCATCTGGTCCTGGGGACTTGTTGTCTTATGGCCCCATTATTTTTCGAGTACTATTTCCTTAGAGATAGTGATTGCCTTTAGTTCCCCACTTCCAGTGGCCCCTTGATTATGCATTATTTTGATGTTGTTAATGCCTTCTACATTGAAGACAGATGCAAAATATTTGTTCAGAATCTCTGCCATTTCCCAGTTCCCCATTATTAATTCCAATCTCAGCTACCCTCTTCCTTTTTTATACCTGTAGAACCTCGTACTATCTGTTTTAATGTTTCTTGCCAGCTTACTATCATAATTCATCTTCTCTCTCTTTATTATATTTTTAGTTTTCCTTCGCTGGTTTTTTAAAAATTCCCAATCCTCTGATCTCCCACCAAACTTGGCAACATTGTTTGCCTTCGTTTTCAATGTGTCACCTTCTTTACTTCCTTAGATAGCCACGGATGCTGCTCCCTTCTCTTAAAATATAACTTTCTCAATGATATATATATTTTTGAGAGTTATGAAATATCTCCTTAAATGTCCGCCACTGCATTTCAAATTTTTAACAATTTCAATTGTTTTTCCAGTCCACTGTAGCCGGTTCTGCACTCGTGCCATTATAATTGCCTTTGTTTAAGATCAGGACACTCGTTTGGAACACAACTTTCCAACCCTCCAACTGAATTTGAAATTCAAACTTGCTATGATCACTAAATATCATTAATTACAAATATATTCAAATAAAATGTAATCTTAGTCACAAAATATTCCTATGATATTCCAATTACAGATTGTAGACTTAACATTAACTGTTGCATTATAAAATTCTTGGAGTGAGCAGCATCTCAGGAATGTGGAGAGAGAGAATTCCATTGATCAGCACATCAACTGGGACTCGAGAAAGTTCGCTTGATTCACAGAGCAGATCTGGTGGGACCCAAACCTCCAGTTTCAAAGATGGGATAAAACAAGAAGCGTCAGCAATGATTGTAAAGGTGAGGAACTTTACTGAGATTCCAGTCAGTCCAGGATTTTGCCGGGATGAGAACCTAACCAGCTACTGCAAGCTTCTTCGAAAGATGACAAAAGGCACGGCCTTTGATGCGGCAAGTTCAACATAGCTTAACTCGTATGTAAAGCTAGCCCATACTTCATCTGGGAGTTCTTGACATTTAAATGTAGAGGGTTTGTTATTCTTTATTCATCCCATGCCCCATTGAGCTGGTATGCTTCATTGGGATTGTACTGCATTGCACACATTCTGTATCTGAGTAGGATATATTTGATAGAGCAATTTAGAGCAAGCTTCACTCAGTATCTAACCCGTGCTGTACATGACCTGGAAATGTTTGGTGAGACAGTGTATAGGGAGCTTTACTCTGTATCTAACCCCATGCTGTAACTGCTCTGGGAGTGTGTGATGGGACGGTGTAGAGGGAGAGTAACTCTCTATCTAACCCTTGCTATACCTACACTGGGAGTGTTTGATGGGACTGTGTAGAGGGAGCTTTTCTAAGTATCTGAACTGTGCTCTACCTGACCTGGGAGTGTTTGATGGGACAGTGTAGAGGGAGCTTTACTCTGTATCTAAACAATTGGAGCAGCCCTGGGCGTGCTTGTTGAGGCAGTGTAGAGGGAGATTTACACTTTATCTGACTGAGACTGACTGAGCCCTTCATTGTACATTTCTTTCACATACCCAGCACTGGCCTGAAATCAGATAAATGCTGCACACTCGCAGAGATCAGCATGAGATCACAAAACATCCCATTCATAGGAGATTACCCTGGGATGGTGAAGCACTACCTGTGCAGGTACATGGGCAACCTGCAGAGTTGAGCTCCTTTCCGCGCCGATTCTACTTTATCCTTTTCTTTAGAGTACAATTGGACTATCTGTGCATGTGACATCAAGGCTGAGGAATTTCCCAACATTAATCTCTTCAATTATTTTATTTCAGCTCATCTTTGAAGACCAGGACTGTCCTTCAGAGGTCACGCATTTCCTGACAGCGCATTTCCAGGACTGTACAAGAGACAGGAGAGTGACGCCAACGAGGTAGGACATGTAGAGTCACACTCACAAGTAACCAGCGTGCCCACGCCTGTTGCTGTGGCAGATCGAGAAATGCTGAAGCTCCCGCGTGGACGAAGTTAATGCCTGCTCTGCTCAAAAGGCAGTCAGCAACTCGATAGAAGAGATGGTGAAGTAAATAATCAGAAAATGGACAGCTTTGAGGATCGGGAATCTGAACAAATGAGGAACCTCAGATAATTGCGTGTCCATACCAGATACATCAGTTAGAAATGTTTTTGTCCACAATTAATGCAGACTGCCTGTAGGTCAGGAGGAGTAACAGACAATGCCTGACTAACACATCAGAAGCCTGCCACAATGGTATGCGAATCCAAACAGGACAATGATAAATAGCACAGATGTACTGATCTGAAGGCGATGAAATTTGACCCTGCTGGAAGGAAGGGAGATAAGAAGGATATTGGTTCTACTCTGTATTAAGCGGGACAATGAAGCACGAATAGAAACATAGGAATATAAAAGATAGGAGCAGGAGTAGCCCATTCGCCCCTTGAGCCTGCTCCACTATTCAATGCGATCATGGCTGATCATCCAAATTTAATACCCGGTCCCAGCTTTCTCCCCATACCCCTTGATCCCTTGTGCCTTAAGAAATATATCCAACTCTTTCTTGAATATATTTAATTAACTGGCCTCCACCGCCTTCTGTGGTAGAAAGTTCCACAGGTTCACCATTCTTTGGGTGAAAAAATTCCTCCTAATTTCTGTCCTAAATGGCCTACTCTTTATCTTTAGACTGTGTCCCCTGGTTCTGCACTCCCCGACCATCGGGAACATCCTTCCTGCATCTAGTCTGTCCCGTCCTGTCAGATTTTTATAAGTTTCAATGAGATCTCCTCTCATTCTTCTAAACTTCAGCGAGTGAAAACCCAATCGACCCAATCTCCCTTCATAAATCATTCGTGCCATCCCAGGTATCAGCCTGGTGAATCTTCGCTGAATTCCTTCCCTGGCAAGTACATCCTTCCTTAGGTAAGGCGACCAAAACTTCACACAATACACAAGATGTGGTCTCACCAAGGCCCTGTACAACTGCAGCAAGACATCGTTGTTCCTGTACTGAAACCCTCTCGCTACAAAGGCCAACATACCATTTGCCTTCTTAACCACTTGCTGCACCTGCATGCTTACCTTCAGCGACTGGAGCACAAGGACACCCAGATCTCGTTGCAGTTCCCCCAATCTCCCAATCTATTGCCGTTTAGATAATAATCTGCCTTCCTGTTTTTGCCACCAAAGTGGACAACCTCACATTTATCCACGTTATATTGCATGTGCCATGTTTCTGCCCAATCACCCAACATGTACAAATCATCCTGGAGTTTCTCGACATCCTGCTCACAGCACACACACCCACCCAGCTTTGTGTCGTCTGCAAATTTGGAGATATTACAGCTAGTCCCCTTGTCTAGATCATTAATATATATTGTGAATAGCTGGGGTCCAAGTACCCCAGAATGTGCTGTGCCAGGGACTGACCCGGAGGATCAACATTCCTCACTCTCATATACTTTTCCACCGCTGCTTATGGAGTGGGCTGGCCCCATTAGATGGGCTTACTTGTTTCTAACATCAAATTTGTTTAAACTCAGTTTATTGTTATGTTCACTCCAGAGGCCGATGATACAGAGCTGACCAATGTACCGACATTAATATCACCGAATCCCACACCAGAAACATCCTGGGGATCACCATGACCAGAAACTTAACTGGACCAGCCAAATAAATACTGCGGCTGCAAGACCAGATCAGAGGTTGGTATTCTGCTGCGAGTGTCTCACTTTGTTACTCCACAAAGCCTTTTAATCATCTACAAGGCACAAGTCAGGAGTGTGATGGAATACGCTCCACTTGCCTGGATGAGTGCAGCTCCAACTACACTCAAGAAGATCGGCACCATCCAGGCCAAAGCAGCCTGCCTGATGCGCACCTGATCTTCCACACTAAACATTCCCTCCCTTCACCACCGGCGCACCGTGGCTGCAGCCTGTACCATCTACAAGATGCACTGCAGTATCTCGCCAAGGTTAGTTCGGCAGCACCACCCAAGCCCACGACCTTTACCACCAAGAAATACAAGGGCACCAGTGGCATGGGAACACCATCACCTCCAAGTACCCCTCTAAGCTGCAGACTAAACTGACTTGGAAATATATCACTGTTCGTTCATTGTCGCCTGGTCAAAATTCTGGAATTCCCTCCATAGGGAGTACCTTCACCACTCAGACTACAGCGTTTGAAGAAGGAAGCTCACACCACCTTCTCAAGGGCAACTAGGAATTGGCAATAAATGCTGGCCTTGCAAGCGATGCCTACATCCCAGGAACGAATAATAAAAAAGAAGCCATTCAGCCCATCGAGGTTGTTACATTAGGAGCAGCAGGAAGCCATTCAGCCCCTCGAGTCTGTTACATTAGGAATAGGTGGAGGCCATACTGCCCCTCGAGCCTGTTACATTAGGATGAGGAGGAGGCCCTTCACCTTATCAAGCCTGTTACACAGGAGCAGGAGGAGGACATTCAGCCCCTCGAGCCTGGTACATTAGCAATGCAAGGAGGCCATTCAGTGTCTTCATGCCTGTTACATAGCCACAGAATTGGGCGTTCAGCCCCTCCAGCCTGTTAGATTGCCACAGGAGGAGGCCGTTCAGTCCCTCGAACATGTTACATTAGGAACAGGAGGAGGCCATTCAGCCCCTCGAGACAGTTACACACCAACAGGGGGAGGCCATTCAGCCCATCGGGCCTGTTAGACTATGAACATGCAGAGATAATTCATCCCCTCGAACCTGTTACATAAGGACGAGGAGGAGGCCATTTAGGCCCTTGAGCCTGTTACACAGCAACAAGAGGAGAGCATTCAGCCCGTCGAGCTGAGTAGATTATTTACAGGAGGAGGTCATTCAACCCCTCGATCAGTGCTCTGCTATTACATTTTTGATAATGGACTCTAGCATTTTCCCCACTACCGATGTCAGGCTTACCGGTCTATAATTCCCCGCTTTTTCTCTGCCACCTTTTTTGAATAGTGGGGTAACATTAGCTACCCTCCAATCCATCCGTACTGTTCCAGAGTCTATCGAGTTCTGGAAGATGACCAGCAATGCATCTACTATTTCTAGGGCCACTTCCTTAAGTACCCTGGGATGTAGATTATCAGGCCCTGGGGATTTATCGGCCTTCAGTCCCATCAATTTTCCTAACACCATTTCCCTACAAATACTGATTTCTTTCAGTTCCACCCTTTCATCAGACCCTAAGTTCCCCGGTACTTCTGGGAGGTTATTTGTGTCCTCCTTTGTGAAGACAGTACCAAAATATGTATTTATTTGGTCAGTCATTTCTTAGTTCCCCATTATAAATTCCCCCGATTCTGACTGCAATGGACCTACGCTAGACTTCACCAATATTTTTCTCTTCACATATCTATCAAAGCTTTTACAGTCAGTTGTTATGTTCCCTGCAAGCTGACTCTCATATTCTATTTTCCCTTTTTTAATTAATCCCTTTGTCCTCCTTTGTTGAATCCTGAACTCCTCCAAATCCTCAGGAATATTGCTTTTTCTGGCTAATTTGTATGTCCTCTCCTTGGATCTTCTGCTATCCCTAATTTCCCTTGTTACCCATGGTTGATTCACATTTTTTGTTTTATTTTTATGCCAAACTGGGATGAACAATTTCTGTAGCTCATCCATTCGGTCTTTGAATGTTTGCCATTGCCTATCCACCGTCACCCCTTTGAGTGCCATTCCCCAATTAATCCTACCCAACTCGCTCCTCAGATCATCGTAGTTTCCTTTATTTAAATTGAGGACCCTTGTTTCTGAGTCAATTACTTCATTCTCCATCATAATGAAGAATTCGATCATATTATGATCGCTTCGACCCAAGGGGCCTCTTACAACAAGATTGCTAATTAATCCTTTCTCGTTACATAATACCCAGTCTAAGATGGCCTGATCCCTGGTTGGTTCCTCGACATATTGGTCCAGGAAACCATCCCGTAAACACTCCAGGAATTCCTCCACCACAGTATTGTTACCAATTTGGTTAGCCCAATCCATATGTAGATTAAAGTCACCCATGATGACTGCTCTGCCTTTATTGCACGCTTCTTTAATTTCCCTTTTAAAGCCATCCCCAAACTCCACCTTACTGTTTGGAGGTCTATATACCACGCCCACTAATGTTTTTTTCCCCTTAGTTTTTCTCAGTTATACCCATACATATTCCACATCATCAGAGCTAATATCCTTCTTTACAGTTGTGTTAATCCCTTCTTTAACCAGTAATGCTACCCCACCTCCCTTTCCTTGTTGCCTATTGATGTGCCTTCAATAACCACAAAACTAGAAGTTATAGACATTTACAAGTTGGCTTTTAATCACTAAGATCAGAGCTAACATCCCAACACACCGATTGGCTCACAGGAATGAGTCATACAGATCCTGAGACCTTTAAGTAAGAGAAGTCAGTGGCGGAACCAAGAGCCAAGACCTGGAACCTTCCAGGTTAGTCAGGAAAGATACATGAGTGCAAAACGAATACAGGCAAGACAAACAGATTTCATTACATTCACCCCTTCTTTAGATTTAGTACATCGGGGTGATGATTCTTAAAAGTTGGTATAAGTGAGTCTGTCAGGAGTTTTTGCGGTTCTCAGTGATCGGCACAAAGCCAGTTGGGGTGCCTCTAGGGGAGTGGATTCTTGTTCCTCCGCTGTCCGGGCCTCTGCAGTGTCTTCCAGGTTATCTGCAGTGTCCTCCAGGTTAAAGTTGGGTATTGATACCTCTGGGCGTCCTGTCTCTTTTTGGTGTAGGTCTTCCTCAGGTAGTCTCTCATCGTTCTCTCCGCTCCCCGAGGGAGCGAGGTCTTTTATGGAAACAGTGTCCTCTCGCCTGTCAGAGTATTTGATATAGGCGTACTGAGGGTTTGCATGGAGGAGCTGTACCTTTTCCACAAGGGGGTCCGTTTTATGACCTCTCACGTGCTTCCACAATAGTACTGTCCCCGGAGACGTCAGCCACGCGGGTAGAGATACGCCCGAGGTGGATTTCCGGGGGAAAACAAACATCTTTTTGTGAGGGGTAGCGTTAGTGGCTGTACATAACAGAGACCCTATGGAGTGGAGCACGTCTGGGAGGACTTCCTGCCAGCGGAAGCTCGGAAAGCCTTTTGACTTTAAGGCTAACGTTACAGCCTTCCAAACAGTAGCATTCTCCCGTTCCACTTGCCCATTACCCCGGGGGTTGTAGCTAGTGGTTCTGCTAGTGGCTATCCCCTTTGAGAGCAAGAACTGGCACAGTTCATCACTCATAAATGACGTCCCCCTATCGCTGTGTATGTAGTTTGGCATGCCAAACATGCAGAATAGATTACAGTGACACTTGATGACCGTGGCACTGGTCATGTCTGGGCAGGGAATGGCGAAGGGGAAGCGGGAATATTCATCGATGATATTGAGGAAATATACGGCTGGCAGAGGGAAGGGGTCCCTTGAAGTCCAGACTTAGGCGCTCGAATGGCCGTGTGGCTTTGATAAGGTGTGCACAGTCAGGCCTGTAGAAACGATGCTTGCATTCCGCACAGATGCGGCAGGCTCTGGTCATTGCCCTGACCTCCTCGATGGAGTGGGGCAGATTGTGGGACTTTATAAAATGGTATAGTCGGGTGACCCCTGGGTGACAGAGGTCGTTGTGGAGACCCTGTAAGTTGTCCGTATGAATGCTGGCACACATTCCCCGCGATAGAGCGTCTGGGGGTTAATTAAGGGCTCCCGGCCTGTACATAATATCACAGTCGAACGTGGATAGTTCGATCCTCCACCTGAGTATTTTGTCATTCTTGATTTTCCCCCTTTGTTTGTTATTAACCATGAAAGCCACCGACCGCTGGTGGGTGAGCAGGGTGAAACGTTTGCCGGCTAGGTAGTGTCTCCAGTGCCGCACTGCCTCCACTATAGCCTGTGCCTCTTTCTCGACAGAAGAGTGCCTGATTTCAGGTCCCTGAAGGGTTCGGGAGAAGAAGGCCACAGGTCTCCCAGCCTGATTGAGAGTCGCAGCTAAGGCAAAGCCTGACGCATCACTTTTGACTTGAAAGGGAATGCTTTCATCCACTGCACACAGTGCAGCCCTTTCAATGTCCTGTTTGATACTGGTGAAAACCTCCCGAGCTTCAGCTGATAATGGGAAGGACGTCGATTTAATGAGGGGTCGGGCCTTATCAGAGTAATTGGGCACCCATTGGGCATAATACGAAAAAAATCCCAGGCACCTTTTTAAAGCTTTGGGATTGTGTGGCAGGGGCAGTTCCTTTAGGGGGCATAATCGTTCAGGGTCCGGTCCAATTACCCCATCCTCCACCACACAGCTGAGGATACAGAGACGGGTTGCGTTGAAGACACATTTGTCTTCGTTGTAGGTTAGATTCAGTTTTAGGGCAGTTTTTAGAAATCTCGTAAGATTTAGATCGTGGTCTTGATGGTTGTGCCCGCAGATAGTGACATTGTCCAGATAGGGGTAGATAGCTTGTAGTTTATTCTCGTCAACCATGCGGTCCATCACACGTTGGAAGATTGAGACCCCATTTGTTACCCCGAAGGGCACTCTGTGAAAATGGCAGAGGCGTCCGTTCACCTCAAAGGCGGCGTATGGGCGGTCCTCCATTCTAATGGTGAGCTGGTGATACACAGATTTGAGGTTGATAGTCGAGAAGACTCGGTATTGCACAATCTGGTTGACCATTTCTGATATGCGGGGTAACGGGTAGGCATCCAGCTGGGTATAAATATTAACAGTCTGGCTGTAGTCAATTACCATCTGTTTCTTTGCGCTATTTTTAACTATGACTACTTGGGCACGCCACGGACTGGTACTGCATTCAATAATGCCTTCCCACAGGAGTCTGTCCACTTCCGCCTTGATAAAGTGTCTGTCTTCCAGACTGTACCGTCTACTTTTGGTCGCTATGGGCCAAAGTTCGGAGCGAGATTAGCGAATAAAGAGGGTGGGCTGATTTTTAAGGTTGATAGGCCACAGACTGTGAGTGGTGGCTGGGACCCGCCATATGCTAGCGTGACACTTTTGTGGTGGCACTGGAAGTCCAGGCCCAAGATTACATTAACACAGAGTTCTGGCATCATGAGAAGTTTAAAATCCTTGTAGTCCGTGCCTTTTATAGTCAGTGTTACCACACAGTAGCCCAAAATGTCCGAAGTGTGGGGCTTAGCAGCCATAGCAATTCTGCTCCGTGTAGGGGTTACCGTTAATGAGTGCCGCCATACCAGGCTAGGGTGGATAAAACTCTCGGTACTCCGACAGTCAATTAAACATTTCGTTAAATCCCGTTTACCTGTATGTCCATCATGGATTTTGTCAACGGGTGTGGCCTGGATTGATCCACCGTGATCGAAGCCACTGTTGGGCCCTGGGCAGCCATTGAGTCGGGAAAAGATGGCGGATCCCAAGATGCCGGCCCGCACAGCACGCACGAGGCGGTGACGGAGTTGGAAATCGGATTCCCCCTGCAGACTTTGCTAAAATGCCCCTTTTTCTTACATTTGAAGCATGTAGCGTCCTTCGCTGGGCATCGTTGTCTGGGGTGCTTGGCCTGGCCGCAGAAGTAGCATTTCGGACCTCGAGACATTGCTGCTGTAGTAGGACTCCTGGGTGAACTTCTGTGTGGGGACCCCGGCGGTGTAGAGCTGGTCTGAGACCTGGATGGGGAAGATGGCTGATTCCAAGATGGCGGCCCGCTCGGTGCGCACGAGGCGGTGAGGGCCGCATGGCCGGAAGAATAAGATTCAGAGTTTTTCTGGGCCACGTACAGTGATCACGCAGTGGCCACTGCCTTTTTTAAGTCCACGACCTCCTTCTCCAGTAGTCTCTGCTGGATATAATTCAATTTGGGGCCCGTGATGAAGGAATCGTGGACCAATTCGTCAGAGTACACGTTGGCCGTCACGGCCTTGCAGTTACAGTCCCGGACCAAGTCCTTTTGGCCCTGTAAGAAATCGTCCATTTATTCCTCATGTCGCTGCCTGCGTGTAGCCAGCAGATGTCTGGCGTACACTTCATTTACTGGCCTCTGCTATTGGGCCTTCAGGATAGTGATGGCCTCCGTGTAAGAGGTGGCGTCCCGGATGATTGAATAAATCCGATGACTAACGCTAGTAGTCAGTAGACTCAGTTTATCTACCTCGCTAGCGGATGAGGCCCTCGCAAAGAGTTCGAAGCATTTGAGCCAGTGTCCAAATTGATTTGATGCTTCAGCAGAATGTGGATCCAAGTCCAGACGTTGTGGTTTTAGGAGTCGATCCATGCTAGTATTCTTGAGTGATTAAAATTGATGTGCCTTCAATAACCACAAAACTAGAATTTATAGACTTTAACAAGTTGGCTTTTAATCACTAAGATTAGAGCTAACATCTCAACACACCGACTGGCTCACAGGAATGAGTCATACAGATCCTGAGATCTTTAAGTAAGAGAAGTCAGGGGCGGAGCCAAGAGCCAAGACCTGGAAACTTCCAGGTTAGTCAGGAAAGAGGAAGTGAAACTATACACCGTGTGGGGGAGGGCAATATACATGAGTGCAAAACGAATACAGGCAAGACAAACAGATTTCCTTACATTCACCCCTTCTTTAGATTTAGTCCATCGGGGTGATGTTTCTTAAAAGTTGGTGTAAGTGTGTCTATCAGGAGGTTTTGCGGTTCTCAGTGATTGGCGCAAAGCCGGTGGGGTGCCACATCATCAGAGCTAATACCCTTCTTTACAATTGTGTTAATCCCTTCTTTAACCTGTAATGCTACCCCACCTCCCTTTCCTTGTTGCCTATCTTTCCTGAATATCGAATACCCCTGGATGTTGAGTTCCCAGTCTTGGCCATCCTTGAGCCACGTTTCCGTAATCCCAACCAAATCATATTTGTTTACCTCTATTTGCGCAGCCAATTCATCCACCTTATTACAAATGCTCCTCGCATTTAGACATTGGCCGAGAAATTCGGTGGGGTTAGCGCCCAATTAGAGGCGTTAGAGGGTCTTGCGCCGGAATTATAGCTGGTAACGAAATTGCGTTGGGCCCTACCATCGGTGTTAGCCGGTAGCGCTGCGCCGGCACCGATGACGTCATTGGTGTGCGCAGCATCCCGGTTGCTGTGGTAACCCGGCCCCAAGGCCAAATTCAGTTGCGGCCGCCTCGCCCATGGCAGCCGCAACCAACGATTGTTGAAAGGGATGTTACACACTTTTGCGCCGGCGCATAAAGGTGGAGCGGCGGCCGCCTGCCCGCACCTCCCTCCCCGGACTCCTCCACCACCCCCCCGCGGCACTGATGTGTGTGGCCCGCGAGCCCGGCTCTTCTCCGAGGTGCCGGGCTCATTTATCGGGCGAATCGACCGGCCAGCGGTCGGCTGCAGGCAGCTCCTCCTTAACAGAAGGAGGAGGCCTGCTGTACCCCAGCCTGCCGCACCGCCTCGGGTGCCGCAGCGGGGGATTAGCGCCTGAAAACTGCACTGAACGCCCATAGTGAGGCGCAAAAACCCTCCATTAGTGCCCGCCGCCGTCTGGGCCCGGGGCAACCGAATTTTCGTCGGGCGCAGCGGCATTAACGCCGGCGCAAAATTTCGGCCGCTAAAGCCCTGGCGGACCCACAACCGAATTTCTAGGCCAAAGCCTTCAGGCTTGTTTTTTTTAACGCTCTTAGACCTATTAGAATTATTATTTACTGTGGACATGTTTGATTTAAACCGTTGATTTCTCTGACTGCCACTTCTGTTTTTCTCCTTCCTATCTTTTGCTTTTAGCCTTATTTCCCTTTCCTCTGTGTCCCTGCTCAGGTTCCCAACCCCCTTCCATTTTAGGTTAAACCCTCCCCCACAGCACTAGCAAACAAACCCCCTAGGACATTGGTTCCAGCCCTGCCCAGGTGCAGACCGTCCGGTTTGAACTGGCCCCACCTCCCCCAGAACCGGTTCCAATGTCGAAGGAACTTGAATCCCTCCCCCTGGCACCTTTCCTCTAGCCACGTATTCATCTGAAGTATCCTTCTATTTCTACTCTGGCTAGCACGTGGCACTGCTAGCATTCCTGAGATTACTACCTTTGAATTCCTGTTTTTTAATTTACCTCCTAACTCCCTATATTCCGTTTTTAGGACTTCATCCCGCTTTTTACCTACATCGTTGGTGCCTGTATGCATCATGAGAACTGGCTGTTCACCCGCCCCTTCCAAGATGTTCTGCAGACGCTCGGAGACATCCTTGACCCTTGCACCAGGGAGGCAACACACCATCCTGGAGTCTCGTTTGCGGCCGCAGAAACGCCTATCTATTCCCCTTACAATTGAATCCCCTATTACTATAGCTCTACCACTCTTTTTCCTCCCATGCTGAGCAGCAGAGCCACCCCTGGTGCCAGGAAGTTGGCTGCTGCTGCCTTCCTCTGATAAGCCATCCCCCCCAGCAGTACTCAAAGTGGTTATCTGTTGGAGAGGGAGATGGCCACAGGGGACCCCTGCACCACTAGCCTGTGCCTAGTACTCTGCCTGTTGGTCACCCGTTCCCTTTCTTCCTGTCCAACCTCTACCGGTGGTGTGTCCAACTCCCTAAACGTGCTATTCATGATGTCCCGAGCATCGTGAATGCTCCAGTATGCATGCAATTGCAGCTCCAGCGCCGTAATGCGGTCTGTCAGTAGCTGCAACTGGGTGCACTTCCTGCACACGTAGTTGTCAGGAACACAGGAAGTGTCCCTGAGTTCCCACATATCGCAGGAGGAGCAGATCATGGGGCCAGGCTGTCCTGCCATGATTTACCCTTTAATTAGTTGTGTTTAAATTAAATCAACCGATCCAACTAATTACACGACAGCTAAATAGTTTTACCAACAGTCCCCGCTACACCAGAGAGACCTGAGAAACTATATGAGATTAACCAGAGTTAAAGTTTAAAAAAGAGAGAAATACTCACCAACCAATCACTTACCTGCTCCCTGCTGACGTCACACTTTGATTACGTTTTACCTCTCTCCCCTGCTGCTGAATTGGTCGGGCCTCGCTGCTGCTGCTCTCTCCCAGGTCCATGTCTAGGCTCCTTGGTCGGGCCTCGCTGCTGCCGCCGGTTTCAAACTGCCGCTGCTGCTCTCTCCCAGGTCCAGGTCCAGGCTCTGTGGTCGGGTCTCGCTGCTGCTGCCGCTTTTAAACTGCCGCTGCTGCTCTCTCCCAGGTCCAGGTCCAGGCTCTGTGGTCGGGCCTCGCTGCTGCTGCCGCTTTTAAACTGCCGCTGCTGCTCTCTCCCAGGTCCATGTCTAGGCTCCTTGGTCGGGCCTCGCTGCTGCCAACGGTTTTAAACTGCCGCTGTTGCTCTCTCCCAGGTCCAGGTCCAGCAAAATAAAGGAAAATCCTAAGATGTTTTATAAGTACATTAAGGGCAAGAGGATAACCAGGGAAAGGGTAGGGCCCATTAGGGACCAAAGTGTCAATCTGTGCGTAGAGCCAGATGATGTAGGCGGGGTTTTAAATGAATTTTTTGCATCTGTGTTCACTATGGGGAAAGACGATGTAGACATAGAAATCGGGCAAGGGGACTGTGACATATTGAACATATTAGCATCGAGAGGGAGGAGGTACTAGCGGTTTTAGCAGGCCAAAAAGTGGATAAATCCCCAGGCCCGGACAAGATGTATCCCAGGCTGTTGTATGAGGCAAAGGAGGAGATTGCAGGGGCTCTGACACAAATTTTCAGAACCTCTCTGGCCACAGGGGATGTACCAGAGGACTGGAGAACAGCTAACGTAGTACCATTATACAAGAAGGGTAGCAGGGATAAACCAGGGAATTACAGGCCAGTGAGCCTAACATCTGTGGTAGGGAAATTATTGGAAAAAATTCTGAGGGACAAAATTAGTCTCCACTTGGAGAGGCAAGGATTAATCGGGGATAGTCAGCATGGCTTTGTCAAGGGTAAATCATGTCTGACAAATCTGATTGAATTTTTCGAGGGAGTGACTAGGTGTGTGGATGAGGGAAATGCTGTGGATGTGGTTTACATGGACTTCAGCAAAGCTTTTGACAAAGTCCCGCATAGGAGACTGGTCAAGAAGGTAAGAGCCCATGGGATCCAGGGTGCCTTGGCGCATTGGATCCTAAACTGGCTGAGTGGCAGGAGGCAGAGGGTGATGGTCGAAGGTTGCTTTTGTGACTGGAAGCCTGTGTCCAGTGGGATACCTCAGGGATCGGTGCTGGGTCCCTTGCTGTTTGTGATCTACATAAATGATTTGGATGAGAATGTAAAAGGTATGATCAGTAAGTTCGCGGATGACACGAAAATTGGTGGGGTGGTAAATTGCGAGGAGGAAAGCCTCAGGCTACAGGACGATATGAACGGGTTGGTCAGATGGGCGAAAAGTGGCAAATGGAATTTAACCCTGAAAAGTGCGAGGATAAGGCAAGGGAATACACAATGAGTGGTAGGACCCTAGGAAGTACAGAGGGTCAGAGGGACCTTGGTGTACATGTACATAGATCCCTGAAGGCAGCGGAGCAGGTAGATAAGGTGGTTAAAAAGGCATATGGGATACTTGCCTTCATTAGCCGAGGCATAGAATATAAGAGCAGGGAGGGTCTGATGGAGCTGTACAAAACGCTGGTGAGGCCACAGCTGGAGTACTGTGTGCAGTTCTAGTCACCTCACTATAGGAAGGGTGTGATTGCATTGGATAGGGTGCAGAGATGATTCACCAGGATGTTACCTGGGATGGAGCGCCTCAGCTATGAAGAAAGACTAAACAGGCTGGGGTTGTTTTCCTTGGAGCAAAGAAGGCTGAGGGGGGATCTGATTGAGGTGTACAAAATGATGAGGGGCATAGATAGGGTAGATAAAGAGGAACATTTCCCCTTAGTAAGGGGGTCAATAACAAGGGGGCGTAGATTCAGGGTAAGGGGCAGGAGATTTAGAGGGGATTTGACGAGGAACTTTTTCACCCAGAGGGTGGTTGGAATCTGGAACTCACTGCCTGAAAGGGTGGTAGAGGCAGGAACCCTCACAACATTCAAGAAGCATTTGGATGAGCACTTGAAATGCCATTGCATACAAGGCTATGGACAAAATGCTGGAAAATGGGATTAGACTGGACAGGGATTGATGGACGGCGCAGACACGATGGGCCGAAGGGCCTCGTTCTGTGCTGTATAACTCTATGACTCTATGACTCTCTGATCGGGCCTCGCTGCTGCCGCCGGTTTCAAACTGCCGCTGCTGCTCTCTCCCAGATCCATATCCAGGCTCTTTTTAATCGGGCCTCGCTGCTGCCGCTGGTTTTAAACTGCCGTTGCTGCTCTCTCCCAGGTCCAGGTCCAGGTTCCGGCTCTGTGGTCGGGCCTCGCTGCTGCCGCCAGTTTCAAACTGCCACTGCTGCTCTCTCCCAGGTCCAGGTCCAGGCTCTGTGGTTTGAGAATGGCCCAAGCCCGGGATAATTGGAATGACTTATTGGCAGGCAAAATGGCTAGCATTTAAAGAAGTAATATATAGTTTACAACAAATAATTATTCATTTAAGGCATTAAATACCCCACAGGAAAAGTGGTCCAACCGCGGTTAACAACAGAATTTAAAGAAAGCATTAGATCAAAGAAAGCAGCTTAAAAATGTTGCAAAAGAAGTAGTAAGCCAGACGATTGGGAGGATTTTGGAACTGCGTAAAGCAGGACAAAGAAATTGATAAAGAAAGGGAAAATAGAATATGAGAGATAACCTGAGCGAGACATAAAAACAGACAGCAGAAGCTTCAATGGTTATGTAAAAAGGTAAAGATTAGCGAAAGTAATCGTGGGTCCCTTACAGGCTGAGAGAGGATAAATTATAAATGGGAATAAGGAAATGGCAGTTAAATTAAAAAGTACTATGTGTCTGTTTCATGGAAGAAGATGGAAAAGAAACTACCCGGAAATTGTGGAGAACTGAGTGACTGGCGAGAATGCGGAACTGAAAGAAATTAGTATCAGTAAAAAAATAGTCCTGCAGAAGTTAATGGGACTGAAAGCTGATAAATCCTCTGGACCTGATGGCCTATATCCTAGCGTTCTGAAAGTGCTGGCTATAGAGATAGTGGTTGCATTGGTTGTCATTTTCCAAAATACCATAGATTCAAGAACGTTTCCCGTGGATTGGAAGGTGGCAAATGGAACTCCACTCTTTAAGAAAGGAGGTTGAGAGAAAACGGGGAACTACAGATCAGTTAGCCTGACATTAGTAGTAGGGAAAATGCTAGAGTCTATTACTAAGGACGTGGTTACAGTGCACTAAGAAAATAATAATAGGATTGGGCAGAGTCAACACAGATTATTGAAAGGGAAATCGTGTTTCATGAATTTGTTAAATGTTTTTTGAAGTTGTAAATTGCAGAAGAGATAAGGGGGAACTAGTGTATGTGGTGTATTTGGATTTTCACAAGGCATTCGATAAGGTGCCACACAAGAGGTTATGAAACAAATTTAGTGCTCGTGGGATTGCTGTAATATATTAGCATGGATGGAGGGTTTGCGAATGTACAGAAAATAGAGAGTAGGTATAAATGGGTCATTTCGCAGGTTGTAACTAAAGGGGTTGGGCCTCAGCTATTCAGAATCTACATCAATGATTTGGATGAGGGGACCAAATGTAATATATCCACTATTGCTGATGATAAATGCTGGATGGGAATATAAGTTGTGAGGAGGAAGCAAGAAGGCTTCAAAGGGATATAGACAGGCTAAGTGAGATGGAAAATGGAATAAAATGCGGAGAAATGTGAAGTTTTCCAATTTGGTAGAAAAATGGAAAAGCAGCGTATTTTGAAATGGTGAGAGACTGTGAATAGCTGATTTTCAGGGGGACCTGGGTGTCCTTGTACACGAATGAATGAAAGTTAACATGCAGGTACAGCAAGCAATTAAGAAAGGAAATGGTATGTTGACTTTAATTACAAGATGATTTTAGTATTATAGTAAAGACGACTTACTGCAATTACATAGCGCCCTGGAGAGACCACACCTGGTTTATTATGCATCGTTTTGGACTCCTTAACTAATGAAGGATATTTTTTTTTATTCATTGATGGGATGTGGGCGTCGCAGGCTAGGCCTGCGTTTAGTGCCCATCCCTAATTGCCCTTGAGAAGATGGTGGTGATCCGTCTTCTTGAACCGCTGCAATCCATATGGTGTCGGTACACCCACAATGCTGTTTGGAAGGGAGTTCCAGGATATTGGCCCAGCGACAGTGAAGGAACGGCGATACAGGTCCAAGTCAAGATGGTGTGTGGCTTGGAGGGGAACTTGTAGATGGTGACGTTCCCATCCGTCTGCTGCCCTTATCCTTCTAAATGGTAGAGGTCGCGGGTTTGCAAGGTGCTGTTGAAGGAGCTTTGGCGAGTTGCTGCAGTGCGTCTTGTAGATGGTACACACTGCAGTCAAAGTGCGCCATTGGTGGAGGGAGTGAAAGTTGAAGGTGGTGGATGGAGTGCCAATCAAGCGGGCTGCTTTATCGTGAATGGTGTCGAGCTTCTTGAGTGTTGTTGGAGCTGCACTCATCCAGGCAAGTGGAGAGTATTCCATCACACTGCTGACTTGTGCCTTGTAGATGGTGGAAAGGCTTTGGGGAGTCAGGAGGTGAGACACTCGCCGCAGAATTCCCAGCCTCTGGCCTGCTCTTGTAGCCACAGTATTTATATGGCTGGTCCAGTTCAGTTTCTGATCAATGGTAACCCCCAGGATGTTGATAGTAGGGAATTCAGCGATGGTAATGCCATTGAATGTCAAGCGAAGATAGGTGGAGTCTCGCTTGTTGGAGATGGTCATTCCTGGCACTTGTGTGGTGCGAAAGTTACTTGCCACTTGTCAGCCCAAGTCTGAATGTTGCCCAGGTCTTGCTGCATATGGACACGGACTGTGTCAGTATCTGACGAGTCTTGAATGGTGCTGAACAGTGTGCAATCATCAGCAAACATCCCCACTTCTGACCTTATGATGGAGGGATGGTCATTGATGAAACAGCTGAAGACGGTTGGGCCTAGGACACTGCCCTGAGGAACTCCTGCAGTTATGTCATGTGATTGAGATGAATGACCTCCAACAACCACAGCCAACTTCCTTTGTGCTAGGTATGATTACAACCAATGGAGAGGTTTCCCCTTGATTCCCATTGGCTTCAGTTTTCAGCTCCTTGATGACACACTCGATCAAATGCTGCCTTGATGTCAAGGGCAGTCACTCTCAGCTCAACTCTTGAGTCAGCTCTTTTGTCCATGTTTGGACCAAGGCTGTAATGAGGTCAGGAGCTGAGTGGCCCTGGCGGACCCCAAACTGGGCGTCAGTTAGCAGGTTATTGCTGAGTAAGTGCCGCTTGATAGCACTGTCGACGACAACTTCCATCACTTTGGTGATGATTGAGAGTGGACTGATGGGACGGTAATTGACGGGGTCGGATTTGTCCTGCTTTTTGTAGACAGGACATACTTGGGCAATTTTCCACATTGCCTGTTAGATGCCAGTGTTGTAGCTGTACTGGAGCTGCTTGGCTAGGGGCGCAACTGGTTCTGGAGCACAAGTCTTCAGTACTATTGCCGGAATGTTGTCAGGGCCCATAGCCTTTGCAGTATCCAGTGTCTTCAGCCGTTTCTTGACATCACGTGGAGTGAATAACCTGCTAACTGACGCCCAGTTTGGGCTCCGCCAGGGCCACCCAGCTGCTGACCTCATTACAGCCTTGGTCCAAATATGGACAAAAGAGCTGAACTCAAGAGGTGAGGTGAGAGTGACTGCCCTTGACATCAAGGCAGCATTTGATCGAGTGTGGCATCAAGGAGCCCAAGACTGGCATCTGTGATGCTGGGGACCTCAGGAGGAGGCCGAGATGGATCATCCACTCGGCGCTTCTGGCTGAAGATAGTTGCAAATGCTTCAGCCTTGTGTTTTGCACTCAGGTGCTGGGCTCCACCATCATTGAGGATACTTGCCAAAGAGGGAGTGCACCTAAGTTTCTGGGACGGATGGATTATTATTTGAGAAGAGATTGAGCAGAGCTAGGCCTATATTCTCTAGTGCTTAGAAGAATGAGAGGTGATCTCATTGAATCAAAACAAAATTCTTACAGGACTTGACAGGGTAGATACAAGGAGGAAGATCACCTAGCTGAGGAATCTAGAACTAGCGGTCACCGTCTCAGAATAAGGGGTCAGACAGCTAGGACTGAGTTCAGCATGAATTTCGTCACACAGAGGGTGGTGAATGTTTGTAATTCTCTACCCAAGAGGGCTATGGAGGTTCATTCGTTGAGTATATTCAAGACAGAGATCGATAGATTTTTGAATATTAATGGTATCAAGGGATAACGGGATAGTGCAGTATAGTGAAGTTGATGCAGATGATCAGCCATGATCTTATTGAATGGTGGAGCAGGCTCGAAGGGCCAAATGGCCTACTCCTGCTCCTACTTCTTATGTTGTTAATTAAAACTATAATCTGCCTTTAAAGAGGACATGGTTCGGTTAACTTTGAGGTACATGCTCATGAGTGGAAAGGTATCACAACCAAAGATTCGAGGGTGGCACACGAGGACTGGAGAATAGCAAATGTTTCACCCTTTTTCAAAAATTGTGTAAGGATAAACCCAGCAATTAAATGCCAGTCAGTTTAGCGTCATACTTGAGAATGCTTTTAGAAAGGATAACTTTCAGTCACTTGGACAAATGTTGCAGGAAAATAGTGTTTAACTAACTTGATTTATCTTTTGCTGTAACAGAAAGGGTTGATGGGGGCAATGCAGTTGAGGTGGTGCTCATGAACTTCCAGAAAGCGTTTGGTAAAGTGTCACATAATAGGCTTACAAGCAAAGCTGAAGCCCATGGAATAAAAGTGGCAGCATGGATACGAAATTGGCTAAATGACAGGAAACAGAGTGAACCTTCACTGAACTGCCTCCAAATCAAGTATATCCCTACATAAATAAAGGGACCAAAACTTTATGCAGCACTCCAGATGTGGTCTCTCCAGGCCATGTACAGTTGTAGCAAGACTTCCCTACTCTTATACTCTATTCCCCCTTGAAATAGATTCCAACATTCCATTTGCCTTTCTAATTACTTGCTGCACCTGCATGTTAACTTCTGTGTTTCATGTTCAAGGACAACCAAATCCCTCTGTACCGCCGTAGTCTTTCCCCACTTAAATAATACATTTCTTTTCTATTCTCCCCTCCAAATTGAATAACCACACATCTTCCCAAATTAAACTCTATCTGCCAAGTTCTTGTCCACTCACTTAAACTGTCTATATCCATTTGCAGACTCTTTATGTCCTTCTCACAACTTGCTTTCCCACCTATATTTGTATCGTCTGGTAATTTGTCAACAATACACTGGCTTCCTTCATCCAAATCATTAATATAGATTGAGAATAGTTCAGCCCCCTATGGCACCCCCGTAGTTACTGATGCCATCATGAAAATGACCCATTTATCCCGGCTCTCTCTTTTCTGTTAGTTAGCCATTTCTCTGTCCAATCCAATATATTACCCCCAAAACCATGAGTTCTTATTATATGCAGTAATACTTTAGGTGGCACCTTTTCGAATGCCTTTTGGAAATCCAGATATAATACATCCACTGGTTCCCCTTTATCCACCCAGCTTGCTAGCTCATGAAAGAACTCTCATAGGTTTCCCTTTCATGAAACCATGTTGGCACTGTTTGATTGTAATGGCCCAGAAATTGGTGTCGGGGGCTTGCCGTGTGTGCAAGCCCCCAATGTGCACTCACCCTGTGCGCCGACATTTGAAACCTGGCCCGCAGTGGATTTCCTTTCAGTGGCCAGGTTCTGATGTCGGCGCGCTGTGCTAACCTGACCCAGCGGTATAGTTAGTGCGATGTGCCTGCTGGGATCAGATGAGCACTGTTCAGCCAATCAGGGGAGGGGAAACTTCATTCATAAATTTGAGAGTAAGAACTGTCAAACTCATGAGAAGTACTGCACCCCAAAACATTGCTTAAACTTTAAATAAAATTAAAAAAAAATCCCCATCATTAAATTAAGTATAAATAATTAAAAAAAAATAATTTAAACAATCATTCTTTTTTTTGAAAAAAATAAACTTTTAATAAAAAGGGTCTAAAACTAAACTTACCTTATTGTAGATTCTTTAAAATAATAAACCTGTGGAAAAAAAATTTCTAAATTGCACTAAAACACCACTTACCTGTAAAAATAAATACTTACGTGTGCTTTTCACAAGCGTAAAGACCGGAGGCCTTTAGACATGCGCAAATCCCCCAAAACAGAGGAAATCCAAGACGCACGCACTGCCCCCTACAGCGCACACGCTAGCCTCTTCACCTCTTGGGTGAGAGGAGAGGAAATGCCGGTTTTCAGCGCATGCACTGTGCATGCTGAAAACCGGCATTTCCTCCGGCCAGATGCGTGAGTACCCCTTCCGTACTCACGCGTTTGGGGAGGAATTTCTGCCCCATTATGTTTTTCTAAATGCCCTGCTACTACTTCCTTAATAATGTATTCGAGCGTTTTGACATTGACAGATGTGAGGCTAACTGGCCTACAGTTTTGTGCTTTCTGTCGCCCTCCTTTTTTGAATATGGGCGTTACATTTCCGGTTTTCCAATCCGCAGGGACTTTTCCAGAGTCAAAGGGATTTTGAAAGATTACAACATATGCATCCACTGTCTCTGTAGCCAATTCTTTTAAAAAACTAGAATGCAGGCCTTCTGGTCCAGGGGACTTTAGACCCGTTAGTTTTCCCAACACTTTTTCTCGAGTGATTGTGATTGTTTTACTTTCCTCACTCCCTTTTGCCCCTTGATTTTCTACTATTACTGAGGTGTTTTAGTGTCCACTACTGTGAAGACAGATACAACATATTTGTTCAATGCATGTGCCATTTCCTTGTTCCACAGTCTCGTTCGCTAAGGAACCAATGTTTATTTTAGCTACTCTCTTCCTTTTTATATACTTGTAGAAAATACTACTGTCAGTTTTTATTTTTCTTGCTAGTTTACTCTGTTAGCTATTTCTCTTTATTATTTTTTAGTCATCCTTTGCTGGTTTCTGAAGTTTTCCCAATCTTCTGGCCTACCACAAATATTTGCAACATTTTATGCCTTTTCTTTCAATTTGATACCATCCTTAACTTCCTTGGTTAGCCATGATTTGTTCATTCTCCTCTTCGAGATTTTCATTCTCAATGAAATTTATCTTTGTTGAGAGTCATGAAAGAGCTCTTTACAGTTCTGCCACTGCTTTTCTTCCATCTTACCTTCTAACCTATTCCCCCAGTCCACTTTAGCCAAATCTCTCCACTTACCATTGTAATTGTCTTTATTTAATTTAATACTCTAGTTTTATACCCAAGTATCTCACCTTCAAACTGAACGTGGAATTCGATCATGTTATGACAACTTTTCCATAAAGGATCCTTTACTAAGAGATCATTAATTGATCCTGATTCATTACACAATACCAGATCAAAATAGTTGTTCCCTGGTCGATTCCACAAAGTATTTTGCCAAAAAACTATCCCGAATCACTCTAAATTTATCCTCAAGTCTGCTTTTGCCAATTTGATTTATCCAATCTATATGAAGAGGAAAATCGCCCACGATTACTGCAGTACCTTTCTTACAAACTCCCATTATTTCTTGATTTACACTCTGTTCTATAGCGTAGCTGCTGTTAGAGGGACCTATAGACTATTCGCACCAGTGCCTTCTATCCCTTACTACGCTTTCCTCCTCCCAAACTGATTCAACATCTAGCATATCTGAGCTAAGATCATTTCTCACTATTGTACTAATCTCATCCTTTATTAACAGTGCTACCCCAGCTCCTTTTCCTTTCTGTTTATCCTTCCGAAATGTCAAATGCCACTCAATATTCAGTTACCAACCTTGGTGACATTGCAAACAGGTATCTGTGACTGCTATTAGACCATACCCATATATTTCTATTTGTGTGATCAATTCATCCATCTTGTTACGAATGCCATGTGCATTCAGATAAAGAGCCTTCAATTTTGCCTTTTTTACCATTTTCCCCCATTTTGACCTTCTTTACTGATGCATTCTTATGTCCCTTCCTGTAATACTCTGGTCTTCACTGCCAATATTGTTACGCTGCAGTATTGCCCTGTCCTTTCTCTTTAACCTTCTAAATTTTCCTGTCTTGAACCCTTCCCCCCACTATTTAGTTTAAAGCCTTTTCTACAGCCTTCAGTGGCAAAAGAGTTGGTGCAGGAGGGAAGGCTTTAGTTTCCTGGGTCACTCGGCCTGCTTCTGGGGAAGGTGGGACTTGTACAAGTCGGAGGGGTTGCACCTGAACAAGAACGGGACAAATATCCTTGCGGGGCGGATTGCTAGCACTGTTCGGGGGGGTTTAAACTAACTTGCCAGGGGGATGGGATACAGAGTGGAGCTATAATAGGGGGTGATGTACAGCCGAATATAGAGGAAAAAATAAGTCAGACTGGAAGGCAGAGCAAATATGTAACGGCACAAGGGAGTAGGGCAAGGCTAAATGGCATTTATTTTAATGCAAGGAGCCTTACGAATAAGGTGGATGAACTGAAGTTGTTGATGAACACATTGGACTATGATATTGTTGCTATCACGGAGACATGGTTGAGGGAGGGGCAAGACTGGCAGCTCAATATCCCGGGGTATAGAATCTTCAGGCGAGGTAGAGCGGGAGGGGGAGGGGGAGTAAAAGAGGAGGGGCTGTCGCAATATTAATTAAGCAGACAATTACTGCTGTAAGGAGGGATGATATATTAACAGGTTCCTCTATTGAGGCCATATGGGTTGAACTTAAAAACAGAAAGGGGGCTAGCACTTTGCTGAGAGTGTACTATAGGCCCCCAAACAGCCAGGGGGAGATAGAGGAACAGATATGTAGGCAAATCTCAGAGAAGTGTGCAAATGATAGGATAATTAGAGTGGGGGATTTCAACTTCCCCAATATTAAGTGGGATAGTCAGAGTGTGAAAGGCTTAGAGGGTGCAGAATTCTTAAAGTGCATCCAGGAGAGCTTTTTCAGCCAGCATGTAGAAAGTCCAACAAGAGAGGGGGCGGTACTGATCTTAATTCTAGGGAATGTGGCTGGGCAAGTGGTAGAAGTGTTAGTAGGCGAGCACTTTGGTGACAGTGACCATAATTCGGTGAGATTTAAGGTAGTCATGGAAAAGGACAAGGATGGACAGGAAATAAAGGTTCTAAATTGGGGGAAGGCCGATTTTAATATGATAAGGCAGGATCTGGCCAATGTGGACTGGGATCAGCTACTTGAAGGAAAATCTACATCGGAGCAATGGGAGTTATTCAGAAAGCAAATTGAGAGAGTACAATGTCAACTTGTTCCCGTAAAGGTCAAGGGTGGGACCAACAAGCCCAGGGAACCTTGGATGTCAAGGGATATACGAGAATGGATTAGGAATAAAAGGGGGGCTTTTGGCAGATACAAAGGACTAAAGACAGAGGAAGCCCGAGTGGAGTGTAAAGAGTGCAAGCAAAGAATATATATAAACAATTCGAATGTATATTTATACACTCAGGGATATACCTGTTTATACACTGTATGAATAGAACTGCGTTTATGTGCTAAACCATAAATGTATTTTGATGCTTTGGCAACATAAGATGTAACTTATCATGCCAATAAAGCGATTTGAATTGTGAAAAATTGTGGATACTTAAAAAAAAATTAGGAGAGCAAGGAGGGGCCATGAAATAACACTGGCGAGCAAAATAAAGGAAAAACCTAAGGTGTTTTATAAGTATATTAAGGGCAAGAGGATAACTGTGGAAAGAGTAGGGCCCGTTAGGGACAAAGGTGGCAAGCTGTATGTAGAGCCAGAAGATGTAGGTGGGGTTTTAAATGAATGTTTTGCATCTGTGTTCACTATGGAGAAGGACGATGTGGACATAGAAATCAGGCAGGGGGACTGTGATATACGTGAACATATTATCATCGAGAGGGAGGAGGTAATAGCGGTTTTAGCAGGATTAAAAGTGGATAAATCCCCAGGCCCGGACGAGATGTATCCCAGGCCGCTGTGTGAGGCAAAGGAGGAGATTGCAGGGGCTCTGACACAAATTTTCAGAACCTCTCTGGCCCAGGGGATGTGCCAGAGGACTGAAGAACAGCTAACGTAGTACCATTATTCAAGAAGGGTAGTAGGGATAAACCAGGGAATTACAGGCCAGTGAGCCTAACATCAGTGGTAGGCAAATTATTAAAAAAAGTTCTGAGGGCCAGAATTACTCTCCACTTGGAGAGGCAAGGATTAATTAGAGATAGCCAGCATGGCTTTGACAAGGGAAGATCATGTCTGACCAATTTGATTGAATTTTTCGAGGGGGTGACTATGTGTGTGAATGAGGGTTGTGCAGTGGATGTGGTTTTCATGGATTTCAGTAAGGCTTTTGATAAAGTCCCACATAGGAGACTGGTCAGGAAGCTAAGAGCCCATGGGATCTAGCGTGCCAATGCACCTTGCATCCAAAACTGTCTTAGTGGCAGAAGGCATATGGTGATGGTGGAAGGTTGTTTTTGTGATTGGAAACCTGTGTCCAGTGGGGTATCGCAGGGATCGGTGCTGGGTCACTTGCTGTTTGCGGTCTACATTAATGATTTGGATGTGAATGTAAAAGGTATGATCAGTAAGATCGCAGATAACACGAAAATTGATGGGGTGGTAAATAGCGAGGAGGGAAGCCTCAGGCTACAGGACGATATAGATGGGTTGGTCAGAGGTGCGGAACAGTGGCAAATGGAATTTAACCCTGAAAAGTGTGAGGTGATGCATTTTGGACGTACTAACAATGCAAGGGAATACACAATGTATGGTAAGACCCTACGAAAGACAGAGGATCAGAGGAACCTTGGTGTGCATGTACATAGATCCGTGAAGGCAGCAGAACAGGTAAATAAGGTGGTTAAAATGGCATATAGGATACTTGCCTTCATTAGCCAAGACATAGAATATAAGAGCAGGGAGGTTATGATGGACCTGTACAAAACGCTGGTGAGGCCACAGCTGGATTACTGTGTGCAGTTCTCGTTGCCACACTATAGGAAGGACGTGATTGCTTTGGAGAGGGTGCAGAGGAGATTTACCAGGATGCTACCTGGGCTGGAGCGCTTCAGCTATGAAGATAGACTGGACAGGCTGGGGTTGTTTTCCATGTAGCAGAGAAGGCTGAGGGGGGACCTGATTGAGGTATGCAAAATTATGAGGGGCATAGATAGGGTGGATAGAAAGGATCTTTTCCTCTTCGTAGTGGGGTCAATAACAAGGGGGCATCGATTCAAGGTAAGGGGCAGGAGGTTTTGAGGGGATTTGAGGAAAAACTTTTTCACCCAGCGGGTGGTTGGAATCTGGAAGTCACTGCCTGAAAGGGTGGTAGAGGCAGGAACACTCACAACATTCAAGAAGCATTTGGATGAACACTTGAAATGCCTTAGCATAAAAGGCTACGAATCAAATGCTGGAAAATGGGATTGGATTAGATAGGGCTTGATGGGCAGCGCGGACGCGATGGGCGGCAGGGCCTCTTTCAGTGCTGTAAAGCTCAATGACTCGATGACTCTATGACTCCATAGCCTTAGTTATTCGATTCGCCAAGGCACTGGTTCCAGCATAGTTCAAGTGAAGGTGATCCCAACGGAACTGCTCCCTCTTTTCCAGTAGTGGTGCCACTGCCACATGAATTGATCCTATTTCTCACAGACCATTCCTTGAACCACGCTTTCATCTCACTAATCCTATTGACCCTATGCCAATTTGTTCGTTGTTCAGGTAGTAATCCAATGATTATTAACTTTCTGGTTCTGCTTTTCAAGTTAGAACATAACTAGTCATACACACTCAGCAGAAACTCTTTCTTACTCCTACCTATGTCGTTCGATCCTACGTGGACCACGACAACTTGATCCTTCCCCTCCCATTCAAAGTTACTCTCGATCTCCGAGGAGATGTTCTTAACCCTGGCACCAGGCAGGAAACACGGCCATCGGGACTCACGCTCGCGGCTGCAGAGAACAGTATCTATCCCCCTAAATGTACTGTCTTCCACGAGAACGACATTCCTTTTTCACGTTCCACTTGAATGGCCCCCTGTGCCATGGTGCCGTGGTCAGATTGCTCAACCACCCTGCAGTCACTGCTCTCCACACAGGTTTCAAGAACCTCGTAACTGGTGAACAAGTGCTGGGGCTGAGTCTTCTCCAATGCTCCCTCCTGGGTCGCCAGACCTGCCTTACTCGCAGTCATACAATCATGTCACTGACCACGGGCCAACTCTGAAATATTTACCCTAAAGGGTGGGACTGCCTCCTGGAACAAATTCTCCAGGTAACTTTCTTGCTCCCTGATGTCTCATAATGTCTGCAGTTTGAACTCCAGCTCATGACGTCTGCGCCGAAGTTCCTCCAGCTGCAGACACTTACTGCAGATCTGGCACCCTGGATCACACTGGTGTCCACCAGCTCCCACATGCTACAGCTGCAACAAATCACCTGCCCTGCTATTTCTATTTAATTTTATTTCATTAATTACGTAAACATCAATCAATTGCCTATTTATAGCGTTTAACCTAGGTAAACTTGGTAATAACCGTAACATGCTTCTTACATTTCTTCCTTTTTCCTCAACCGAGGATTCCCCTCTAAAGTGGTTGAAACGGCCCTTGACTGTGTCCGCTCTATCTCCCGCACTTCAGCCCTCAACCCTGCCTCTCGCTCCCAGAACCAAAACAGAGTTCCCCTTGTCCTCACCTTTCACAACACAAGCCTTCACATTCAATGGATCATCCCCCGCCATTTCAGCCACCTCCAGCGTGATCCCACCACCAATTGCATCTTCTCCTCAATGCCACTTTCAGCATTCCATAGGGATCGCTCCCTCCGTGACACCCTAGTGCACCCTTCTATCACAACAAACACCGCTTCCCCTTCTTCCGGCACCTTCCCATGCAAGTGCTGGAGATGCACCACATGCCCTCATACCTCCCCCCTTCCCACTGTCCAGGGCCCCAAACACCCCTTCCAGGTGAAACAGCGATTTACTTGTACTTCTTGCAATTTAGTTATCTGTATTCGCTGCTCACGATGTGGTCTCCTTTACATTGGGGAGACCAATCTCAGATAGGGTGGCTGCATTTTAGAACATCTCCGTTCAGTCCGTAAGGGGGACCACGAGCTTCAGATCGCCTGTCACTTTAATTCGCCGCTCCACTCCCATCAGTCCTCACCATGCTCGCACTCTTGCATTGTTCCATGGAAGCTTAGCGTAAGCTCGAGGAACAGCACCTCATCTTTCGAGAAGGCACTTTACAGCCTTCTGTACTCAACATAGAGTTCAACAATTTCAGATCATAACCTCGGCCCCTATCATATATATATATATATATAATATTTCTTTTAACCACACTCTGTCTTTTTTCTTCTCCCCCACATGGCAGCTGTCATTCATTGTGCCAATGCAATTTACATTTCATCTACAGCTACCCTTGGTCTCTTAACCTGTCCCATTACCATCTCCTTTCACCTTGAATATCTCATAATGTCAGTTAACATCTTCCAACATCCGTGCCATTACAAACCTTCCATTTTGATATTTCATCACCTCCCCCCTCTCCCAGCCTCTTCACTTGCTTATAATCTGTTCCACTTCCTGCAATTTTACAGATCTGACGGAAGGTCATCGACCTGAAACGTTAACTCTGTTTCTCTCTTCACAGATGCTGTCTGACCTGCTGAGATTCTCCAGCATTTTCTGTTTTTAATTTAGGTAGTAACATGTATTACATATTTAAAAATAAGTTTCGTTCGTTGTAAGTTTAGTTAATTATAAATTTAGTTGTATGTCGTTACTAAATATTTCCCCTCAGACCAAAGAGAAAAGAAATACTCAGCACCATTCATTTACCTGCTTACCTGTGGCGTCAGACTTTTATTTTGTTGTTGTTGAATTCGAGTCTCGGTGCTCTTCCACATCTGGCTCTGCTCTCAGGCCTCCTCACACCGAGTAATTTATTCTGCTCCTGTTGCCACTCCGGGTCCGACCAGGTCCACCAAAATCTAAGGAAAACACTTGCAGTAGCAGGTAGTAGCACACAGCCACTCACACTGCAAAACGCTGTCAGTTGCGAATGATTGGAGATGCTCCCTTTAAATAGCGTCGCTGGAGCCGGCTTTCTGCTGCTGCTCACCAACTCAACCTGTCGTTGCTTTCTCGTTGGGAGATCGGGCGTCAAATGGGCGTTGCTTACTCACTGGAGTCATGATCTCCATTATTGCCATGTCCCCGGCACTCGAGTTAAGTGGCAGGGCTGCCGGCTTGATGGATATGTTGTGCGGTGCTGGAAAGAGCACCAGGTGTCGTTGGAGCTCTCAGCTACGTTCTGGCGCCAACTCCAGGCGCTAAGTGTGATACTAAGCAAATAAATTGTTCCCCCTATAACATTCAATAACACTTTTTAACAAATTCTGAATTTATGCAAAAATTATTTCCACAAGGTTTTTCGGATATAAACGAGAATTATTGAAATGCATAAAAAAGAATTGGATTGGTCAGTCATAACTCAATTTCCCCGGCAAATAGGCCCCGTTTTATGCAGAAATCATGACCTAAATAGGAATGCGATTACCACTTTGTGCTTAAATAGATCGGTGCCTACGCTATCTAATTCCAACTAGTTCCACCACCGATTGAACCGACGAGGCGTGACACAGTTGAACTTTGAATTATTTTGTTGGCTCCAGAGGAGCAGGAAAGTTACTCCCGGGACAGAAACATATTCTAGACTGCTGCCTCCACTGGATCCACCCCCTCCCTCTGCGATTTTATTTCTCTCCAACAATTTGATTTGCTACTGGCAATTGCGGCCAGATTTTGAAGGCTGAATATGAGGAACTGCATCGGTAGGCGATATTTGATAACAAATTTTAATGAGGATGGGGCCTAAAATACATGGGATCTCTTCACGGCTGGTTAGTCTGATCCACCAGTCGGTCATCCAACAGTCAATATCTATCCAGTCCGTTCAAAACATTGGCCATTTTAACCAAACCCGCCACGTTCTTGCTGGGCTGGTAAGGTTAAAACTGGGGCAATGTTGCAAAAGCCAGGCTTGAAAATGTTTCGAGCCACATTTACATTATCAGCACATCTTCGCTCCGTAAACTCTGTCAGTGATCCAGATACCAGCAGCAATCTTGCAGGAGCAGAACAGCCTCTGGGCATTTTCCCAAAAAGGTGCCAAATCTCAGTGATTGATGCTCTATTTGGCTGATTTTGAGCTTCAGTTTGAGCCATAAATGAAAATCGTGCAAACTTTATAAGGGGCGGCTGTACCACTCTATCATTTAAGCCTCCAGCGACGGTGAAAATTTACCTGCATGTGTGTGGAGCGGACACTGTTTGAGATATGGCCCAACATATGGCTCAATAAAGGTGTGGTGCCTCGTACAAATAGGGTGGTAGCAAATTGAAAATTGTGTCAGGTCTCTCACCGCACTGTATTCCTTGCACTCCGGCTGTTTTCATCTAGGGTAGGGTCTGAGAAATGTGGCCAGAGCCACGTCCACCTGTTTCCTGTCAGTCGACAAGGAATGAGCAAATCGGAGTATTATGACCTATGGTCGGCACAGAGTGGTCTTAAACGGATTGCACTGAAACAGAGTTTTAAAGTGGGGAATTTGGAGAGAGTCGATGTCACTGGTAAGGACCGGGGGAGGACTAGCTGCGGAACGTGATATTTTGAATTTAACCTAGAACTTTAAGCACTGTAGTTAACAGAAGCTGCCTGTCAGTGGCAGTGAGCTTTCAGTCAGCTGTAAATATTTGTTTTGAATAGGGGCTAATTACTGTGAGCAGGGAGCTGAGTATTTGGAGTTGAAGGGGGAAATGGTAAATTGGGTGCGGCTCAAAGGTGTATAAAAGTAAACAGTATCTACTGGCGCACAGAGTGGTCTGCACAGCGTGGACTTAAATGGAGAGCACTTAAACAGTGTTAAAGTTGGGAATTAGGAGATAGTGGGAATTCAGAGCAAATGGTGAACCAGGCCTCCAATACTGGTCGTGGTTTGTGTTATAGCTAAATATTTAATTGTATATACCTATAACTTAAACTATAACTTCCCACACCATTCTTTGAGGCACAGATTCAACTCTCTGATCTGCTTGTCCCTATTCCAATTTGCGTGTGGCTCTGGTAACAATCCAGAGATTATTATCTTTGAGGGTCTGTGTTTTAATTCGGGCCCTTGCTCCTCAAATTCTGACAGCAGAAACTAATTCCTAGTTCTACCTATGTTGTTGGTTTCTACGTGGACCACGACAACTGGATCTTCCCCCTCCCACTGCAAATCCTTCTCTAACCTTGGGGAGATATCCTTATCCCTGGCGCTGTGCAGGCAAAATAGTCTTCGTCACTCGTAGCTGCGGCTGCACAGAAAGGAATCTGTCATAGCATCATAGAGTCATAACAGCACGAAAGAAGGCTATTCGGCCCATTGTGTCCTCGCCGTTTCACTGTGGAGCAATCCGGTCAGTTGAATTCCCCCGCTCTAATCCCGTAGCCCTGCTTGTTTAATTCTCTCAAGTTTCTATCCATTTGCCCTTCAAAAAATTGATTTTCTCCGCTTCCACCACTTCCATCGGCAGTGAATTCCAGGACGCTATACCCTGAATATACAGTCCCCTCGCAGTGCCAGGCAATGAAGATCTCCAACAAACTTCAGCCTAACCATCTCCCCTGACAGTCAACGCTATTACCATCGCCGAATCCCCCACCATCTGCATCCTGGGGGTCACCATTGACCAGAATATTGACTGGGCCAGTCACATAATTACTGTGGCATTAAGAGCAGGTTAGGGGCTGGGTATTCTGCGGCGCATGTCTCACCTCCTGACTCACCAAAGCCATTTCAGCATCTGCAAGGCACAAATAAAGAGTGTGATGGAATACTCTCCACTTGCCTGGATTAGTGCAGCTCCAACCACATTGAAGCCCGACACCATCCAGGACAATGCAGCCTGTTTGATTGGCACCCCATCCAACACCTGAAACATTCACTTCCTCCACCACTGGCGTACCACAGCTGCAGTGTGTACCATCTACAAGATGAACTGTAGCAACTCGCCAAGGCTTCTTCAGCAGCACCTCCCAAACCCGTGACCACCTCCACCTAGAAGGACAAGGGCGTCAGGTGCATGGAAAAACTAGCAACTCCAAGTTCCCCTCCAAGTCACACACCATCCTGGCTTCATCGTCGCTGGGGCAAAACCCTGAAACTCCCTCCCTAACAGCACTGTTGAAGTACCTTCACAAAATGCACTGCACCGGTTCAAGAAGGCGTCTCACCACCGCCTTTTCCATGCTATTAGTGAAGGGCAATAAATTCTGGCCTTGCTAGCGATGCACAAATCCCAAATACGAAAAAAATATATGCAACAGTCCTTTTCAGCTACCCCAATTGTATGGCCTACTGTACCACAGTACCGTGATCATTGTTCATCCACCCTGCAGGATTTGCCCTCCTCTACACAGGCAGCAAGAGTCTCGTAAATGTTGGATAAGGGCAAAGGTGGAACTCCTCCAGTACTATATCCGGGGTCCCCTTAACTCTCTGAGTCGATTTCCCACCCTCTATACCTGACAACTAACAGACCTGTATCACCTTCTACACTAAGGAGTGTGACTGCCAACAGGATAAAACTGTCCAGGTAAAACTTCCCCTCCCTGATGCCCCAATCTCTGCACATCGGACTCCAACTCAACAACTGTGAGCTTAAGTTCCTCGAGATGCATACACTGACTGGAGACGTGGTCGTCTCGGATCACGATGCTCTCCACAAAATGCCACATGCTGCAGTTGCAGCACACCAACTGCACTGCAACTCCTTTATAACCTTGTCTTAGTTATGTAATTAATTAAAGTTTATACATTAAATTAACTTAGCTCATAGTACATTTCCTTAAGTTATAACAACCCAACGGAAACAATGGCACAACAGTGGCAAACCAAAACTTAAAGATAGTATTAGATTAAAAGAAGAGGCTTCAAATGTTGCCAAAAAGAGGAGTAAGCCTGATGATTTTGCGGATTTAGAATTCAGGAAATGAGGTCCAATTATTTGATGAAGGCATAGAAAGTAGGTTATAGGAGAAAACCAGCAAGAGACATAACATAGTTTGTGAACGCTTCTAATAGTATGTAAAAGGGAGAAAATAGCGGAAGTTAACGTTGGCCCTTTACAGGCAGCGGCAGGAGAAATTATAATGGGTAATAAGGAACTGGCAGAGACATTA
The DNA here is from genome assembly GCF_052327205.1 of Somniosus microcephalus. NCBI lineage: Eukaryota > Metazoa > Chordata > Chondrichthyes > Squaliformes > Somniosidae > Somniosus > Somniosus microcephalus. The sequence goes on along the minus strand of NW_028225186.1, from coordinate 3,596,764 downwards.
AAAGCATATTTAGTATCTGTCTTCACGGAAGATGGCACAAAAAAAATTCCGGAAATAATGGCGAACCAAAGTTCTAGTAAGAATCAGGAACTTAAAGAAATAGGTATTAGTAAAGCAATATAACTTGGAGAAATAAATGGGATTACAAGCTCACAAAACCACAGGACCTGATGGCCCACATCCTCGGGTTTTCAAGAGGTGGCGAATCAGACATAGTGGATGTATTGGTTTTATTCTTCCAATATTCCCTTGATTATGGAATGGTGCCCGTGGATTGGAAGGTAGCAAACGTAACCTTGCTTTTCAAGAAAACGGGAATGAGAAAATATGTCACTTTGGGCCAGTTAGCCTGACAACAGTAGTAGGGACAATGGTAGAATCTATTATTAAGGTCTTGGTAAAAGGGCATTCAGAAAATAGTAATATGATTCAGCAGAGTCGACAGGCTGGAGTTGTTTTCCTTGGAGCAGAGAAGGCTGAGGGGGGACCTGATTGAGGTGTACAAAATAATGAGGGGCATAGATAGGGTAGATAAAGTGGAACTTTTCCCCTTAGTGGGGGGGTCAATAACAAGGGGGCATAGATTCAGGGTAAGGGGCAGGAGATTTAGAGGGGATTTGAGGAGGAACTTTTTCACCCAGAGGGTGGTTGGAATGTGGAACTCAATGCCTGAAAGGGTGGTGGATGCAGGAACCCTCACAACATTCAAGAAGCATTTGGATGAGCACTTGAAATGCCATTGCATGCAAGGCTATGGACCAAATGCTGGAAAATGGGATTAGACTGGACAGGGATTGATGGACGGCGCAGACACGATGGGCCGAAGGGCCTCTTTCTGTGCTGTAAAACTCTATGACTCTATGACTCTATGACATGGATATATGAAAGGGAAATCGTGTTTGAAAAATCTAACATGTTGAGGTGATAACTGGCCAGGTAGATAAGGGGACCAGTATATGTAGTGTATTTGGATTTCCAAAAAAACTTTCGTATAAGGGGCCACACAATATATTTTTACTCAAAATTAGTGCTCCTGGGTTGAGCGCTAGATTTTAGCATTAATTCACGATTGCTTATCGGAGAGAAAATAGAGACTGTAATGGAGGGTTTAAAAGGGTAATTTTCGGGTTGGCAGGCTGTAATTAGTGGAGTGCTGCAAGGATCAGTGCTGGGGCCTCAGCTATTCACAATCTATATCAATTACTTAGATGAGGCGACCGAGTGTAATGTATCCAAGATGCTGACAATACAAAGCTAGGTTGGAAAGTAAGTTGTGAGGAGGATGCAAAGAGGCTGAAAAGGCACATAGACAGTGTAAGTGATTGGGCAAGAGTATGGCAGTAGGAATATAATGTGGAGTAATGTGAAGTTATCCACTTTGGTAGGAAAACTAGAAAAGCAGCATATTTTTAAATGGGGAGTTAGTAACAAATATTGCTATTCAGAGGGACCTGTGTTTCCTTATGCACGAATCCCAAAATATTAACATGCAGGTAAAACAAGCAATTAGGAAAGACATGTTATGTTATCATTTATTGCAAAATGTCATGCCTATTTGCAACAAAAGTTTCTTGACTGGTCCCCTTGAAGGACAAGACACACAATGCTGTTTATTTGGAACGTGCAATTAGATCCTGCCTGCATAAGTAATCATGTAGTTTGCAAATTTTAATACGACCCATTCATTCTGACAGCCAGGCTCCAGACAGAGCTCAGAGAGGAAAGACAGGGCTCACCCTCACGTGTTAGGACCTTCTCACACAACCCAAAAATATTCCTACCCTCCACAACAACTTCCTGAACTTCTCCCTCTGCCCAACTTCTTAACCTTTCCCTTCGAGGTCCTAACCCCGCCCCCCTGATATCCTGATCTCCCCACCATGCCCAAATTCCTGACCATTCCCGCGGCTTCCTGACCTTTTCCCACAAGTTCCTGACCATCCACACTGAGATAAATGCGGCATTGTGTGTGACTCAAGCATTGTGATCAGATTTATTGGTTATAAAGTGAATAGTGACAGTGTCCCGACTTCCTGATTTCTACCAGCCCAATGAGTTCATTTGTTGCACATTGCCGGGCTTTCCGAGATATCAGCCAGGTCTGGCGGGGGAGAGGGAAAACGTGTTGCGGGTGCAAAGGTGTTGGGATTGGAAGAATGTGATCCATCTGACAATCTGGATCACGTTCTCGCTCCCACCCCCCTTTAGACCTGGTTCACGTTCTTTCCCCATCCCCACTGGGATCTCTGTGCTCCTAAATCCCCCCCGATTTCCTGACATTCTCTCCTCCCGATTTGCTGACCTCCTCTCCCAACGCCGAGCTCCTCTCCTCTGCCCTCCGATCCGCTGTCTTTCCTTTCGATCGTCTCTCTATCCCAAAGATCTCCTCTCATCCCCCTCCCTTCGATCTCCTCTCTTTTCCCCTCGGATCTTCTCTCTCTCTAAACTGTTCTTGCTCTCTCTAATCTCCTATCGCACTCTATAATCTCCTCTCCCTCTCTGCAATCTTTCAACTCTCTCCTCTCTCCTCTGTCTCTCTAACCTCTTTCTGTCTAACTTCGTTTCTAGCTCCATCGCCTCTCTTTCGCCCTGCTCTCTCTCTCTGATCTCATCTCTCTCCGATGTCCACTCTCACCCCCTTCTCCCTATCGCTGATGTCGTCTCCCTGCCCAATCTAATTTCCTCTCTCTCTCCAATCTCCACTCTCTCCCCATCCGATCTCCTCTCTCACCGATCTCCTCTCTCTCCTATGCCCTCTCTCTCCGATCTGCTTCTCCTACTCCTCTCACTTCGATCTTGTCTCCATCCCCCCTCAGATCCCTGCTCTTGCTCCCATCTCCTCTCTCTCTCTCCCTCCAATCTCCTCCCTCCCATTGCTCTCTTGCCGATCTCTGCACCCCACCTCCGGTCTCTTCTCTCTCTGATCATCTCTCTCTCCCCTCCGATCTCCTTTCTCTCTATGATCTCAAATCCATCACCCCTACGATCTCCACGTTCGCTCCTATTTTCTTTCTCTCGCCTCTAATCTCCTCTCTCTGTCTCTCCTATCTCGTCTCTCTCACCGATCTTCTCTCTCTCCGATCTGCGCTCTCTCCCTTCCGATCTCCTCTCTATCTATGATCTCAACGCCATCACTCCTATGATCTCCACGTTGTCTCCAAACTCCTTTCTCTCTCCTCCAATCTCCTCTCTCGTCTCTCCATCCGATCTTTTCTCTCTCGGATCTCCTATCCACCTGATCTCTCTCCCATGACCTCTCTGATCTCCCGTCTTTCTGATCCCTTTACCCCCGATCACCTCGCTCTCTCCAATTTCCTCTCTCCCCTCCGATCTCATTTCCTCATCCCCTCTGTTCCCCCCCTCCGATTCCCTCTCTTACCCGCCTTCGATCCTCTCTCTCACATTTCGAGCTTCGAACTTCCGCCTCCCACAACCCTTGCCGCCAATGGATGCCCTGACCTTCTACGCACAGAGCGGACGAAAGCGTGGTCTATGTGCAGGCCTCAAATGGGCACTGCTCATGCACGGCTCAGGTATGCAGTGAGCATGCGCGGAGAGTCACAAAGGTTTTAATGCATAAAATCACAGCGATTACAAAAACCATTGTAGTGTAAGATAATGAAGTCTTACTGCATTTATATAGGGGCCTGGTGAAAACATGCCTAAGTATTGTGTACAGGTTTGGCCTCCTTACCTAAGGAAGGATTATTTGCCTTAGAGGGAGCACAAAGAAGATTCACCAGAATTATTCATGGGATGGGGGATTGTCTTTTGAGGAGAGACTGAGGAGACTAGGCATGCAATCGCTAGAATTTAGAAGAATGAGAGGTGATCTCATTGAAATATAGAAAATTCTTATAGGGCTTGACAGCGTAGCTGCTCACTGGAAGATTCCTCTGGCTGTGAACTCTAGAAGTAGGGCATCAGATTCACAGAATACAGGTCGTCCATTTAGAAATGAGATGATAATAAATATTTTCACTCAAAGGATGGTGAATTATTGCAATTTTCTAACCCAACGATCCTTTACGTGCCCATAGTCAGAGCTCAGTCTTTGCGTAAATTCACAACAGAGATTGATAAGATTTTTGGACCTACAGGGATTCAAGGGATATGGGGTAAATGCGGGAAGGTGGAATTGAGTTGGAATTTCAGCTATGCTCTTATTGATTGGTGGAGCAGGCTGGAAATTCCGAATGGCCTACTGTTGCTCTAATTTGTTTTGTTCTTTTGTTCTTAAATGAGAATCTTCATCACCTCAACATCAGCACTGTTCACACAGATCAACACCAGTATCGTAGCAAAAGGATATCAGTTTAACTTTGGATGACGTTTCAATGAAATCTAAAATTATTTTATTTTGCCTATCCTAAAATAAAAATATCTTATTAGACACAAATCCTTGGAGTAAAAGCGGGTCATTAAATCTGTTTGTTCGGTGGAATGTACCTAATGTCACTGATCTCTCTCCCGAGATGACTGTCTCCGTGGAGGTTGCTTTATGGTATATCAAAGGGCTCCTCTGAATCAGCCTTTACATTCACATGTCAGATCTCTGTACCTGATAGAACAGAGTTTGGTTCTTCACGCAAGAAATGGACTACCCAGTAATTTTCCAGATAGACCTCATTTACTACGCGGTTCTTGCAGCTCTTGGTGTTCCTGGTAAGACAGTAAAACGAGACAGTAAAAGCTTAATATTAATATTTGACTGTTCTGGGTATCCGTTCCCTGTTTGTTGTTACCAGTTAATTAGTTGATTGTCCTGTTTTCTTAATCACAGAAATCACACAGAAATCACAGAAACCCCACAGTGCAGATAGAGGCCATTTCGGCCCATCGAGCCTGCCCACATATCCCACCCGATCCCCGTAACCCCTACACCAACACATATCCCACCCTATCCCCGTAACCCCACGTATTTAATCCCCCTAACACTAAGGGTCAATTTATCATAGCCAATCAACCTAACCCGCACATCTTTGGACTGTGGGAGGAAACCGGAGCACCCGGAGGAAACCCACGCAAACACGGGGAGAATGTGCAAACTCCACACAGACAGTCACCCGAGGCCGGATTCGAACCCGGGTCCCTGGCGCTGTGAGGCAACAGTGCTAACCACTATGCCACCGTGCTGCGATGTCTTAATCGAAATGATAATATTTTTACAATTTTCTCCACAGACAATGTTGAAACAATGATCCCCTTTACTGTTGTTAGTTGAAACTCTTCCCAAGAGTTGATACTGACATCCGATCAGACATGAATTATTAACTCATTTAATATCCTGATGTAGTTAAATGTGTGTCACGTGTAATGTGGGGATTTTAAGAATGATTGCTTTATAACATTATTTCCTGTTTACAATGGGTTACACTGTAGAAGTCTCTCTTGTTCTCCTGGCCGTCAGTTCAGCTCCGACTGTGTTTGTGTCTGCTTTAAATGGAAGCAAGAATCCAGTGATTTCTGTTAGCAGCATGCGATCCACCCCTCCAGATTTAATTTACCACCGAAATTTTTATTGTCAGCAAATTTGCATACATTAGACTCGGTCCCCCCATCAAAGTCATTGATATAGATTGTAAATAGCTGAGGCCCAAGCACTGATCCTTGTGCTACCGCTCTAGTTACAGCCTGCCATCCCGAATATAACACATTTATTCCTACTCTATGATTTCTGGCCCTTAACCAAGACTCAATCAATGTGACAATATTACCCCTAATCCCACAAACCCTAATTGTGTGCGGCACCTGATGGAATGTTTTCTAAAAAAAAATCAAATATATTACATATAGTGATTCCCCCTTACCTTCCCTGCAATTTACACCCTCAAAAAACCTAACAGGTTTGTCAAACACGACCTCCGTTCCAAATTCCGCATTGACTCTGCCCAATCATATGATGATGTTCTAACTGCCCTGTTACTACCTTCTTAATAACAGATTCTGCCATTTTCCTTATTTGAAACTATCACTTTGAAGGAAAAGCACGATTTGATTGAACTAAATGGATAACTTATTGTTGTAAATCATCAGGTGTCATTGCAACTAATGGTCTCCTGCAGCTGGGCGGTTCATGGAACTTGAAATGTGATGGAGAGCTCACTGTACAGGCCATAACCCAACAATGGGAGAAAGCGCACGCTGTGCTGTACAGACAATAACCCACAATTGTGAGAGAGCGCACTCCATGCTGTACAGACCATAACCCTACAATGTGAGAGAGCGCACTCCATGCTGTACAGACCATAACCCTACAATGTGAGAGAGCGCACTCCATGCTGTACAGACCATAACCCTACATTGTGAGAGACTGATCACCATGCTGACGCAGCATAACCCAACATTGTGGGAGAGTGATCTCCATGCTGTACAGACCATAACCCTACATTGTGAGAGACTGATCACCATGCTGACGCAGCATAATCCAACAATGTGAGGGAGTGATCTCCATGCTGTACAGTCCATAACCCAGCATTGTGGGAGAGCGATCTCCATGCTGTACAGACCATAACCCTACATTGTGAGAGACTGATCACCATGCTGACGCAGCATAATCCAACAGTGTGAGGGAGTGATCTCCATGCTGTACAGTCCATAACCCAACATTGTGGGAGAGCGATCTCCATGCTGTACAGACTATAACCCAACAAAGTGGGACAGTGATCTCCATGCTGTACAGACAATAACCCAGCAGTGTGAGAGAGTGATCTCCATGCTGTACAAATCATAACCAAACAATGTGAGAGAGCGATCACTATTCTGTACAGACCGTAACCTAAAAGTGCAGATCTGATTCGCAGTTATATTAATTCGAAGGCAATGGTGCAAGTTAAATGGGCCCCTGTGTTGTTTGTCACCCACTTTCTCCAGAAATATCGCAGTAATATTTTGCCTCACCACCACTGTCGGTAGCTGAGTTCAACCACGTTTTCATTACCCCCTTACCTTCAGTTGCAATATTTGCCACAGATTTTCCTGCCCGCCAATACACAGCTTTTTAAATTAACAATTATATTTAATTCGAAACTAGAAAACTGACATTTCAACAGTTTCATAATGGAGTTGAGATGGTTATTTTACAAAACAAAATATTTGGCTAATTTAATGTTTGCTTTTTCTTACAGTGAATGTGGTTGCAATTGTGATCCTGTCCCGTGGAAAGTGCGGTCTCTCGAAGTGCATCACTCGCTATCTGTTGGCCATGGCAGCGGCGGATCTAATGGTGGTTATCATCGATGTGATATTACATCGGATTAATAGCATGTATTTGCCACTTAGTTTCCTCTCTCTGAATCCGGTCTGCACTTTGACGTTTGTCGCCTACATTGTCGCTGTAGACTGTTCTGTTTGGTTTACTGTCACCTTCACATTTGATCGCTTTGTAGCAATTTGCTGTCAGAAATTGCAATCAAAATATTGCCCCGAGAAAACAGCGACCGTGGTTATCGCCACCGTGTTTCTGGTGAGTTGTGTGAGGAGTGTTCCATTTTACTATTCAGACGAACCTCTCATAATCATTGACAACGTGCCGTGGTATTGTGTTCCGACAGCTGATTATTTGACTTCCCCCTTGTGGAAGGCATACGAGTTGATCGATAACCTGATCACCCCTTTATTACCAATCCTTTTAATTATTTTGTTCAATGCTCTGACTGTCAGACATATTATAGCGGCAAATCGAGTCTGCAGTGTACTCCTGAGCAACAGCGACAATGTCAATGATGCTGAGATGAAGAATCGTAGAAAATCCATGATCTTGCTTTTATCTATTTCTGCCAATTTCATACTGTTGTGGATGACGTATGTTGTGCATTCGGTAAACTGGCCAGTGGTAAACTTTTATTACGATGACAAATATCTCAGTAATCCGATATATATCACTCAGCAAGTTGGGTTTACGCTGCAACTGCTCTGTTCCTGCACAAACACTTGTATCTATGGACTGACACAGAGGAAATTCAGAGAGGAGCTGAAGAAAGGGGCGAAATATTTGTTTACACTAAATGGGAATTTATAAGAAAGAAATAACTTGCATTTCTATCACGCCTTTCACCAGCTCAGGAGGTCCCAAACCGCTTTCCAGCCAATGAAGAACTTTTTGAAATGTTGTCACTGTTGTCACGGCAACCAACATGCGAACAGCAAGCTCCCACAAACAGCAATATGACAATGACCAGATAATCTTCTTTATAGTGATAAGGATTGAAGAACAAATATTGGCCAGGACAACGGAGTGGAGCCCCCTGCTCTTCTTCGGAATCGTGGCAGTGAAATCTTTGGCGACCAGCTGAGACCTGGCCTCGGTTTAATGTCTCATCCAAAAGACGGCACCTCCGACAGTGCAGCACCACGGACTATCCTACAGTGTCAGCCTAGAATTTTGTGCTCAAGCCTCTTGGAATGGGATTGTGAACCCACAACCTTCTGAGTCAAGAAGCTGGAGCCGCGTTTACATCTTCACATCACACTGTGGGCAGGGGAAGTGAGATTTGGAGATCCATTATCTTCATCCATAGTTTGGATGATTATGTCTAATGGCCACAATATTAAATAGGACTTTAACGAACATCTCAACTTCTCTTCCTGGCCCCCATATTGGTTGATATTTAACACATGTCTCTCTTCTCAGCTTCTGCCCCCTTCTTTCAAAACCGGCACTCACCACTTCCTCAAAAATCCACGCTCAGTCCCTCTGTTGGTACAAACTGCAGCCCCATCTCCAAACACTCTTTTAACTCCTGAGCCCTTCAACATGTCACTGCCTCCCAACGGTGCGCATCCTTCCGACAATTCCTGAATTGAATCTCTTCTATCAGGATTCTATCCCTGCCCCGGTACTGAAATGTTCCTGACATACGTAAAAATTCACACACTCTATCAGTGTTACCGTGGTGCACAATCCCTCCTCGGCCTCCTTAGTCTCTCTGCAGCCTTCGAAACGATTGACCATACTCCTTCAATTAGTCTGCTCCGCTGTCCAGCTCAGGGCCACAGCCCTCGCTTGGTTCTACTCCTACCTGTCCAATAATAGCCTCACTCTTTTCCTTGGAGTCTCCAAGGGTCTGCCTTTGCCCGCTACCACTTCTTTTTCATCTACTTACTTCCCTTTTGAATACATTATCAGAACACATGGGGACTGCTTACACATGCACGCTGACGACTCCAATCTCTCCCTCTCCACCCCCACTCTCAACCCTTACAATTTCGCTGTTATCAGATAGTTTGACCGACATCCAGTATTCCAGGTGTCGTAAATTCCTCCAGTTCATCATTGGGACGACTGAAGGCACCATGTTCAGCTCACAGCACAATCTCTGTAAACTCGCCATGAATTTCAGTCCCCTCCCTAGCCTCTGTCTCAGTCTGAGCCATAATATTTGCAAACTTGGCTCCCAGTTCGATCCCAGGAAGAACTTTAGAATTGCATGCTGTCTCGATCACAAAGACTGCTCAATCCTGTAACATTATTTTCACTCATTCGCACCTCAGCCCACTTGCTGCTGAAGCGCTCATTCATACTCCTGTCTTCTCGAGACTCGATTATTCCAATGTGCTCCTGGTCGATCTCCTCATGTTACAACCTTCACAATGTTTAGCTCCGCTGAACCGCTGCTGCCCACTTCCTATCCCTGACAATTTTCCTGATCCAGCTATCATGTAATTGTTGAACAACATTAGGTCCTAGGCCTCAAAAAAAACAAATTTAAAGTTCTCAACCTTGTGTTTAGCTGCCTCCACATGCTGATCTCTTGCTATGTCAGTAATGCTTTCTAGCCCTAGTAAAAGCTACTTCCATTCAGAACTATATTTCCTCTCACACCCTTTTGTATCTTTCCTGTAACTTTGTCCTACCATTGGCGTTGGTGCCTTCAACAATCTAGTGCCCTGCAAAGTCTTGCTTAAGCCCTTCCGCCTCTTTGCCTCCATCTCCTCCTCTAAAACCTTCATTCATGGCAATTTCTTAAACAAGATTTTCTTTGGCTGAGCAAGCATTTATTTCTGATTGTCCCTCTACGATTCCCTTTGAATCACAGAATCATAGAATCATAGAAGTTTATGGCACAGAAGGAGGCCATTCGGCACATCGTTGCGTCATGCCGAGCGAAAAAGAGCTATTCAGCCTAATCGCACTTTCCAGCTCTTGGTCCGTAGCCTTGTAGATTACAGCACTTCAATTGCAGTCGACGTAATTTTGTTTAAATGTGATGAGTGTTTCTGCCTCCACCACCCTTTCAGGCAGTGACGATTAATAACGTCACTCAGAATTTTTTCCAATAACTTTCCCTCCACCGATTTTATGCTGACGAGCCTGTGATTATTCAACCTATCCCTTTCTCCCTTTTAAACAAAGTTAGAAAGTTTTAACCTCGCTTTCCCTCCCGCACCCGTAGCCAGAGAGTGTTGGAAAATGAAGGTCAGAGCCTCCGCTATTTCCTCACTTGCTTCTCTGTTGTAATTTTTTTCTGCCTGAAAGGCGCTATACAAATGAAATTTGGTGTTGCTGTGTTTCTCATTGCAACACCTGTGCTCAAAAAAAAGGCAGGGGTTAATTAATCTAACTGTAGGCAACTCAAATTAACATAGTCAGTGAGCAAGCTCTAAAACATGAATACTCAGCAGGCAATACATGTCCTGATTACAGGAGACCATGTATAATGTATATCACAGGCGGAGTTGCTCAAATTAGACACAGTTCTTTGAAAAAAATAATGTCCCTTGTAAAAGAAAATACAGTTGATTTTTATGCATTTTGATTTGCAAATGCTTTTTGATATGGAGTGACAGCGGGTCACTAAGTCTGCTAATTTGAAAACGAAGTTGGTTCTTGAGAGGTAACATACAATATTATTTAATAGATAGTTCTCAGGCTGGAGGGACAGAGATCACAGTAGTACACAGGGGTCACAGGGAGCTCACAGTGGGTCATAGTGATTAGTTTGGCACCAGTAATGTTCCTAAAACAAAAATGAGCTGGAGTTTTGTATCTGCCAGATTTTCATCATTTACACGAGAAAGAAATGGAACATTACTAACAGTTAGCGCTCACTCAGTCCTTACACATGGAGTGTCGGGCTGGATTTTGGGGCTCGAGTCTTTGGAGTGGGGCTCAATGCCACGACCTACTGACTCAGTGATGAGACTGACACCAAGTGAGGCACGCCTGACAGCTGAGCAAGGTCTCCCGCTCCCCCCAGAGAGGACAGTGGACATGGTGAACCTGAGCAGCAAGTCGATTTATGGTCTTAGGATCAGAGCATCCTCCAGCACAGAAGGAGGCCATTCGGCCCAACTTGCCGTTGCTGGCTCTTTGAAAAACACGTCACTAACTGTGAGTATACGATGTAAGCGTGTAAGAGACCTCAGGAGGATATAGACATTTTGAATCAGACGCTCACCTCGTGCGGTGGAGCAAACGGGCGGTGTCGGATCGGCTGACCGTTGTGCACAGCGCCTGATAATCAGTTCCTGTGAATTCACACGTTTTGCGCCACCGCCCGAGACAAATTTCTAGGCCTTCAGGAGCATCCAGTCATTTTATGAGATCAGGCGGAGAGAAAAGAGAAAAAATGGATTTCAGCAAAATTTGAAAGGAATGGAGCAGCTAAGAAACTTGAGAAAGAAAGAAAAAAGAAATAAAGAAAGAAATAATTAAAGAAAGAAAACTTCCATTCCTCCAGCGCACTTCACATCTTCCAAAGCTGCCAGAGTGGAGCTATAGTAGGGGGTGATTTACAGCCAAATACAGAGGGAAAAACAAGTCAGCTGGGAAGGCAAAGCAAATATGTGAAGGCAAAAGAGAATATGGCAGGGCTGGAAGGCATTTATTTTAATGCAAGGAGTCTTGCAAATAAGGTGGATGAACTGAAGTTGTTGTTGAACACATGGGAGTAGGATATTGTCGCTATCACGGAGACATGGTTGAGGGAAGGTCAGGACTGGCAGCTCAATATTCCGGGGTATAGAATCTTCAGGCGAGACAGAGGGGTGTGTAAAAGGGGAGGGGGTGTTGCAATATTAATTAAGGAGTCAATTACTGCTGTAAGGAGGGATGATATATTAGCGGGTTCCTCTAATGAGGCCATATGGGTAGAACTTAAAAACAAAAAGGGGGCAAGCACTTTGCTGGGAGTGTACTATAGGCCCCCAAACAGTCAGGGGGAGATAGAGGAACAGATATGTAGGCAAATCTCAGAAAAGTGCGAAAATAATAGGGTAATAATAGTGGGGGATTTCAACTTCCCCTATATAAATTGGGATAGTCAGAGTGTGAAAGGCTTAGAGGGTGCAGAATTCTTAAAGTGCATCCAGGAGAGCTTTTTGAGCCAACATGTAGAAAGTCCTACAAGAGAGGGGGCGGTACTGGACCTAATTCTGGGGAATGTAGCCGGGCAAGTGGTGGAAGTGTCAGTAGGAGAGCATTTTTGCGACAGTGACCACAATTCGGTGAGATTTAAGGTGGTCATGGAAAAAGACAAAGACGGCCCGGAAATAAGGGTTCTAAATTGGGGGAAGGCCGATTTTATTATGATAAGGCAGGATCTGGCCAAATTGGACTGGGAGCAGCTACTTATAGGAAAATCCGCATCAAAACAGTGGGAGACTTTCAGAAGGGAAATAGAGAGAGTACAACGCCAACATATTCCTGTAAAGGTCAAGGGTGGGACCAACAAGCAAAGGGAACCTTGGATGACAAGGGATATACAAAAATGCATTAGACATAAAAGGGGGGCTTTTGGCAGTTACAAAAGACTAAAGACGGAAGAAGCCCTAGAGGAGTATAAAAAATGCAGGGGCATACTTAAAAAAGAAATTAGGAGGGCGAGGAGGGGCCATGAAATAACACTGGCGAGCAAAATAAAGGAAAATCCTAAGATGTTTTATAAGTATATTAAGGGCAAGAGGATAACCAGGGAAAGGGTAGGGCCCATTAGGGACCAAAGTGGCAATCTGTGTGTAGAGCCAGATGATGTAGGCGGGGTTTTAAATGAATTTTTTGCATCTGTGTTCACTCTGGAGAAAGACGATGCAGACATAGAAATCGGGCAAGGGGGCTGTGACATACTTGAACATATTAGCATCGAGAGGGAGGAGGTGCTAGCGGTTTTAGCAGGCCAAAAAGTGGATAAATCCCCAGGCCCAGACGAGATGTATCCCAGGCTGCTGTGGGAGGCAAAGGAGGAGATTGCAGGGGCTCTGACACAAATTTTCAGAACCTCTCTGGCCACAGGGGATGTACCAGAGGACTGGAGAACAGCTAACGTAGTACCATTATTCAAGAAGGGTAGCAGGGATAAACCAGGGAATTACAGGCCAGTTAGCCTAACATCTGTGGTAGGGAAATTATTGGAAAAAATTCTGAGGGACAAAATTAGTCTCCACTTGGAGAGGCAAGGATTAATCGGGGATAGTCAGCATGGCTTTGTCAAGGGTAAATCATGTCTGACAAATCTGATTGAATTTTTCGAGGGGGTGACATCGAAACATAGAGATAGGAACAGGAGTAGGCCATTCGGCCCTTCGAGCCTGCTCTGCCATTCAATGAGATCATGGCTGATCTTCGTCTCAGATCATAGCTGATCTTACCAGTTCAGTACCCCGTCCCCGCCTTTTCTCCGTAACCCTTAATCCCCTTAGCCTTCAGAAATATATCCAATTCTCTCTTGAAAATATTTATTGAATTAGCCTTCGCAGCCCTCTGTGGCAGGGAATTCCACAGGCTCACCACTCTTTGAGTGAAGAAATTCTTCCACATCTCTGTTTTAAATGATTTGCCCGCTATTTTTAGACTGTGGCCCCGGTTCTGTGCTCCCCGGCCATTGGAAACATTCTCTCTGAATTCAGCCTGTCCAGGCCTGCCATAATTTTATATGTTTCGATGAGATCACCTCTCAATCTTCTAAACTCCAGTGAGTACAAGCCCAAACTATTTAATCTCTCTTCGTAGGTCATTCCCGCCATTCCAGGTATCAGCCTGGTGAATCGCCGTTGCACTCTTTCCATGGCAAGAACATCCTTCCGCAGATGGGGCGACCAAAACTGTACACAATACTCCAGATGCGGTCTCACCAGCACCTTGTACAGCTGTAGTAAGGTATCCCTATTCCTATACTCGAACGCCCTTGATATGAAGGCCAACATACCATTTGCCTTCTTAATCGCCTGTTGCACCTGCATGCTCTCCTTCAGTGACTGGTGCACAAGAACACCCAGGTCCCTCTGCACTTCCCCATCTCCCAATCTATTGCCGTTTAGATAATAATCTACCCTCCTGTTTTTACCCCCAAAGTGGATAACCTCGCATTTATCCACATTATAGTGCATCTGCCACGTATCCGCCCATTCCCCCAACCTGTCCAAATCGCACTGTAGCCTCCTGACATCCTCATCAGAGCCCACCCCTCCTCCTAGTTTAGTGTCGTCAGCGAATTTGGAAATATTGCATCCAATTCCCTGATCCAGATCATTTATATATATTGTGAACAGCTGGGGTCCCAGGACAGATCCTTGCGGCACCCCGCTGGTCACTGCCTGCCACTCCGAAAACGGGCCGTTTATTCCAACTCTCTGTTTTCTATCCGCCAGCCAGTTCTCTATCCACGTTAATACTTTGCCCCCAATCCCATGAGCCTTAATTTTGCATGATAATCTTTTGTGTGGAACCTTATCGAAGGCTTTCTGGAAGTCAAGGTACACCACATCCACTGGCTCTCCCCCATCTATTTTACCAGTTACTTCCTCAAAAAATTCCAGCAGATTAGTCAAACACGATTTACCCTTTGTAAATCCATGTTGACTCTGTCCGATCCTTTCCCCATTTGTCAAGTGCTCCGCTATTTTATCCTTAATAATGGACTCTAGCATTCTGCCCACAACCGATGTAAGGCTTACTGGTCTATAATTCCCTGCTTTCTCTCTACCCCCCTTTTTAAATATTGGGGTAACATTAGCTACCCTCCAATCCACGGGTACTGTTCCCGAGTCAATGGAGTTCTGGAAGATGATCCTTAGAGCATCTGCTATCTCCAGGGCCACCTCCTTAAGTACCCTAGGATGTAGTTTATCAGGCCCCGGGGATTTGTCGGCCTTCAGTCCCCTCAACTTACCCAGCACCATATCCCTAGAGATACTAATTTCTGTCAGCTCCTCCCTCTCATTAGTCCCTATGTTTGCCGATATTCCTGGGAGGTTATTTGTGTCCTCCTTTGTGAATACAGAACCAAAGTATGAGTTTAATTGGTCTGCCATTTCCTTATTCTCCATTATATATTCTCCCGAATCGGACTGCAAGGGACCGACTTGGGATTTTACCAGTCTTTTCCTCCTGATATACCGATAAAAGCTTTTGCAGTCTGTCTTTATGTTTGCTGCAAGTTTACTTTCGTATTCTATTTTCCCCTTCCTGATTAATCCCTTTGTCCTCTTTTGCTGTATCTTGTACTGCCCCCAATCTTCCGGTCTGGTGCTTTTTTTTGCCAGTTGATATGCCCTTTTTTTTGATTTTATGCTGTCCCTAATTTCCCTCGTTATCCACGGTTGAGTCACCTTTTTAGGTTTATTTTTATGCCAAACCGGTATAAACATGTTCTGGAATTCTTCCATTCTATCTTTGAATGCTTGCCATTGTCTATCCACTGTCAATCCCCCCAGAAACACCACCCAATCAATCTTACCCAATTCCCATCTCATACCCTCGTAATTCCCTTTATTTAAGTTCTGGACCTTAGTCTCTGATTCAATTTCCCCACTCTCCATCTCGACTGAGAGCTCGATCATATTATGATCGCTCTGACCCAAGGGGCCTCGTACAAGAAGATTGCTGATAAGTCCCTTCTCATTGCACAATACCCAGTCTAAAATGGCCTGATCTCGAGTCGGCTCCTCGACATATTGGTCCAGATAACCGTCCCGAAAACATTCCAGGAATTCCTCCTCCTCAGAATTTTTACTAATTTGCGTAGTCCAATCAATATGTAAATTAAAGTCACCCATGATGACAGCTGTGCTCTTATCGCACGCTTCTCTAATTTCCCTTTTTATGCCTTCCCTCACCTCCATATTACTATTTGGAGGCCTATATATCACACCCACTAACGTTTTCCTCCCCTTGGTATTTCTCATTTCTACCCATACAGATTCCGTTTCATCCGAGTTAATATCCTTCCTTTCCATTGCATTAATCCCCTCCTTTACCAGCAATGCTACCCCACCTCCCCTACCTTTTTGCCAATCCTTCCTAAATATTGTATATCCCTGGATGTTAAGTTCCCAGCCTTGCCCACCCTGCAGCCACGTTCCTGTAATCCCAATCAAATCATACTTGTTTACCTCTATTTCCACAACTAATTCATCCACCTTGTTCCTAATGCTTCTAGCATTAAGATACAAAGCCTTCAGGCTTGCTTTTTTCACACTCTCATTATGAATTAGTTTGGCCCTTTGTGTTTCTCTCCTTTGCTTATTGCTTCTCACCTTTCTACCATCTATTTCTGACTTCATATGACTTCCCTCTTTTCCACTACCTAGGTTCCCATCCCCCTGCCAAATTAGTTTAAATCCTCCCGAACCGCCCTAGAAAATATTACCCCGAGGACATCGGCTCCCTCACAGTTCAGGTGCAGACCGTCCCCTTGGTACAGGTCACTCCTCCCCAAGAACTGGTTCCAATGCCTCAAGAATTTAAATCCCTCTCCCTTGCACCACTGCTCAAGCCACGTATTTAGCTTATCTATCTTACTCTCTCTAAACTTATTAGCTCGTGGCACTGGTAGCAATCCAGAGATTACTACCTTTGAGGTCCTACTTTTCAATTTAGCTCCTAACTCCCTAAATTCAGCTTGTAGGACCTCCTCCCTCTTTTTACCTACATCGTTGGTACCTACATGTACCACGACAACTGGCTGATCCCCCTCCCCCTTCAGAATGCTCTACACCCGCTCCGAGACATCCTTGACCCTTGCACCAGGGAGGCAACATACCATCTTGGAGTCTCGGTCTCGGCCACAGAAACTCCTGTCTATCCCCCTTACAATTGAATCCCCTATCACTATAGCCCTATCCCTCTTTTTCCCGCCCTTCTGTGCAGCAGAGCCAGTCATGGTGCCCTGAACCTGGCTGCTGGTGCCTTCCCCTGATAAATCATCTCCCCCAGCAGTACCCAAAACGGTAAACCTGTTTTGGAGGGAGATGAACGCAGGTGACTCCTGCACTACCTTCCTGCCTTTACCCTGCCTTTTGATCACCCATTTACTGTCTGAGCTAGCCTTTACCTGCGGTGTGACCAACTCACTGAATGTGCTATCCACAACATCCTCAGCATCGCGTATGCTCCAGAGTGAGTCCATTCGCAGCTCCAGCGCCGCCATGCGGTCTGCTAGGAGCTGCAGCTGGACACACTTCCTGCACACATAGTTGTCAGGGACAGTGTCCCTGATTTCCCACATGGCACAGGAGAAGCATGACACGGGTCCGAGCTGCCCTTCCATGACTTAACCCTTACAATACCCTTTTATTTACTACGATTTAGCTTAATTATTGAATTCTACTTAGAATAAGTTTGTGAAAGTACTCACCAACCAGTCACCTACCTGTTTTCTGGTGTTGTATTTTCACTGCCGCCTCCTGTCCTGGAACCTTCTCCACCTAGGTTAGGCTCCTGAAATAAGATAAATTGAACCTACCTTTTCAACTTCCCCTAACCCCTAAAAGGTTAGAGGAGGTGGAAGGGTGGGAGACACTACACTGTAGTGTTTCGGGTTTAGCAACAGCTCCACCTATATAAGAGTTACTGGCCTCCTGCTCTCCCGACTGCACCAGCTGTGAAAGAAAAAGCCCGCGAAAGGTGAGCTTTTAAACTCACCAGTTACTGGCCTCCTGCTCTCCCGACTGCCCCAGCTGTGGTCTCGGGCCTCGCCTCTCTCCGGTTTTTATACCAGCTCTGAATCACTGCTCCCGACTGGTCTCGGGCCTCGCTGGTCGCCGGGTTTTCTCCCGAGCTCCTCCTCGCTGCTCCCGCTGGTCCCGGCAGCACAGCTCTGTTAAAGCAAATCGTGTCTGACTAACCTGATTGAGTTATTTCGTGAAGCACAGACCAGGTTGCTGAAGGCAGTGCAAAACATTTTGTATATATGGACTTTAAAAAGGCATTTGTTAAATGACCACGTAACAAACTTAGTCGGAAAATAGTAGCACATAATATTTAATAAATGGTGTTAGCTTGAATAGGTAATTGGCTAAGGGATAGGTGTTAGAGAGCAATGGTGAACGGATGTTTATTTCTGACTGCAGAGAAGTAAGCAGTGACGTCCTCCAGGACTCATTATTTGGACCACTGATTTATTCATTATGTATAAATGACGTGGACTTGGATATAGGGAGTACAATTTCGAAGTTTGCGGATGATTCACAAATTGGGAAAGTGAGCAGGACAGTAGCAGGCTTCAGGGGGACATAGACAGACTATGAAATGGTACTCATCAGGTGCAAGTTAATGCAGTGAAATGTTCAAGTGTTGCACTTTTGGAGGAACAACATGCAGAGGCAGTACAATCTAAAAGGGTATTAATTTGAGGTGTGTTCTAGAGTAGAGGGAACGGATGTGTGTGCATATTTATAAATCTTTGAAGGTGCCAGATGTTAAGGCGGTTAAGAAAGCCTATGGGATACTTGGCGTTGTAAATATGTCATCGAGCACTGAAAAAGGAAGTCAGGCTAAACTTTTACAAATCATAGGTTAGGCCTTAACTGGAGTATTGTGTACAGCTTTGGGCCTCACACTTAGAAAGGATGTCAAAGCCTTGGGGAGATTTACCGGTGTAATTCACGGATGATGGACTTCAGTTAATTGGAAGGACTGGAGGCTGTACCTCGTGGGGAGCCGCGAGGATCAGTGCTGGGGCCTCAGCTATTTACAATCTATATTAAAACCTAGATGAAGGGACTGAGTGTAATGTATCCAAGTTTGCTGATGATACAAACTAGGTGGACAGTATGCAGTGAGGCGAACACAAAGTGTCTGCAAAGGGGTATTGAGAGACTAAGGGAAGGGGAAGTAAGGTAGCAGATGGAGTATACTGTAGGGAAATGTGAGGTTATTATTTTTTTTTTAAGAAGAATGGAAAAACAGAACTTTTTTAAATGGTGAGAAACTTTTAAATTCTGGTGTTCAGAGAGATTTGGGCCATCCTCGGGCAAGTATTACTGAAGGCTAGCATGCCAGTAGAGCAATCAATAAGGAGGGCAAATGGCATGTTGGCCTTTATTGCAAGGCGTTTGGTGTATAAGAGTAAGGTAGTCTAGCTACAATTGCACAGGACCTTGGTGAGGACACACCTCGATTACTGTGAACAGTTTTGAGTGCATAGGGGATATCTTTAAAGCTTGAATATGATACGAAATTCGGATATGTAGTAAACAAC
Organism: Somniosus microcephalus; assembly: GCF_052327205.1. Lineage (NCBI taxonomy): Eukaryota > Metazoa > Chordata > Chondrichthyes > Squaliformes > Somniosidae > Somniosus > Somniosus microcephalus. The sequence continues at coordinate 3,577,346 of NW_028225186.1, read as the reverse complement.
GAGGAGGATCGTAACAGACCAGGAGGACATAGACAGTCTGGTGAAATGGGCAGACACATGGCAGATGAAATGTAACTCAGAGCAGTGAGAAGTGACACATTTTGTTAGGAAGAATGGGGAGAGGCAATATAAACTAAATACTACAATGTTCAAGGGGGTGCAGGAAGCGAGGGGTCTGGGGGAATAGGTACACAAATCTTTGAAGGTGGCAGGATTAGTTGGTAAGGCTGTTAAAAGCATGTGGAATCCTCGGCATTATTAATAAAGCATGGATTACAAAAGTAACGAAGTTATGCTAAACATTTACATTAAAAAAACTGGTTCACCTCAGCCTGAGTAGTCCGTTTAATTCTGGGTGCTTTAGAAAGGATGTCAAGGCCTAGGAGATGGTGCAGAGGAGATTTACGAGAATGGCACCAGGGATGAGAGACTTCAGTTTTGTTGCGAGACTGGGATATTCTCCTTAGAGCAGACAAGGTTAAGGGGTTTCGATAAATGTGATCAAAATCGGGATTGATTTTGATAGAAAAAATAGGGAGAAACTCTTTCTAGTGGCGGAATAGAAACATAGAAAAATAGGAGCAGGTGTAGAGTATAAGACCTTCGAGTCTGCTCCACCATTGAATATGTTCATATCTCATCTTTATCTCAATACCATATCCCCGCTCTCTCAACATACCCCTTGATTCATTTTGTGTCTAGAAAGCTTTCTATCTCCTTCTTAAATATTTTCAGTGAATTTGCCTCCACAACATTCTGTGGTAGAGAGTTCCGCACATTCACCACCCTCTGAGTGAAGAAATCTCTCCTCATCTCAGTCCTAAATGTCCTTCCACGTATCGTGAGATTGTGACCCCTCGTTCTAGACTCCCCAGCCAGGGGAAACATCCTCCCTGCATCCAGTCTTTCTCGCCCTGTCAGAATTTTATACGCTTCAATGAGTTCCCCTCTAATTCTTCAGAACTCTATTGAAGATAGGCCTAGTCGACCCAATCTTCCTCTATGGCAACCATATTCTTTCTTAGGAAAGTCGACAAAGCTGCACACAGTACTCCAGGTGTGGTCTCACCAAGGCCCTGTATAACTGTAGTAAGACATCCTTGCTCCTGTACACAAATCCTCTTGCAATGAAGGAGACGTTGCCATTTGCCTATCTAACTGCTTGCTGCACCTGCATGTTTGCTTTCAGCGACGGATGTACAAGAATACCCAGGTCCTCTTTTACGTTAACATTTCCCAATCTATCACCATTGAAATAATACTCTGCCTTTCTGTTTTTCCTACGGAAGTGATGACTTCACAATTCTCGCACGTTAGGCTGCACTTGCCATGTATTTGCCCAGTCACTCAACTTGTCTAAATCGCCTTGAAGCCTCTTTGCATGCACCTCATAACTCACTATCCAACCTAGTTTCATGTCATCAGCAAACTTGGAAATATTACATTTGGTTCCCGCATCCAAATCATTGATATTTATATACTGTGAATTGCTGGGGTCAAGCATTGATCCCTGCGGTACCACACTAGTCACAGCCTGCCAACCCGAAAAAGACCCATTTATTCCAACACCCTGTTTGCTATTTGTGAACCAATTTTCAGTCCATGCCAATATATTACCCACAATCCCATGTGCTTTAAATTTGCACACAAACCTCTTCTGTGGTACTTTATCACAGGATTTCTGAAATTCCAAATACACCTCATCTACTGGTTCTCCCTTATCTATTCTATCAGTTACATCCTTAAAAAGCTCCAGTAGGTTTGTCAAACACGATTTCCCTTTCATAAATCCATGTTGACTTTTTCTAATCCCGTTGGTATTTTCTAAGTGTCCTGTTATCACATCCTTTATAATAGACTCCAGCAATTTCCATACTATGGATGTTAGGCTAACCGGTCTGTAGTTCCTTGTTTTCTCTCTCCCTCCTTTTTGAAATAATGGGGTTACATTTGCCACCCTCCAATCTGCAGGAACTGTTGCATAATCTATAGAATTTTGGAAGATGACAACCAAAGCATCCACTATTTCCATTGCTACCTCGTTTAGTGCTCTGGGATGCGGATTATCAGGCCCTGTGGATTTATCAGCTTTCAGTAACATTATTTTCTCCAGCACTATTTCTTTTACAAATACTAATTTCCTTTAATTCCTCCTTCGCACTAGACCCTTGGTTCCCTTTCATTTCTGGGGAGTTACTTGTGTCATATTCCACGAAGTTGGAACCAAAGTAATTTGTTTAATAGCTTGGCCATTTCCTTGTTAACCATTATACATTCTTCCGTTTCTGACTTTAAGGGTCCTAAATTTGTACTCACTACTCTTTTTCTTTTTACATATTTGTCGAAGCTTTTGCAGTCGGTATGATCGGTAACGAGTGAACAAAGTTTTAAGGTGATTGGCAAAAGTACCAGAGGCGACATGACAAAACATATTTTTACACAGTGTGTCTTTGTGATCTGGAAAGCGCTGCCTGAATGGGCGGTGGAAGCAGATTCAATCGTGACTTTTAAAAGGGAATTGGATAACTACTTGAATGGGAAACAATACAGGGCTATGGGGAAAGATCAGGTGTGTGGTATTAATTGATGAACTCTAACAAAGAGCTGTCAGAGGCACAATGGGCCAAATGTCCACCTTCTTTGCTGTAGCATACCGTGATAGGATGATATCCAGAAGGGCTTGGCCACAAATCTCATTGATGATATTTTGTCTGCCGCAGGAACTGATCTAGCCATTGCTGGAGTATAACGCACAATCCTCGGCCTTCTCTATTTTGCCGCCCACTGATATCATTGACTGTGTATGAGCGTGACTTTGGAGAAGGTTCCCGGATGCGCAATCCGCCATCTGAATTTTAAAAAATTCTCCCTTCGCCAAAAGCAGGAAACTCACTACAAGGAACAGAATGATCCGAAATCAGTAACGTCACTGTCAGCTCACGCGAATACTGCTACTTGGACAAAGCAACATTAGCATTAGGTCAGAATGGCCTTTATATAGAGCCTCTCACAACCTCAGCTCTTCCCAAAGCTACTTTGCAGCCAATCAATTAGGCGCTCTTGTATTTCAAGGGCAAACCACAGCCAATTGGCACGCAGCAAACCCCCACAAATAGCACTGGGACAAATGATCAGACAATCTTCTCAATGAGGCTGGTTGAGCGATAACTGAGCAGCACTGCATCAGTACAGGCCCTCCGACAGTGTGGTGCTCTCTCAGTCCTGCCCCTCCAACAGAGCAGCAATATCTCAGTACTGATGCCCTGACACTGCAGCGCTCCCTCAGTACGACCCCTCTCACAGTGAAGCCATCCCTCAGTACTGTACGGGAGTGTCAGCCTAGACTTTGTGCTCAGGTCACTGAAGTGGCTCCATGAACAGACATTCCGCTGACTCAGAGGGGGGACAGCTATGTATTGAGCCACGGCGGACCCATGTCAGAAATGTGAGACAGGCAACAATACACAAATGTGACTCAGACTCCAGATTAGCGATTGCTGTGCGCAGTGAACAGCAACACTGCAGCTTCAATGATTCATCAGCTGAGATAATATGCAGCAAATGTATTATTCTTTGCTGGGACTTTATCCAACTATACTGCACACATTATTAGGATATAATGTTATTGATTGTTGGGCCTCCTAATACATCTGAACACGGATTGGTTGTTATGTTGTGCTCCCGCCTCTGTAACATCGGCCGATTCCACCACTGCCTCAGCTCATCGGCTGCTCAATTCCGCACTCAAGCCTTTGTTACCTCTAGACTTGGATGTTCTAGTGCACTCCCGGCTGGCCTCCCACGGTCAGCCTTATGTAAACTTGAGGTCATCAAAAACTCGGTGACAATGTGCTAAATCGCAGCAAGTCCGGTTCACCCAACACCCTACGTGCTGGCTGACCGACATTGGGTGATGGTCCGGCAAGTCCTCAATTTTGTAATTCTCATCTTTTTTTTCAAATCGTTCCATGGCCTCGCCCCTCCCTAACATTGTAACCTCCTCCAGCACAAAAAGCTCCCCAGATATGCGCAGTCCTCCAATTAATCGCCAATTTTAGTCGCTCCACTATTGGCAACCGTGCCTTCAGCTACCTAAGCCCTAAGTGTAAGCCGTGGCTCAGTTGGTAGGGCTATTGCCTTTGGGTCCGATGGTTATGGGTTCAGAATCCCCCTGCAGAGACTTGATGGAGTGCTGTGCTGTCGGTTGTCTCATTTTTTCAAAGGAGACGTTAAACCGAGGTCCTTTCTGCCCTCTAAGTTGGACATCGAAGGACCTATTGCACTATTTCCAAGAAGAGAAGGGGGGAGTTCACCCCGGTGTCCTGTGGCCAATATTTATCCCTCAAACAACATCACGAAAACAGATTATCTTGTCATTATCACACTGCTGTTTGTGGGAGCATGCTGTGCGCAAACTAGCTACCACATTTCCTACATTCCAACAGTGACTTCACTTCAAATAAGTACTGAATTGGTTGTAAGGCGTTTTGAAAAGCCCTGAGGTGGTGAAAGGCGCTATATAAAGTCAAGTCTTTCATTTCTTTCTTTTAAGCACTGGAATTCCCTCCCCGAACCTCTCCGCCTCCCTGCCTCTATTTCCTCCTTTAAAAATCTCCCTTCAATCTACTTCTTTGAAAAATATGTTTTGTCACTGTCGCAATATTTCCTTATGGGGCTCAGAGTTAATTTGTTTTGTGTAACGCTCATGTTAAACGTTTTACTACATTATAGGCACTGCATACATGAACCGGCGATATCAGAGCAGCCACCAGTTCCACAATATGCTGACTCCAATAGAAAGAACCCTCGAGAGAGATGTCTGATGGGCGGCGAGTCCGATGCTGCCCATTTTATACCATCGCCAAAGCCAAAAGGACCCAATTCACAGATTTGCTTCAGTCCCCCCAATACAGTCTCATTTCGCATCTTTATTAACACTTTCAAATGTTATCATTAAATAACTGGCTGGAGCGGAACATCTGCATCTTCTTTGCAAAATGTTTGAGGGCAGCTCACACTCCTGCAATACTCAGCAGGTCAGCAGCACTGCCTACCCACTTAAAACAACCTTTCTGCATCTGTGGACCAAATCAGTTAGCCACACATCAGTAATGGGGAAACTCTTACAGACAATAATCAGGGAAACATTAATTGTCACTCGGATAAACGCGTGTTAATAAATGACAGCCAACACGCACTTGTTACAGGCAATTCTTATTTGTTTGAGTTCTTTGGTGAAGTGATGCAGACGGTTGATGAGTGTAGTGCGGTATGTGATTTTGTATATGGACTTTCAAAAGGCGTTTGATAAAGTGCCACATAGAAGATTTGTTAGAAAAATTGCAGCCCTGCGTTTAAGAGGCAATGGCAGTGTTGAATCAATACATAAAGCAGTGAGTTGAGGTGAACGATTGTTTTGTTCAGTCTGGTGGGACGTGTGCAGTAGTGTCCTCCAGGGGTCGCTATTGGGATCATTGCTCTTTTCAAAAATATACGAACGACCTGGGCTTGGGTGCACAGGGCATCATTGCAAACTTTAAACAAATTAGGAAATATAATAAAATGTGAGGAGGATAGTAACAGAATTCAGAAGGAGACAGGCAGACTGGTGAAAAGGGCCGACACAGATGGATGCAATTTTAATGCTGAGAATTGTGAAGTGATGCATTTTAGAAGGAAGAACGAGGAGAGGCAATAACAATTAAATGGTAAACTTTCAAAAGGACTGCTAAGAGAGTGTGTAAACAGGGGATTAGGTAAACAAATCTTTGAAGGTGCGGGAAAAGTTGCTGACACTGTTACTAAAGCATGCAGGATACCTGGCTTTATCAATAGAGAAACAGAGAACCGAAGCAAGGAATTTATGCTGAACATTTATAAATCACTGGTTAAGGCGGAGCTGCAGTATTATGATCAATTCTCTTCATCGCGCATTAAGAGGGATGTAAAGACCTTGGAGAAGGTGTAGAGGTGATTTATTAATATAGCTCCAGGAATGAGCGACTTCAATTATGTGAAGAGATTAGAGAAGCTGGGATTGTTCTCCATCGTGCCGAGAATTTTAAAGGGACATTTAATAGAGCTATTGATAATTATGAGAGTTTATTTTTAATAGAGTTAAAAAGGAAACATTTTTCCACTGGTAGGAGTGTCGGTAACCAGAGGAAACAGATTTAAGATAATTGGCAAAAGAAGCAGAGGGGAGATTTGGAGAATGGTTCTTTACAAAGTGATATATCGTGATCTGGAATGCGCTGCCTGACATGGCGGTGGGAGCAGATTCAAGAGTAATGTTCAAAAGGGAATTGGATAAATACTTGAAGTGGAAACGATTGTGGGGCATTTGGGGAAAAAAGCAGGTAGATTTTAGATTCGTTCCTTGGATGCGGGCGTCGCTGGCAAGGTCAGCAGTTATTATCTTCCCTCATTGAGAAGGTGATGGGAATAATTGGATAGTTCTTTTATGGAGCTGGCAAATGCACAATAGCCCGAATGGCCTCCTTCTGTGCTGTAAGATTCTATGATTCTATCGAATTCTTTATTTCTGCAGTCTAATAACACGGACAGCTCTATAATCAAAGTAAAATATCTAAAGCAGCAGGAGATGTTTAAAGAACTCGAAGAATTCTCTGCTGCAAAATTAAGATTTTAACAGGAAATAGCATGGTGTGGTTGTGTACAATCCAAGTTTATGGAAATTGTCCTGGTAATTTAACCCTCTAAGGCCCAGTATTCAATTCAAACAGAAGGCTCATCACCAACTGCTGGGGGGAAACTAGGAATGTGCAATAAACATCGGCCTTACCAGCGACGCCCCAATACAGTGAAATATTAAAAAGACATTTTTGAACAAGATATTCTAAAGGATTGAAATGATATTTTAAACGGATGGAGTTTGGACATATAGCATACAATCAACTATATGCAGCTGTATGAGTCAATAAGGGACGAGCCCACGTTTAATGCAGAAATCCCACTGTAAGAATTAAACAGGTTAGTTCAGCTGCCTGAACTCAGCGCGCCCCCTGAGCAGAGTACATATCTTGGGATTTCATAATGAGATGACAAATATGTTTTCTTAATTGGCGTGTCACCATGTATGGAATGCATTCAGGAATATTCGGATCCATAAATAAATAGGAGGGATTATGCAACCTGCCAGTCTCAGCGGGGGCTCCCTCTCTGTATAAAGAAGCTCCTTGGAGAAGAGCAGGTTAGAGCGCCATCCAGAGCATCCACCAGAATCATCGCTTCTCACAAATAATGTCTCAACAATTCATAATTCTTCATATCGAATTCGTTTACTACGCCTTTATTGCAGTAGCCGGTGTTCTCGGTAAGCCATGCCACACGGTTGTTCAGTGTAAAGGAAATTTAGACAGTCCTGTCGCCTATTTACTGAAACCCCTTCAGCCAATCGCACATTCGATGCCTCGTTATTTCACCTGAGTCTTTTCTCCAATGGTGAACTTTTGTTGAATTTCCGCCAGGGGCCGATATCTCCCGGTGGTGATTTCGTTTTTTCTTGATCCGCTAACAAACTTTGCTCCAGATTGAGTAGGTCTGTTGGAGTTCAGGTATCTAATGAAGGAACATGTCTAACTTTATATTGCACTGTGTGTGGGGAACTATGCCGAGTGACACAGGCTGGTTGCGACAGGATCTGATCAATATTTTATATGTTCTGATAATTCAATGGCAAGCAGTTGTCTCTGGATTGTAGGCAGTGAGCACACTCCATGCTATGGGAATTTCATTGTCTCAGGATGCTTGTAAATACTTCAGTGTTTAAAACTATGTTACTTTATCTCTTCGTGCTGTCATGTACTGTTGTCATGAAGTGTTGCAGGAACAGCTCTCCACTACAGCACTTGTCGGGGTGATTGTTTCTCATCTCTGAAGAGCCTCCACTGATATAAGGCTAGCTTCTGGGTATTGAAAGGAGATCTGGCACAGGTGGATTTGGAACAAAGATTGAGCACTGGGAGGCATTCAGGGAGGAGATAGTGCGGGTACAGTGTGGACACATTCCTATGAGGTGGAAGGATGGGCTCCCAAAGTAAAAGCTTGCTGGATGACTATGAGATTAAAATTAAACAGTTAAAGGTGGCTTATGTTAAATGTCAGGTTCATAATACTATAAAGAATCAAGGGGAATACAAACATGCATAAGAGAACTGGAAAAGGGAAACAAGAGGGGCAAATAGAATATATGACAAAAGATTAGCAAGCAACATAAAGGGGAAAAGTAAAGTATTTTACGATCGTATAAAAGGCAAATTGGGAGACAAAGGAAGGGTGAGCCGATTAGGGACCAGAATATATGTTAACTTGTGGAGGTAGAGGGAATGGCTGATATATCATTTGAACATTTTGGAAACGTAAGGATGTTAAGCTCAACGTTTATGGAACATTGGTTCGGCCCCAGCTGGCATCTTCCGTCCAATTCCAGGCAACAAACTTCAGGAATGACGTCAAGATATTCGAGTGGGTGCAGAAGAGATTTGTTAGATTCGTGCCAGGTTGGCGGGACTTCAGTTAGGTTGCGAGTTCAGTGAAGCTCGGATTGTTTTCTTTACAACAGAGAAGGTTATTGGGAGATTTAACGGAGGTGTTCAAATTTATGAAGGGTAATGATAAAGGTAATAAGGAGAAACTGTTTCCAGTAAGAGGAGGGTCGGTAACCAAAGGACACAGGTTTAAATTAATTGGCAGAAGAGGCAGTAGCAGATAAGGAGAACCGTTATATGCAGCGAGTTGTTATAATCTGCAAAGCACTGCCTGAAAGGAAGCTGGAAGCAGGTTCAATAGTAACATTCAAAAGCTAATTGGATAAATAATTGAAGAGTAAAAAATTGCAGGGCTGTGGAGTAAGAGCAGGAGAGTGGGAGTAATTGGATTGCTAAAAGAGACGGCACAGGCAAAATGGGCCGAATGGCCTCCTTCTGTGCTGTGGCATTCTACGATTTTCGTTCTTATCATTCATTCATGGCATGTGGGAGTCGCTGGCATGGCCAGAATTTATTGCCGTTCCCTAATTGCCATTGAGAACTTGCTGGCGAGCCACCTTCCTGTACTGCTGCAGTCCATGAGGTGAATCTACCCCCACAGTGCTGTTAGGGAGGCAGGTCCAGGTTTTTGACCCAGTGACGATGAAATAACTGCGATTTATTTCCAACTCACAAAGGAGGGGAACTTACAGTTGGTGGTGTTCCCATACGCCTGCTGTCCTTGTCCTTCGAGATGTTAGAGGTCGCGGGTTTGGGAGGTGCTGCCAAAGATGCCTTGGCATGTTGCTGCAATGCAGCTTGTAGATGGAACACACTGCAACCACGATGCGCCGTTGGTGGAATGAGTGAATGTTTAATGTGTTGACTGGAGTAGCGATTAAGCGGGCTGCTTTTCCTAGTTTGTTGTAGAGCTATTCAGTGCTGTTGCAGTGGCACTTATCGACGCAAGAGGAGAGTATTCCATCACACTCCTGTTTGTGACTTGTAGAAGGTGGAAATGCTTTGGCGACTCAGGAGAGGAGTCAGTCGCTGCAGATTATCCAACCTCTGACCTGCGCTTGTAGCCACCGTATATATGTGGCTGGTCTCGTGAAGTTTATGGTCAGTAGTGAACGTCAGGATGTAAATGGAGGAGCATTCGGCGATGGTAATGCCGTTGAATGTAAAATGGAGGTGGTTAGATTCTCTCTTTTTGGAGGTGGTTATTTCCTGGCACATATTGGCACGATTGTTACTTGGCACTAATCAGCCCAGGCATGAATGTTGTCCAGTGCTTGCTGCATGCGGGTATGGACTACTTCATTATCTGCGGAGTTGCCAATGGAAGTGAACCCTTTGCAATCAGCAGTGAACATCCCCACTTCTGAGAGTCAGGTGGAGGGATAGTCATTGATGAAGCAGCTGAAGATTTTTGAGACTAGGACACTGCCCTGAGGAACTCCTGCAGGGGAGTTCTGGAGCTGAGCAGACTGGACTCTAACTTGCACAACCATCTTCCTTTGCGCTAGTTATGACTCCAGCCAGTGGAGAGTTTCACCTGATTCCCGTTGATGGTAGAAAGGATTTGAGGAGGCAGGAGGTGAGTAACTCTCCGCAGAGCACCCAGCCTCTGAACTGTGCTTGTAGCCACCGTATGTATTTGGCTGGTCCAGTAATGTTTCTTGTCAATGGTGACTTGCAGGATATTGAAGGTGGGGGATTCGGCGATGGTATTGCCATTGACTGTCAAGGGCGTTGGTTAGGCTATCTCTTGTTGGAGATAGTCATTGCCTGGCAGTTGGGGATCGCGAATGTTCCTTGCAACTTATCAACCTAAGCCTGAATGTGGGCATGGAATGCTTCATTATCATTGAAGTTGCGAAAGCCACTCAGCAATAGCAATCATCATCGATCAGCCCCATTTCTGTACTTATAATGGAGGGAAGGTCATTGATGAAGCACCTGAAGATGGCTGTGCCTAGGACACTGCCCTGTGGATCTCCTGCAGCGATGTCCTGGGTCTGGGATGCTTGGCATCCAACATCCACAATCATCTTCATTTGTGGTAGGTATGACCCAATCCAGTGGAAAATGTTCCTCCTGATTCCCATTAACATCAATTATATTAGGGCACCTTGATGCGACACTCGGTCAAATGCTGCCTTGATGTTGAATGCAGTCACTCTCACCTCACCTCTAGAATTGGAGGAGTAGTGATTCACCAGCTGAGGGAAGGTAGCACGCGTTAATCAGCAAGATGTTTCCGTGCCCATGTTTGGCCTGAAATCGAGAGACTTCATGGGGCCTGGAGTCAATGTTAACAACAACAACATCTTCTATTCATATAGCGCCTTTAACGTAGTAAAACGTCCCAAGGCTCTGCACAAGTGCATGTTAAGTCAAAAAAATTGACACTGACCAAAAGTTTCTTCAAAGAGGTAGGTTTTAAGGAGCGTCTTAAAGGAGGAAAGAGCGGAAGCGAGGCGGAGAGATTTGGTAGGGAATTCCAGAGCTTAGGACAAAACAGCAGAAGGCACGGTCACCAATGGTTGAGCGATTATAATCAGGGGTGTTCAAGAGGGTAGAATTAGAGGGGCGCAGATACCTTGGAGGGTTGTGGGGCTGTAGGATATTACAGAGATATGAAGGGGCGAGGCCAGGGAGGGATTTCAAACAAGGATGAGAATTTTGAAATCGAGGCGCTGCTTAACTGGGAGCCAATGTAGGTCAGTGAGCACAGGAATGAAGGGAGAACAGGACTTGGCACGAGTTAGGACAAGGGCAGCCGTGTTTTGGATGACCTCAGTTTACATAGGGTGTAATGTGGAAGGCCAGCCAGGAATGTTTTTTAATATTCAATTTGAGAGGAAACAACGGAATGGATAAGGGAGTCAGCAGCTGATGAGCTGAGGCAAGGGCGGAGACAGGCAACACTGTGGAGGTGGAAGTAGGCGGCCCTTGTTATGCTGCGGATATGTGGTCGGAAGCTCATTTCAGGGTTAAATATGACACCAAGGTTGTGAACAGTGTGGCTCAGCCTCAGGCAGATTTTAGCGTGAGGGATGGCGCCAATGCCTAGGGAAAGGAGTTTTTTTGGCAGGGACTGAAACCAATGGCTTCGGTTTTCCCAATATTTAATTGGAGAACATTTTTAATGCCTCCCAGGTAAGTCCCTCTCGACTGTATAAATTGTGCCGCCAACTCTGTTTGGTCTGAAATTCAAGTGCGACAGGATACACCCAGGGACAGTGATGGAGGAGTCTTGGATGTCGGCTGACAGGTGTGATTCTGTCGGCATGACTGTGTCAGTCTGTTGCATGACTAGACTCTGGGGCTGCGCTACTAATTGTGGCATAAGTCCCCAGGTTTTAGTGAGGAGGACTGGTTCACTGGGCCTTCGCCACTTCCGAATCTGGTGCCGAGGTCGATGCCACGTGCTCCGTCTGGTTATATTCCTATTGTTTTTACTAGCTGTTTTGGTATGACTGAGAGGCTTGCTAGGCAATTTCAGACAGAAGTTAAGAGTCAACCACGTATCTGTATGTCTGGAGTCACATATAGGCCAGCCCGGGTAAGGACAACAAATTTCTTTTCCTGAAGGACATTAGTCAACCAGATGGAGTTTTGTTCCAATCCTGTAGTTCCATGGTCACCATTACTGATATTAGCTTTTTATTCCAGATTTATTTAATTAACTGAATTTAAATTCCACAGCTGCAGTGATGGGATTTTAACTCGTGTCTCCGGATCATTATTCCAGACCTCTGGATACAGGGACAGGTTTCTATTGCTGGATAAAACATCAACACATCAACTCTCAGGGAAATCTGCTCTCATTGACGCTTTTGTGTTTGTTCGGGTATTTTCCTTGTTTTTTTCCCTTGCAGTTAACCTGGTGGCGATTGTGATCCTGTGTCGAGGAAAGTGCGATCTCTCCAAATGCATCACTCGCTACCTGGTGGCCATGGCAGCGGCCGATTTCCTGGTCGTTCTCTCCGATGTGATATTGTTTAGGGTCTGTTATTATTATGCCGGAACTTTACTGGACTCCACTCCCATATGTTGCCTCAATGAATTCCTGCGTTATGGAGCCACGACGGTTTCGGTCTGGTTAACGGTCGCGTTCACCTTTGATCGATTTGTAACTATATGCTGGCAAAGCCTGAAAACAAGATATTGCACCGAGAGAACGGCGGCCGTGGTGATCGGCACGGTGACTGGGCTGGCCTGTCTAGAGTGTGTCCCCTGGTACTTTCGGTTTGAACCTCGCTTTGTCATTAATAACGTCCCCTGGCGATGCAGCACGGCACTGAACTTGTACATTACCCCCTCGTGGACCGTGTTCGAACTCCTTCACCGCATTCTGGTTCCTTGTGTCCCCTTCGTTCTGATATTGCTGCTCAATTCTCTGACCGTCAGATACATTTTAGTGGCCAGTCGAGTCCGCAGGGGCCTCCGGGGCCGCAGCAATGGAGAGGATCACAAAGACCCAGAGATGGAGAACCGAAGAAAATCAATGATTTTACTCTTCACCATATCGGGCAGCTTTATAGTGCTGTGGATGACAGACGTTGTGTTTTATCTCTATCAGCGAATTAGCAACCTGAACTATTACACTGCGAATGACCCAGCCTATATCACGGCCTCTGCAGGAGCAATGCTGCAGCTCCTCAGCTCCTGCACCAACACCTGTATCTATGTAGTGACCCAGAGTAAATTCAGAGAGGAGCTGAAAAACGCCGCAAAATACCCACTCAGTCTCATTGTGAAATTCATTAAATAAGCAACTGAAGCTCTTTCAGTATCAGAAATCTATTTCGGGTCCCTCCCCCCACACACACTTCATCACTTCTGAATGGGAATCACTACCCTTTCCCCATCGTCACTGAGCATTCACTATCAGTAAAGGTCACAATGTCGGGTAAAGCAGGTGTGAACAATACAAGCACAAGACTGAGATTAGGCGGACTGTTTATTTCATTGTCAAGATATTTCAATAAAAGAAAAACAGAAAAATCAAACGGCCAAAATCTTCGATATCATAATCAAGCGTATAATAGTGACGGATGTTGGCACAAGTGCAATACTTATCCCACCTCTACTCCTACCAGTCAGGCAGTGGGCTGCAGTTAGGCCCTGCTGACTTTTGGGTTAACCTTCAGAGGGAAGTTAGCCGATTCAGTGCCGCCGTGTTGCCCAGTGTGCCTCGGAAAGGATCGGCCTGGAGTTCGTTCCACTGCTCTAAACACTCGCGTTGCACCCTCTCTCTCTAGTTATAGGCCTCTCGCTGAACCAGTACACGCCATTCATATCTGTAAGTTAATAGAATGCACCTACAACTCTCTGCTGCCTGGATGTCTGGGGAGCCTGAAACTTGTGACCAAGGCCTTGCAAAGATACTATTTTCCAGCAAAACCGTTCGAAACCATGCAGGGTTTTGTTAGAGTAAATGAGGCGAAACTGTTTCCACTGGCAGAAGGATTGGTAAACTGAGGGCACATATTTCAGGTACGCGGCAATAGAGCCAGAGGTAAGATGAGGAGAAATTCCTTTATTCAGCGAGTTGTTGTGATCTGCAATTCACTGCCTGAAATTGCGGTGGAAGCAGGTCCAATAGTAACTTTCAAAAGGATATTGGACATAGAGTTCAAAAGGAAACATCTGCAGGCGAGTAGGACTAATTGGGGAGCTCATTCGGAGAGGCAGCGGAGGCGCGATGGGCCAACTGGCCTTCTTCTCTTCTGTGAGATTCTATGATTCTACGAGTGACATCTTTCTGGTCCTGCATTTCATCACAGGTCAATGGGATAACCAACTGATATTCTCTACATAGGAAAGCATGCTTTCTGTGAAACTCATGGATTCGTGATTACTTCACGTGTTTATCATTCTACTTAGTTGCAGGAGCCCAGCATTTTATAGTGGGGATAAAGTTTTGTTGTCGAAATGTAAGTGACAAAGCATTTCTGAGGCCTCATCTGTGGAAATAATTCATCAATTGATAAGAGCACAAAACTCCTTCAGTTAACTCGAAGGCAGACCAGTAATTGATGCAGTGAGAAAGAAGGAAAGACTTGCATTTATATAGTGCCAGGCGTCTCAAAGCGCAACACAGCAAATGTTGATGTGTAGTCATTGATTTAATGTACGAAACGTACCAGCCAATTTGCGAACAAGCACTCACAAACAGCAAAGTGAAAATGGCCAGATGATCTGATTTTGATATAGAGTCATAGAGTCATAACGGCACAGAGGGCGGCCATTCGGCCCATCGAGTCCGTGACGGTTCTCTGTAGAACAATCCAGACAGTCCCATTCCCGCGCTCTATCCCCGTAGCCCTGCAAGTTTATTTCCCTCAAGTGATTATCCAGTCTCTCCTTTATAACATTGAGTGCCTCCGCTTCCATCATTTCCATCAACAGTGAGGGCAAGGTCCTCACCACTTGCTGCGTAAAAATGTTTTTCCTCACGTCCCCCCTGAATCTCTTGCGCAAAAGCTTATATCTGTGTCCCCTAGTACATTCAAATAGTGGGAACCGCCTCTCCCCATCCAGCCTATCCAAACCCGTCACAATCCTTTACATCTCTCTCAAAACACCCCACAATTTGCTTTTACCTAATTAAAACCTATCCAGCTTCTCCAAACTGTCCTTGTAGCTAAGATCACCCACAACCGGAATTATTCTGGCAAACCTCCTCTGCACACTCCAAAGGTCCATTACATCCTTCCTGAAGTGTGGTGACCAGAACTGGATGCAATACTTCAATTTTGCTATTACCAGCGTTTTATAAAGGTTCAGCATAACTTCGCTACTTTTGTACTCAATGGCCCAGAAATTAGTGTCCCAACGCGCGAGTAAGCACCGTGTACTCACACGTGGGACCGATGGAATTGTCTGTTTCCTGCAGGCATAGTGCATGTGCGGGGAAATGGCATTTCCGATCCACTGAACCAAGGGGTTCAGAGGTCGAACACGTGCACGCCGGAGTCTGCGTGTCCGTGTTGAACTTCCTTTTTTTTTCCAGGTTTGCCCGTGCGTGAAGTCCTCCACTTTTTACACTTTAAAAAAGCAGACGTAAGGATTTTATTTTAAAAGGTAAGTGGTCTATTAATTAAAATTGTAATTTTTTTTGCACATGTTTATTATTTTTAAAGACTTTACAGTAAGGTAATTATACTTTCAGCCCCGATATTTTATAAAAAATTTTTTTTCAAAAATTTAAATTATTTTTTAAAATAGCTATGTTAAGTTATTTATAGTTCATTTAAATAGTGTGATGTTTTTTAAAATTTTATTTCAAGTTTAAGTACTGTTTTGGGCACCCGGAGTTTCATGAGTTTGACAGTTCTTACTGTCAAACTCATGAATGAAATTTTGCATCCTCCGATTGGTTGCCCAGTGCTCACATGATCCCAGCCGACACATCACACTAAGTTCGCCGGTGGATCACGCAAGCACAGCATGCCGGGAGCTGATCCGGGCCACAGACAGGAAATCCACGCAGGCCCAGGCTTCATCTGCCGGTGCACTAGGTATGTGTAGGCCGGGGTCTTGCACCCGCGGGAAGCCCCTGACATGAATTTCTGGGCCATTACCTCTGCTTATGAAGCCAAAGATGCCATATGCCTTCCAATCACTCTCAATACGTCCGGCCCCCTTCAGGAACAAATGCACATTAACTACCAGGTCCCTCTTTCCCTGCACACTCTTTAAAACTGTGCCATTAAGGGTTTATTTCCTTTCCCTGTTCCTCGTGCAAAAATGCATCACCTCACACATTTCTGTATTAAATTACATATGCCACTTTACTCTCCATTCTGCTAGCTGTTCTATGCCCTGTTGCATCGATTGTTGTCGCACTCACAGTTTGCCACACACCCAAGTTTGGTGCAAACGGCAAATTTAGAAATTCTACACGGAGCTTCAATATCCAGGTCAGTTAGATACATCAATAAAGCAGTGGACCCAGCGCTGATCCCTGGGGAACACCACTGTCTACCATCATACAGCCTGAAAAGCAGCCATTTACCACAACTCGCTGCTTTCTGTCCTTAATCAAATTTCTTGTCCAAGCTGCCACTGACCCACCTATTCCATGAGCCACAATTTTGCTAACCAGCCTTCCATGTGGTACATTCTCAATTGCCTTCCGAAAAACTATGTAGACAACATCAATTGCATTCCCTTCACCAATCCTCCCAGTTACTTTATGAAAACTTTCAATTAGATTAGTCAAACATGATCTGCCTTTTACAAATCCGTGATAACACTCCTTAATTAGCTTAAACCTTTCCAGGTGCCCGTTATTTTTACCCTTGATTATTGCTTATAAAACTGTACCCAGCACTGCTTTAAATTGACCGGCCTGTAGTTACTAAGATTGTCCTTATACCCTTTCTTGAAGAATGGTGTCACAAATGCCACTTTCCAATCATCAGGCACCCCCGCATCTAGGGAAGATTGGAAAATTATGGCAAGATTTTCTACTATCCCCTCCCACAATTCCCTTTGCAATCCGTGATGCAAGCCATCTGAACCAGGCAGCTTATCCACTCTAAACATACCCAGTCATTCTAGTACATTCTGTGTATCAATTTTCACCCCTTCCATTGCTTCCAACTTTTCCACTTCTACCGATATTTTGTAAGCATCCACCTCCTTAGTGAACACCGATGCAACGTGCTCATTGAGCACTCTAGCCTTACTCTGTTCCTCTAAGCATATATCATGTTCTTTGTCCCTAATAGGCCCCACCTCGCCTCTTACTACCTGTTTACATTTACTGTTTACATGCCGATAGATGGATTTTGGGATCCCTTTTATGTTAACCGCCTCATGTTCTCTCTTTGCCATTCTTTTTTTTTGTCTTGCCATCCTCTCTCAACTTATTTTATTCTGTCTGGTTCTCCCTTGAAGAATATAGGTGCAGGGAGGCATTGTGGCTAGGACACCGGGGATAACTTCCCAACTCTTTTTCGAATTAGTGCCATGGGATCTTTTACTTCCAGCTGAGAGAGCACCTCCGACAGTGCAGCAATCACTCAGCACTGCACTGGAGTGTCAGCCTAGATTTATATCCGGAAGTCCCTGGAACGGGACCATAAACACACAACCTTCTAACACAGAGGTGAGTGTGCTACCAGCTGAGCCAAAGTTGTTAATATTTGTTCTGTACTGTTCCTTTAGTAGAACGATCTAACTGGAAGATGTGGGAAGAGTCACCGAGGGTGTAGCTACAGGCCTTACAACGAGCAGCAGTCAGCATCCGAGTGGATTGTGTGTCTCCGGAATAAGAGGGCTGGCAGCGACAGTCAAGGTGGAAACACTTCTGGCGCTTTCCAAATTTCTAACTGTCAATCTGAACAGTGTGAGGATCCAGCTTGTTCGGTGAAAAACTTTACTGCAGAAAGTCTCATCATATCAATTTCATACTGAGAGAACCTCATGTTTTGTAGAATCGCTTATATAGACGGTGTGTTGTACTTGTTTTAGCGCCTTATAAATGATATAACTGCGGAATATATATATTAAAAATGAAGCCTGACCTAAGTGGCACTAATGTGTAAGGATTGTTTGATTGATGGTCTGGAACATAAGACAGTAATATATGTTGACCTTGTTCATCAGTATTCGGAATTTGGACCAATGATCTTTCTGATATAAAATAATAACATGGACTTGTGTACACGGGGCATAATTTCAAAATGTGCATATGACACGAAACTGGGAAATGTCGTTTACAAGGAAGAGGGTAATAACAGACTTCAGGAGAACACAGCATGTCTGGTGAAACGGGCAGACACATGGAAGATGAAAATGAACGCAGAGATATGTGATGTGATACATTTCGGTATGAGGAATGAGGAGAGGACATAATAATTAAAGGGTACAATTTTAGTAGTGGTGCATGAACAGAGAGACCAGAGGGTGAAGGTACACAAACCTTTGAAGGTGGCCGGGCAAGGTGAGAATGCGGTTAAAAATGTATTCGTGATACATGACTTAATTAATAGAGGAATAGAGTACCGAGCAAAGGAAGTAATACTAAACCTTTATAAAAGACTGGAGGAAAATCAGCTGGAGCATTCTGTTCATTTCTGCACACCACACTTCAGGAAGGATGTGAAGGTGTTAGAGACGGTGCAGGAGAAATTGACTAGAATGGTTCCAGGGATGAGAGATTTCAGGCAGACTCTGGAGATGCTGCGGTTGTTCTCCTTCGAGCAGAGGACGTTACGAGGAAATTTGATAGAGGTTTTGACAATCATGAACGGCTTTGAGAGAGTAAATAAGGAGAAAATATTTTCATTGGCAGAAGGCTCGGTAATGAGATGAAGCAGATTTAAGATGATGAGCAGAAGAACCGGCGGTGACATGAGGAAACTTTCCTTTTTACACAGTGAGTTATGATCTGGAATGCGCTGCCTGAAAGATTGGTGGCAGCAGATGCAGATTCCAAAACATAATTGCGTGTCTGTGGCCATAGACCTGACTCCAGGATGGTATATTGTCTCCCTTGTGACAGGGTCAAGGATGTCACTGAGCGGCTGCAGGAAACTCTGAGGGGGGAGAGTGAACAGCCAGATGTCATTGTCCATTTCGATTCCAACGACATAGACAGAAAGAGGGATGAGGTCCTGCAGGCGGAGTTTAGGGTGCTACAAGATATATTAAAAAGCAGGACCTCAAAGTTAGTAATTTCCTGATTACTCCCGTTGCCACGTTCTAGTGAGTACAGGAATATAAGGATAAAAAGATGAATGCGTGGCTGGATTGGTGGTGCAGGAGGGAGGGCTTTAGATTCCTGGGGCATTGGGATCGGTTCTGTGGTTGTTGGGATCTGTATAAGCTGGACGGGTTACAGCTCAACAGAGCTGGGACAGATATTCTCAACGGGGAGGTTTGTTAAGTGTTGTTGGAGAGGGTTAAACTAGCTTCGCAGGGGGATGGGGACGAGCATAAAGGAGTTGAAAAGAGGAATAAGGTGCATAAAAGAGTGAGTGTGTTGGATAGGACCAGATAAGAATGGAGTACGAGAATCACAAGTAGTACCATATTAGATAGCAGCAGACAAAGAAATATTGCGAAAAATGTAAAAATGGGTTTAGAATGCATATACATAAATCACAAAGTGGGGCAAATAAGTTTGGTGAGCTACAAGCACAATTAGCCGCGAGACAATATGATGTCGTGGCAATAACGGAAACATGGCTTAAAAACGGTGAGGGCTGGGCATTTAATATTCAAGGGTACATAGTGCTCAGAAAAGTTAGGGAAGGAAAAAAGGGAGTTGGTGGAATTTCTGATTAAGGAAGATATTGTGATGTTGGAAAGGGAGGATGTTCTTGGTGTTCCCAGGACAGCATCCATTTGGTTAGAGGTGAGTAGTCAAAATGTATGATCATGATATTGGGGGAATTCTATAAGCCTCCAAATAGCGAGGGGGAGGTAGAGGAGCAAATCTGCAGGTCAATCGTGGAGATATGCAAGAGCAAAAGAGTGGTGAAATTGGGGGCCTTTAATTAACCAAATATCTATTGGGATAATGCTCGGGTAAAGGGAAAGTAGGGGGGAGGAATTTCTTAAATGTATTCAGGACAATTACCTTGACATGTATGTTCTTGGCCCAACCAGGGAGAACACTTGGGTACGAGTGATTAATGTATCATAACATTTAGATTAGTAATGAAGAGGAGCATGGAACAATCTAGAGTGGATCTTCTAAACTGGAATAGTGCTAACTTCAATGGGATGAGAAACGATCTAGCCATGGGTAAGGTGTAAGTAAAGATTGACAGGGAAAACTGCAACGGAACAATGGGTGGTCTTTAAGGAGGAGATGTTCCAACTTCAGGCTAGGAACATTACAACAAGAGGGAAGGGGAAGGGAATCAAAGCAATGACTCATTGGAAGACGAGGGAGATAGAGAAAGATGATGAAACAAAAAAGAGGGTTTATGATGCATGGCAGGTGAATTCTTCAAGGGAGAATCAGGCCAAATACAATAAGTAGAGAGGGAAAGTGAAGGTTAAAATAACATTGTCAAAGAGAGAATAATAGAGTTGAATGGCGGAAATTAAAGGGACCCCAAAATCTTCTGCAGGCATGTAAACTGTATGCAGGTAGTAAGGGGCGGGGTGGGGCCTATTACCGACAAAGGAGGTGATGTATGCTTAGAGGTGCAGGGCAAGTCTAGAATACTCAAGGATTATTTGTATCGATGTTTACGAAGGAGCTGGATGCTGACAAAATATCGCTAGAAATGGAAAAGTAGAAGCAATGGAACGGGTGCAAATTGATAGACAGGACGTACAAGAATGTTGGCTATGCTTAGAGTGGATAAGTCGCCTTGTTAGATAGCTTGGGTTAATATGGGTATTGGGGGAGGAGATAGCAGAAGGCCTTGCCATAAGTTTGCAATCTTCCCTAGATGCCGGGGAGGTGCCTCAGGATTGAAAAGTGGCAAATGTGACACCATTGTTCAAGAAAGCGTGCAAGGACCATACTAGCAATTACAGGCCACTCAGTTTAACATTAGTGGTGGGTAAAGCTTTAGAAACAATAATCACGGAAAAAGTTACTGGGCACTTGGTGAGGTTTAATCTAATAAAGTAGAGCCATGCGCATTTGTAAAAGGCAGACCGTGTTTAACTAAGTTAATTGAATTTGATGATGAAGTATCAGGAGGATTGAAGAAGGGAATGTAATGATTGTTGTTTACAAGTATCACATAGAAGGCTGGTTAGCAAAATTCAGGCTTATGGAATAGGCGTGTCAGTGCCAGAATTGATAAGGAATTGGCTTAAGGTCAGAAAACAGCGAGTTGTGGTAAATGGCTATTTTTCAGACTGGAGGGTGCTAGACATTAGTGTTCCCTAAGGTTCAGTGTTGATGACACAGCTTTTTTGATATATATAAATGACCTGTGTATTGGAATACAGAGTAGAGTTTCTACATTTACCGATGAAACCAAACCTGAGAGTTTGGCAAACAGTGGGGAGGATACCAATCGACTGCTACAAGACATAGAATGTCTAACAGTATGGGCAGACAAGGGCAGATGGAATGTAATGCAGAAAAGTGTGAGGTGGTGCATTATTGCAGAAGGAACAGGAAGAGGTAATATATACTTAATGGCATAGTTTTCATTAGTGAGCAGGGACAGAGGGAACTGGGCATTTATTTCCATAGTTCCCTCAAGGTGGCAGGACATTTGAGAGAGTTTGGCGGTTCTGAACGTGAGCGGGAGCCCAGCAGAGCGTGAGAGTTCGGAGCTACTAATCGTGAGCGGGAGACCAGGAGAGCACGAGAGTTCAGCGCTAATAATGGTGAGCGGGAGCCCAGGAGAGCAGGCACAACAGATGGATGAGTGTAAAGAAGTCAAAAATAATCGACGTGTGACGTCACCAGAAAGCAAATAACTGATTGGTTGTTCAGTATTTATATATTTCCCGCTCTTTTTCCAAACTTGGGAGACTAAATTTAAGTGCCTCGGTGTAGATTAAAAGATATACGAGATCCAAATTTTATAACTAAATTAATGAATTATTTGAGATGGGAGACCAATCAATGTTTTGTTGTTGTTGCATATGGGAGCTGGTGGACACCATTGAGGTCCAAGGCGACCACATCTGCAGTAAATGTTGGCTGCTCGAGGAACTTTGGCTCAGAGTTGATGAGCTGGAGTCCGAGCTTCAGAAACTGTGGCACATTAGGGAGGGAAACCTTTAACTGGACAGTAAGTTCCAGGAGGCTGTCACACCCACTAGAATCATTACTTCCAATTTGGCCCATGGTCACGGTCAGTAGGATGTGACTACAAGCGAGGTAGGTTTTGGGATCCACGAGATAGTGATGAAGGAGCCTTAGCACTTGGCCTGGTCTAACAGGTACGAGCTATTGCTCCCTGTGTGGACGAGGCTGGGACTGCAGGGAGGATGAGCAATCTGACCACAGCAACGTGGTACAGGGAGTCATTCAAGTGGGGGGAGTAAAAAGAAACGTTGTAATGCTAGGGGATAGTATAGTTCGGGGAATGGACACTGTCTCTGCAGCCGAGAGCGTGAGTTCCAAAGTCTGAGTTGCCTGCCAGTTGCCAGGGTTAAGGATATCTCCTCTGGGCTGGAGAGAAACTTGGAGTAGGAGGGGGAGCATCCAGTTGTCATGATTCACCTAAGCACCAAAGAGATAGGTAGGACAAAGAAATAAGTTCTGCTGAGAGAGTATGAGCAGCTAGGGGCTGAATTAAAAAGCAGAACCACAACAGTAATATTCTCTGGATTATTACCTGAGCCACGAGCGAATTTGCATATGGCAAATAAGATCAGAGAAGTGAACGAGTGGCTCAAAGACTGGTGTGGGAGAAATGGGTTTCGATTTGTGGGGCACTGGCTCCAGTACTTGGATAAGAGGGAGCTGTTCCATTTGGACGGGCTTCACTTCAACCATACTGCGGCTAGAGTCCTGGAGAATCGAACAGGGCAGCAGAGAGGGCTTTAAACTAAATAGTCGGGTGGGGGTAGGATCCAGGGAAACGTGAATTTAGAAAGTTAATGAGAAATGAGAAAGCAATAGAGCAGGATAGAGATGGGGAAAATAATAAGCACAGTGTGACAGGAAGGCACAGATTGTTTAAAATTAAGAATGCAACAGAAAATGTGCCGAAACAAGGAGAAATGTGAAAAAAAGACAAAGTTAATAGCTGTTTATCTGAATGCATGCAGCATTCCTAACAAGATACGATAGCAAAATACTGCGGATGCTGGAAATCCGAAATAAGAACGGAAAATGCTGGAAAAAATCAGCCAGACAGGCAAAATTCGTGGAGAGAGAAATAGAGTCAACGTTCCTGGTCGAAACCGTTCTACAGAACAAGATAGATGATATGACAGCAGAAATAGATACAAATGGATATGATCTGATCGCCATTACAGAGACGTGGTTGCAAGGTGATCAGGGCTGGGAACTGAATGTTCCAAGGTATTTGACAATTCGGAAGGATAGACAGAAAGGAAAGGGCGGTGGGGTGGCTTGGCTGTTAAAGGATGGAAACAATAACGTGGTGAGAAGAGATATTGGCTCAGGAGATCAAATGTAAAATCGGTTTGAGTGGAGATAAAAAAAATATTAAATTGTAAACGACGCTGGTGGGCTTGGTCTACAGGCCCCCGAACAGTAGCAATACTGCTGGAGAGATTATAAATCAACAAATAATGGAAGCCTGTAAAAAAAGTACGGTAATAATCATGGTTGATTTTAAACTCCATATTGATTGGACAATTCAAATTGGCCAGGGTAGCCTAGAGGAGGAGTTCAGAGAGTGCATCAGGGATGTTTTTCTAGTACAGTATGTAATGGAACAAAACAGGGACCAGGCTATATTGGATCTCGTACTATGTAATGAGACCAAATTAATAAATGGTCTCATAGTAAAGTTTCCTCTCGGAAAGAGTGCTCATAGCATGGTAGAATGTCATAATCAGTTGGAGGTTGAGAAAGTTGCATCCGAAACCAGTGTTCTGATCTTAAACACAGGCAATTATAATGGCATAAGGGCAGAACTGGATAAAGTGCACTGGAAAAAACAATTAAAGTGTTAGAAATTTGAAATGCATTGGCAGACATTTAAGGAGATATTTCATAACTCTCAACAAAAATATATTCCAGTGAGGAAGAAAGATTTTAAGAGAAGGGAGCACCATCCGTGTCAAACTAAGGAAGTAAAGGATGGTATCAAATTGAAAACGAAGGCATACAATGTTGCCAAGATTGGTGGGAGACTTGAGGATTGGAATTTTTTACAAACCAGCAAAGGGTGACTAAAAATATAATAAAGAGAGTGAAGATGAATTATGAGAGTAAGCTGGCAAGAAACATTAAAACAGATAGAATGAGCTTCCACAGGTATTTGAAAATGAAGAGGATCGCTACAGTAAATGTTGGCCACTTAGAGCATGAGACTGGGGAATTAATAACGGCGAACGGGGAAATGGCCGAGACTCTGAACAAAACTTCTGCATCTGTCTTCACTGTAGAAGACACTAACTACTTCCCAGTAATGGAAAATCAAGGGGCCACAGGGAGTGAGGAACTAAGGACAATCGCTATCATTAAGGAAATAGTACTCGGTAAAATAATGGGACAAAAGGACAACAAGTCCCATGGACCAGGAGGCCTGCATCCCAGGGTCTTAAAAGAAGTGACTGCAGAAATAGTGGATACATTGGGTGCAATATAACAACATTCCTTGGACTCTGGAGAGGTCCCAGCGAATTGGAAAACCGCTGATGTAACACCCCTATTTAAGAATGGTGGGAGGCAGAAAACAGGAAACTATAGACCAGTTAGCCTAAATCTTTCGTTGGGAAAATGCTGGAGTCCTTCATTAAGGAAGCATTAGCAGGGCATTTATAAAAACATACTGCAATCAAACAGAGTCAGCATGGTTTTGGGAAAGGGAAATCATGTTTAACAAATTTGCTGGAGTTCTTTGAGGATTTAACAAACAGGATAGACAAGGTTGAGCCAGTGGACGTGGTATATTTGGATTTCCAGAAGGCATTCGATAAGGTGATGCATAAAAAAGGTTACTGCATAAGATAAGAGTGCACAGAGTTGGGGATAATATATTAGCATGGATAGAGAATTGGCTAACTAACAGAAAGCAGAGAGTCGGGATAAATGGGACATTTTCTGGTAGGCAAACGGTAACTAGTGGGGTGTCACAAGGATCGGTGCTGGGGCTCCAAATATTACAATCTACATTAATGGCTTGGATGAAGGGATCGAGTGTAATGTAGCCATGTTTGCGGATTATAAATAGATGGGTGGGAAAGCAAGTTGTGCAGATGACTGAAAGAATCTGCAAAAGGCTATAGACAGGCTAGTTGATAGGGCAAACATTTGGCAGATGGAGTATAATGTGGTAAAGTGCGTGGTTATCCACTTTGGCAGGAAAAATAAAAAAACAAACTATTATTTAAATGGAGATAGATTACAAAATGCTACAGTTCAGAGGCGCCTGTGGTCCATGTGCATGAAAAACTAAAACTTAGCATGCAGGTACAGCACTAAATCAGAAAGATAAATGGAATGTTGGCTATTATTTCAAGGAGGTTGGAGCATAAAAGAAGGGAAGATCTGCTACAAATGTACAGGATATTGGTGAGACTACACCTTGAGTACTGCGTACAGTTTTGGTCTCCTTATTTATAGAAGGATATACTTGCATTGGAGGCAGTTCAGAGACGATTCATTAGGTTAATTCCAGTGATGAGGTGTTTGACCTATGAGGAAATATTGAGCAGGCTGGGTCTTTACTCATTGGCATTTAAAAGAATGAGAGGTTATCTTATGGAAACATATAAGATACTGAATAGATTTAAAACGGAGATAGACAGTTTCCTAGCTGACAAGGAAATTAAGGGTTATGGGGAGCGGGCAGGGAAGTGGACGTGAGTCTAGATTCGGGTCAGCCATGATCCTATTGAATGGCGGAGCAGGCCCGAGGGGCCGTATGGCCTACTTCTGCTCCTACTTCTTATGTTCTTATGAGGGTATCGACAGGTTAGATGAGGAGAGGATATTCCCCCTCATGGAGAAATCTAGAATTCGAAGTCACAGTCTTCGAATAATGGGTCGTCCTTTTAGAGCTGAGATGAGGAGGAACTTCTTCTCTCAGAGGTTCTTAAATCTGTGGAATGTTCTGCCCCAGAGAGCTGTGGAGGCTTGGTCACTAAACACATTTTAAGTGGAGATAGACAATTTTTTGCAAGGTAATGGAGTGATGGTTTATTGGGAGTGGGCTGTGAATTGGCTTGGAGATCAAGATCAGTCATGATGTTACTGAATGGTGGAGCAGGCTCGATGGGACAGCTGACCTATTCCTGCTCCTATTTCTTATGTACTTATATTCTTATTTCTGTTGCCAGAAGCTGAAAGGACGTTATTGCACCGAGCGAAGGGCTACCATGATAATAACGACCGTGTGTACGTTGAGCGTTTTAAGGAATGACCCTTCCTACTTTAAGTACCAACGCCACCAAACCAAACTTCTTTGTCTTGCCCGGTTGGGTGGCATGTTTCTGGCTCCAGCACATCCTAAACCCACTGGTCACCTATGTCGTGATGCTGTTCTACAATGCTCTGATGGTAAGGCACATCGTGTTAGCAAGTTGAGCTCGCATTGCTCTCAGAGACCGGAGTAAGAAGGACCAGCGAGGAGATCTGGAGATGGCCAATCGGTGGAGGTCGATCCTTATGTTGTTAGCCGTATATGGCAGTTTTATCCTGTTGCAGATGGACAAAATCGCAGTTTTCTTATTGATAGTGATCTCCAACAATCATTCATTCCCAAGTTACAGCCACGCCCTCACCATCGCCGACATCTCTGGGACTACATGAGCTCCTGGACCCACACGTCATGTTACGCACCGACACAGATGACAGTCAGAGAGGAGCTGAAGAGGGCAGTAAAATATCCCTTCATACAGAACGCTCAGTTGTTTAAGTGTTGTAGTGAATGAACTATCAACGGAGCTGATCTTACAACAACACAGGGGCATGAAATTCTTCTGCTTTCGTTCCCAGCACCTGAAATCGCTGCCTAACTAAAAATGTGCGCTACCAGGCAGTGATTTATATCGATTATAGTTAACAGACGCAAAATTATGTGCTGGAATGGACGGGGGTGAACGTGGGCATGGCCCGGGAATGTAAGGCAGACAGAATCACATTTGTCGACCATTAAAGGACGAGCCCGATATTCTGACGTAAGATCATCGACCTGAAATGTTAACTCTATGTCTCTCTCCACGAATGCTGCCCTGGCCTGCTGGGTTTTTCCAGCGTTTTCTGTTGTTATTCCCGATATTCACTTCTGCTGAAGACAATGCCGCAGAATAAAGAGCGGAGTTTATAACGGCCGACCGATGCGCTACCGTTTGTTTTTGCCGCCCTGCCAAAGTCCAATTTCATCAGCATCGAAGGCACGTACTGCAGGCGGGAAATGTTTTACACGACGCCCGATTTTACTCAATTGGTCGATATGAAAGTGTCTCAACATTCATTGAAGCTTGATCAGAAGCATAGAAACATTTATTAAACAATAACACATATCAATTTACCATCGTCTGCTTCCTTGTGCCCTTTCAGTTGCTGGCCAAAACTGAATCAGAGATCTGAATATAGCAAAAAATGTGGCGCAACAGTGGCAAACACGGGAAATTAGGGGTAGCATAAGTTACATGGAGAAGACATATAAATTGGTCAGATAAATCAGCAAACCTGAGGATTGGGAGAAGTTTATGATTCAGCAAAGGAGGACAAAAGGATTAATTCAGAGGGGGGAAATAGAGTATGAGAGTAATTTGCTGGTTAACATAAAAACTGACTGTAAAAGCTTCTATAGATATGTTAAGAGAAAAAGATTGGTGAAGTCAAGCGTACGTCCCTTGCAGTCAGAATCAGAGGAATTTATAATGGGGAACAAAGAAATGACTGAACAATTAAATACATACTTTGGTTCTGTCTTCAACAGGAGGAAACAAATAACCTACCAGAGATGTCGGGGAACATAGGGTCTAATGAGAAGGAGGAACTGATTGAAATCAGTATTTGTAGGGTAATGGTGCTAGGGAAAGTGATGGGATTGAAGGCCCCAGGGCCTGATAATCTGCATCCTAGGGTACTTAAGGAAGTGGCCATAGAAATAGTAGCTTCATTGCTTGTCATCTTCCAGAATCCTATAGACTCTGGCACAGTTCCCATGGATTGGAGGGTGGCCAATTTAACCCCAGTATTTAAAAACGTGTTAGAGAGAAAACGGGGAATTATAGACCAGTAAGCCTGACATCGGTAGAAGGGAAAATGCTAGCGTCCATTATAAAAGATGTAGTAGCAGAACACTTGGAAAACAGTGACAGGATCGGACAACATCAACATGGATTACAAAAGGTAAATCATGCTTTACTAATGTTCTGTAATTTTCTGAAGATGTAACAGGTAGAATAGATAAGGGAAAACCAGTGGATGTGGTGTATTTCGACTTTCAGAAGGCTTTCGATAAGGTCCCGCATAAGAGATTAGCGTGTAAAATTAAAGCATAAGGGAAGAGGGTAAGGTACTGACTTGGATAGAGAACTGGTTGGCAGACAGAAAGCAAAGAGTTGAAACAAATGCGTCTTTTCCGAAGGGCAGGCATTGACAAATGAGTTACCGCAGGGATCAGTGCTAGAACGCCAGATTTTCACAATATGTATTAATGATCTAGACGAGGGAACTTGATTTAGTGTCTCCAAGTTTGCAGACGACACAAAGCTGGGTGGGCGTGTCTGCTCTGAGGAGGATGCAGAGAAACTCCAGTATGATTTGGACAGGTTGGATGATTGGGCAGATGTATGGCTGAAGCAGTATTATGTCGCTAAATGCGAGGTTACCCACCTTTGTGGCAAAAACAGGAAGGCAGATTATTATCTGAACGGGAATAGATTGGGAGAAGAGGAAGTGCTACGAGACCGGGGCGTCCTTGTGCACCAATCGCTGAAGGTAAGCATGCAGATGCAGCAGGCGCTTAAGAAGACAAATGGTATGTTGGCCTTCATAGCGAGAGGATTCGAGTAAAAGCACAAGAATGTCTTCCTGCAGTTATACAGGGCCTTGGTGAGAACACACCTTGAGTATTGTGTGCAGTGCTTGTGGCCTTATCTGAGTAAGGATGTTCTTGCCATGGAGGGAGTGCAGCGAAGATTCACCAGACTGACACCTGTAATGGCAGGAAAAATGTATGAAGAGAGGTTTTGTCGATCAGGCTTATAATTGCTGGCGTTTAGAAGAATGAGAGGGGATTTCATTGAAACTTATACAATTCTATCAGGAATAGACAGACTAGATGCAGGAAGGACGTTACCGATGGTGGGGTAGTCCAGAACAACGTGTCAAATTCTAAGGATAAGGGGTAAGCCATTTAGGACAGAGATGAAGAGGAATATCTTCACCCAGATCGGAGTGAAGATGTGGAATTCTCTGCCACAGAAGGCAGTTGAGACCAATTCATTAAATATATTCAAGAAGGAGCTGGATACATTTCTTAAGGCTAAAGGGATCATGGGATATGGGGAGAAAGCAGGGACAGGACACTGAATTTGGATAATCGACCATGATCTCATTAAATGGCGGAGCAGGCTCGAGGCGCCGAATGGCATACTCCTGCTCCTATCTTCTATGTCTATATCTATGTCTATGAAGCCAACCTATTTCCCACATTTTTTCCAAAAGTCCTATCGCCCCATGCTTGTCTACGAGGCTCGGAACCCCGCAGCCAATCGATCTCCAGATTGTTGTAAACAAAACCCTTGAAAGTCCGATCTCACCATATGGTGCGGGTGGAGGCGGAGCTGAGCGGCAGAGCGACTACAAGAGGCCCCAGAGGCTCAGTTAGGCCTCAGTGCGGCATCGGCAGCGGGTGGAGTCGGAGCTGAGCGGCAGAGCGACTACAAGAGGCCCCAAAGGCTCAGGTAGGCCTCAGTGCGGCATCGGCAGCGGGTGGAGGCTGAGCTGAGCGGCAGAGCGACTACAAGATGGCCCAGAGGCTCAGGTAGGCCTCAGTGCGGCATCGGCAGCGGGTGGAGGCGGAGCTGAGCGGCAGAGCGACTACAAGAGGCCCCAGAGGCTCAGGTAGGCCACAGAGTGGCATCGGCAGCGGGTGGAGGCGGAGCTGAGCGGCAGAGCGACTACAAGAGGCCCCAGAGGCTCAGGTAGGCGTACCAATCTCCAATCTCAGGGAAGGAGAGAGGTAAAAAGTATTCAAGGTGTGACGTCACCACAAAGCGGGTAAGTGATTGGTTGGTAAGTATTTCTCCCTTTCTAAGCTTAAATCTCCTTGGTTTATAGTTTCTAAGGTGTGATATTCACCATCTACAATCGAGGCAGAGAGTATTTAAGAATAATATTAATAAATTTAATTAATTACATAGAATGTGAGATCAGGCGAATGCGTTGCTGCTGCAATATGTGGGAGCTGGTGGACACCATTGATGCTCACGGTGATCACATTTGCAGTAAGTGTTGGCTGCTCGAGGAATTCCAGCTCCGTGTTGAAGAGCTGGAGTCCGAGCTTCAAACACTGAGACACATCAGGGAGGGGTAGAGTTACCTGGACTCTGTGTATCAGGAGGTAGTCACACCAATTAGATTAATTAATTCAGATGCAGTCCGTGGCCAGGGTCAGGATGGTGTGACTAGAAGTGAGGCTGGTACGGGGATCCAGGAGGTAGTGTTGGAGGAGCCGCAGCCCTTGCACTTCTCCAACAGGTTCCAGGCTCTTACTCCCTGGGAGGATGGGAACAGGGACAGCGGGGAGGATGAGCAACCTGGCCACAGCACTGTGGAGCGGGGGGCCATTCAAGTCGGGGATGTTAAAAGAAATGCTGTAGTGGTAGGGGATAGTATCATTAGGGGGATAGATAGAGTTCTCTGCAGCCGAGAGCGAAAGTCCCGAAGGCTGTGTTGCCTGCCCGTTGCCAGGGTTAATGACATCTCCTCTGGACTGGAGAGAAACTTGGAGTGTGAGGGGGAGGATCCAGTTGTCGTGGTCCATGTTGGTACCAACGACATAGATAGGACAAGGAAGGAGGTTCTGCTGAGGGAGTTTGAGCAGCTAGGGGCCAAATTAAAAAGCAGAACCACTGATTATTAACTGAGCCACGAGCGAATTTGGCTAGGACAAATAAAATTAGAGAGTTAAATGCGTGGCTCAAAGACTGGTGTGGGAGAAATGGGTTTTGCTTCTTGGGACACTGGCACCAGTACTGGGGAAGGAGGGAGCTGTTCCATTGGGACGGGCTTCACTTGGCCAGTGCTGGGACTAGAGTCCTGGCGGATCATAAGGGCTGTAGAGAGGGCTTTAAACTAACTAGTGAGGGGGAGGATCCTGGAGAGCAAATAATACAAATGACAACAGAGAAGGTCATTGACTTAGGTAGCTGTGGGGAAATTTAAAACCAGAGCATGTCAGGAAGGGGCAGAAGGTATGGAGTAAAAGGTAATGTAATAAAATGGGCAAAAGCAGGAACAAAGTGTCACAAAACATCTTTGAAAGTTCTCTATCTGAATGCACGTAGCATTCGTAACAAAATAGATGAGTTAATGGCACAAATAACTACATATGGGTATGATCTTGTGGCCATTACAGAAACATGGCTGCAGGGTGACAATGCCTGGGAATTAATCATACCAGGTTATTTAACGTTCAGGAAGGACAGGCAGGAAGGAAGGGAAGGTGGGGTGGCTATGTTAATAAAAGAAGGAATCACTGTAATACAGAGAAATGATATTGGGTCAAAAGATCAGGACAATGAAACAGTTTGGGTGGAGGTAAGGAATAATAAGGGGAAAAAAACACTAGTGGGCGTAGTCTATAGTCCTCCGAACTGTGGCAACTCAGTTGGACGGAGTATCAATCAGGAAATAGTTGAGGATTGTAATAAGGGAACGTCTATAATTATGGGGGATTTTAACTATCATATTAATTGGACAAATCAAATTGGGCAGGGCTGTCTCGAGGATGAGTTCATTGAGTGTATTAGGGATGGGTTTCTTGAGAAGTATGTAACTGAACCGACCAGGGGGCAGGCAACCTTAGATCTGGTCCTGTGTAACGAGACAGGGTGAATAAAAAATGTCCTAGTAATGGATCCCCTTGGAATGAGTGACCATAACATGGTTGAATTCCATATTCAATTAGAGGGTGAGAAGGTTGGATCTCAAACAAGCGTGCTAAGCTTGAATAAAGGAGACTTTGAAGGTATGAGAGCGGAATTGAGTAGAGTGGATTGGGAAAATAGATTAAAGGGTAAGTCGATACATGATCAGTGGTGTACATTTAAGGAGTTAATTTACAACTTCCAAAAAATATATTTTACACTGAGAAGAAAAGGGTGTAAAAGAAAAGACAGCCATCTGTGGCTAAGTAACGAAATTAAGGATAGTATTCGACTAATAACAAGGGCATATAAGGTAGCCAAATCTAGTGGGAGGATAGAGGATGGGAAAACTTTAAAAGGCAGCAAAAAATAACAAAAAGATTGATTAAGAAAGGGAAGATAGATTATGAAAGTAAATCAGCAAAAAATATAAAAACAGATAGAAGAGCTTTTATAGTTATATAAAAAGCAAAAGGCTGCCTAAAGTAAATGTTGGTCCCTTAGAGGATGAGACCGGGAAATTAATGGTGGGAAATATGGAGATGGCAAAAACACTGAATGAATATTTTACATCAGTCTTTACAGTAGAAGGCACTAAGAATATCCCAACACTGGACAAACAGCGGGCTCTAAGGGGAAGAAGCTAAACACGATCTAAATAACTAAGGAAGTGGTACTCGGTAAAATAATGGGACTCAAGGTGGATAAATCACCTGGACCTGATGGCTTACATCCTAGGTTCTTGAGGGAAGTGGCGGTAGGGATTGTGGGTGCATTGGTAATAATTTTCCAAAACTCCCTGGACTCGGCAATGGCCCCGGCAGACTGGAAAACGGCTAATGTAACACCCTTATTTATAAAGGGCAGTAGACAGAAGGCTGGAAACTATAGACCGGTTAGCCTAACATCTGTGGTAGGTAAGATTTTGGAGTCCATTATTAAGGAGACATTAACAGGACATTTGGATAATCATAATTTAAAAGGACAAAGTCAGCATGGTTTTATGAAGAGGAAGTCATGTTTGACAAATTTGCTGGAGTTCTTTGAGGAAGTAACATATAGGGTGGTTAAAGGGGAACCAGTGGACGAAGTGTATTTTGACTTCCAAAAGGCATTTGACAAGGTGCCACACAAAAGATTACCGCTTAAGATAAAAAATCACGGGATTGGGGGTATTATTCTGGCATGGATAGAGGATTGGCTATCTAACAGAAGGCAGAGAGTTGGGATAAATGGTTCATTCTCAGACTGGCAATCAGTAACTAGTGGTGTTCCGCAGGGGTCAGTGCTGGGTCCCCAACTCTTTACAATCTATATTAAAGATTTGGAGGAGGGGGCCGAGTGTAACATATCAAAGTTTGCAGATGATACTAAGATGGGGGGGAAAGTAGTGAGTGAGGAGGACATAAAAAGCCTTCAAGGGGACATAGACAGACTAAGAAAGTGGGCAGAGATATGGCAGATGGAATACAATACTGGAAAGTGTGAGGTTATGCACTTTGGCAGGAAAAATCGCAGAGCAAGTTATTGGGCCAGAAATTCGCGGCCAGAAGCATGAGTACGGTCGGGGTACTCACGCATTTGGCCGTTGGAAATGCCGGCATTCAGCAGGAACAGCACATGCGGGGAACGCCGGCATTTCCAGACCCGAGGTCTATTCACAGCGCGTGCGACTGCACAGGCAGCGCTTGCGCAGTGAACTTTGTGGATTTCAATGATGGATTCAGTGAGGGTAAGTCCTTAGAAGTTACACTTGAAAAAAGCAAGTGTAAAGTTGTTCATTGGCTGCGGAGGAAGAGATATTTTATCGTGGAGCTTCTGAAATTCCAGATTTTTGTTTGGGAAAGGGAGGGAAGTTATTTTAAGAAATTTTATGTAAGTTTTAAAGTTAAAATTTTTTTTTTTTTAAAAAGGTTTTCCGAACGGCAGGTAGAAGGAGCAAATGTGGCTGTGTGAATGGAATGTGAGAATGAGTTATGTATGTATGTCCACATATATTCTTTTACGTATATGGATGTATGTTTTATATTCCTTTACTAATGTGTATGAATGTATGTTTTTAATTATGATTTTCCAATAAGTTAATTTCTCTGAAAGTCATAATTAAATAATACATTCATACACATAAGTAAAGGAATATATACATAACACGCAAAGGAATATATACAGACATACATACTTTCAGAAGCTCCACGATAATAAATATCTTCCTCCGCAGCCTCTGGAGCAACTGTACCCATGCTTATTTCATGTGTAAGTTGTAATGACTTGACCTCGCTGAAAGCATTAATGAAAGCGGCGAATTATACTGCACACGCGCTGCCTGTGCAGTCGCAAACGTTCTGCCTCTGAACCCCTTCGTTCAGAGGACAGGAAATGCCGGTTTTCCCCACATGCACTGTGCACGCTGAAAACCGGCATTTCATCCGGCCAGATGCCTAAGTACCCCGACCGTACTCGCGCATTTGGAAGGGAATTACTGGGCCAACATTTTAAATGTCAATAAAATGAAAAATTTAACAATTGCACGACTTGCCCGCTCGCATCTGCGACTGAGGGTCCAAGGAGGTGCATTGCGCAAGAGGTCATCATCGTACGTATCCTCACACTGTTCCCTTTGGGGAACTGTATGAAGTGGTGGAAGGATTTATGGCCGTGATTAACGCTCATTCCGTGACCGTAACCATCTTTGAACCAGCCATTAGGGTGGTTAGTCCTATGGCAGGAGGATTTTACGGGCTCCCACAACCCATCTGAGGGGGGGGCCACTTACACCCACGGACGCAAGTATCCCGCTGGATGTCCACCCAGAATTTAAAGTTGGAGCTCCGACTCCACTTGCAGGGACTGTCTGGAGTGGGGTTCAAAACCCTACTCCTTCTGGCCCAGCGGCGGGGATGCTTACTGCTACGCAAAAGCCCCACTCCGCACAAAAGGTGACACCCATCCGTTTCCTGCGCCTTTTCCCTCCCCGTGACTGGAGCCCTATGCTGCCATTTCACGTTGTTAATCGGATTGGGCCTTTGTCATAGCGGTAGGATCCCAGCCGCTGGGCCAGATCAGGGTAGGGTTTCGAACCCCGCTCCAGACAGTCCCAGCAAGTGGAGTCAGAGCTCTGGCTTTAAATTCTGGGTTGACATCCAGTGGGATATTTGCGTCCGTGGTTGTGGGTGACCCCCCTCCTTGTCTAGCTTGTGGGAGCCCGTAAAACCCTTCCGCCATAGGACTAACCGCCCTAATGGCTGGTTCAAAGATGGTTATGGTCACGGAATGAGCGTTAATCATGGCCATAAATATTTGCACCACTTCATACAGTTCCCCAAAGGGAACAGTGTGAAGACACGTATGACGACGACATTGCTAAATAAATAAATGGAATTA
The DNA here is from genome assembly GCF_052327205.1 of Somniosus microcephalus. Classification (NCBI taxonomy): domain Eukaryota; kingdom Metazoa; phylum Chordata; class Chondrichthyes; order Squaliformes; family Somniosidae; genus Somniosus; species Somniosus microcephalus. The sequence continues at coordinate 3,541,773 of NW_028225186.1, read as the reverse complement.
AAAAAATTATTTTAGGGCTTTTAAAAGTCTTTAAATTGCTTTAATTCTCTTTAAAACTACTTCAGATTACTCAAAATAATGTAAACATTTTAAAAAGTTTATAAAAGCTACCAAAATCTTCAAAAAACTTCCAAAAACCTATTTAAACTGCTGCTTTGCATGTAAAAATGCTTAGCAGCTTGACAGAAACATTGGGGGCGTGTCCAGTGAAACTGAGACCTCAAGGGGCGTGTCTCACTTGCACTGCACGCTCCTGGCTTCGCGCTGGCTGCACTCCTGGGCGGCGTGACGTCATACGCTGCCCGGGATTCTTCTTTTTCAAACACCAAGTCCAGGCGTCCCTGGAGCTGATCGGCAGTAGCGTGGGGTAAGTGCATATACGGGGCTTGCACGCGCGGCAAGCCCCGTTCACCAATTTCTGGCCCATTATCTTAATGGCAAGAAACTGGAAAGCACTGAAGTACAAAGGGATCTGGGGGTCCTGGTGCACGAAACTCAAAAGGTTAGTATGCAGGTGCAGCAAGTGATTAAGAAGGCCAATGGAATGTTGGCTTTCATTGCTAGGGGGATAGAATATAAAAATAGGGAGGTATTGCTTCAGTTGTACAAGGTATTGGTGAGACCGCACCTGGAATACTGTGTAAAGTTTTGGTGTCCATACTTAAGAAAGGACATACTTGCTCTCGAGTCAGTACCAAGAAGGTTCACTCGGTTAACCCCGGGTATGAGGGGATAGACATATGAGGAGAGGTTGAGTAGATTGGGACTCTACTCATTGGAGTTCAGAAGAATGAGAGGCGAACTTATTGAAACATATAAGCTTGTGAAGGGGTTGGATCGGGTGGATGCAGGGAAGATGTTCCCGATGATGGGTGAAACTAGAACTAAGGGGCATAGTCTTAGAATAAGGGGCTGCTCTTTCAAAACTGAGATGAGGAGGAACTACTTCACTCAGAGGGTGGTAGGCCCATGGAATATGCTGCCCCAAAAAACTGTAGAAGCTACATCATTACATAAATTTAAAACAGAAATAGACAGTTTCCTAGAAGTAAAGGGAATTAAGGATTACGGGGAGCGGGCAGGAATTTGGACATGAGTCTAGGTTCGGATCGGTCATGGCCCTGTGGGTAGCAGAGCGGGCCCAGGGGCCGTGTAGCCTGATCCTGCTCCTATTTCGTGTGTCTAATTCTGTTAGATGCTGGAGATGGTTCTGTGATAGTGGATTGGCAGTTAGGATCAGATCAGCCATGATCTTATTGAATGGTGGAGCAGGCTCGAGGGGCCGATTGGCCTACTCCTGCTCCTATTTCTTATGTTCTTATGTTCTTATTACACCCCAACAGCAGCACTGAGGGTGCTGTCGCCTCCCAATTGCATGTCCATCCTTGCCGCAACTTCATGATCTTACCTCTCAATAAGGTGTACACCTCTACCACAGTGCTGAAACTGCCCGTAGCAATGTCACACATGACATCATAGGTGGCTGTGACAAAGGAAAACAATACCTCCTCGTCCTTCTCGAACTGTCTGCAAACTTTCTTATGGTTGCCCACTCCATCCTTCTTCAACGCCTGTCCTCTGTCGTCCAGCTGGGGAGTACTGCACTCGACTGGCTCCATTCTTATCTATTTAATCGTAGCCAAATAATCACCTGCAATGACTTCTCTTCTGGCTCCTGCATCGTTTCCTCTGGTGTCCTCCGAAGTCCTATCCTTGGCTCCCTCTTACTGTACAGATACATGTTGCCCCTTGGCGACCTCATCCAAAATCATGTCATTTTGCACATGTACGCTGATGACACACAGCTCTACATCACCAACAAACCGCTCGACCCCTCCACTGTCTCTAAAGTGTCAGACTGCTTGTTCGGCATCCAGTACTGGATGAGGAGAAATTTCCTACAGTTAAATATTGGTAAGACCAAAGTCATTGTCTTCGGTCCCCGCCACCAAATCCATCCCTCTTCCTGGCAACGGTCTGAGGCTGAACCAGAATTTTCGCGCCCGACCTTGGTGTCATATTTGATGTTGAGATGAGATTCTGACACAGTATCCATGCCAACACTAAGACTGCTTGGCCTAGAAATTCAGTAGGCTTTGCGCCCAGTTTTCGCCCAAAGAGGGCTTTTGCGCCACTTGCTGAGCTTTCGCCGATATTCAGCGCTGCGGTAATGGCGGCATTAGCCAGTAGTGCTGTGCCACCACCGATGACGTCCTCGGTGTGCGCAGTGCCCCGCTACCGCCCCGCTACTGGCCCGACCACCATATTTAGTTGCGGCCGCCTCTTCCGCAGTGGCCGCAAACAGCGATCAGAAAATGGGGCCGTACTGTAGCCTTAGTGGGGCGCTTTAAGGTGGCGGTGCGGCCGGCCACTTTTTCGGCTGCCGCCTGCCCGCACCTCCTTCCACGGCCTCCTCCACCGCCCCCCCTGCGGCATTGCTGGCTGCTTTCTGTGAACCCGGCACTTCTCCGTGGTGTCGGGCTCATTTGCCGGCACTATCCAGCGGCGATCTATCCGTTGCAAGCAACTCCCCGTTAAGAGATGGAGGAGGCCTGCAGTACCGCAGCCTGCCACTCCACAGCGGGTGGCGCAGCGGCGCCAAGAGCGCTGAAATTCAGTTTCAGCGCCCCAAGCGGGGGCAGGCACACCCTGGAATAGCGCCCGGTTCCGAATTGGGGCGCAAAAAACGAATATCTGACGGGCGCAACTGGCTCCGCGCTCAGCGCTAACTTTTGGGCGCACGCCAGCTGGCGGGCCCAAAGTGAATTTCTAGGCTCTTATTTCCACCTCTGTAGCATCGCCTCTGCCTCAGGTCATCTGCTGCTGAAATCCTCTTCCAAGTTCTGTTTTAACGTCTAGACCTGACCTCTATTCCAGTACACTACTGGCATGCCTCGCATCTTCACCGGCCATCAATTTTAACTCATCCTAATCGCTGACACCCGTGACCTAACACGCACCAAGTCCCATTCACCCATCAACCCTGTGCTCGCTGCCCTACATTGGCTCCCAGTTAAGCAACACCTCCAATTAAAGCGATTCATCCTTGTTTTAAAATCCCTCCATGGCCTCGCCCCTCCCTATTCCTGTAATCACCCAGAGCCCTACAACACTCCGAGATATCTGAGCTCCTCCAATTCTGGAAATTTGCTCAACCCTGATTTTCTATTGATAAAGCTCCTGCGAAAATCCTTTGGAATTATTTCTCCATTAGTGACTTTGTATGAATGCAAGATGTTGTTGTTGCTGTGAAAGCCTTGTGTCCATTTTGAAATACCACACCTTAAAAAGAATGTCAAGTCCTCAGACAGGATGCAGAGGAGATTTACTTTCGTGGTACAAGGGATGCATGACTTCAGTTATGTGGACAGACTATGCAAGCTGGGATTGTTCTCTTTAGAGCCGAGAAGTCTAAGTGGAGATTTGATTGAGTTGTTCAAAATCAGTAAGGTATTTGGCAAAACAACCAGAGGCGAGATGAGGAGAATAGTTTTACACAGCAAAATGTTGTAATCTGGAATACTCTGACAGAAAGGCGGCGGAAGCAGATCTAGTAATAACTTCCAAAGGGAATTACATAGATACATAGATACATAGAAGATAGGAGCAGGAGTAGGCCATTCGGCCCTTCGTGCCTGCTCCGCCATTTAATGAGATCATGGCTGATCCTTTAATTCAGTATCCCGTCCCCGCCTTCTCTCCGTAACCCTTAACCCCTTTTGCCCGTAGAAATATATCTAATTCCCTCTTAAATATATTTAATGAGCTGGCGTACACTGCCCTCTGTGGCAATGAGTTCCACAGGTTCACCACTCTCTGAGTGAAGAAATTCCCCCTCATCTCTGTCCTAAATGGTTTAGCCCTTATCCTTAAATTATGTCCTCTAGTTCTGTTCTCACCCGCCAAGGGAAACATTCCTTCTGCATCCAGTCTGTCTAGACCTGTCAGAATTTTATACACTTCTATGAGGTCCCCTCTCAATCTTCTAAACTCCAGTGTGTACATCCCTAAACTACATAGTCTCTCCTCATAGGTCATTCCCGCCATTCCTGGTATCAGCCTGGTGAATCGCCGCTGCACCCCCTCCATGGCAAGAACATCCTTCCTCAGATGAGGCGACCAAAACTGTACACAGTACTCGAGGTGTGGTCTCACCAGTGCCCTGTACAGCTGCAGCAAGGTATCCCTGTTCCTGTATTCTAACCCTTTTGCTATGAAGGCCAGCATACCGTTTGCCTTCTTGACCGCCTGTTGCACCTGCATGCTCGCCTTCAGTGACTGGTGTACAAGAACACCCAGGTCTCTCTGTACTTCCCCCTCTCCCAATCTATTGCCATTTAAATAATAATTTGCCCTCCCGTTCCTGCACCCAAGGTGGATAACTTCGCACTTGTCCACATTATAGTGCATCTGCCATTTATCCGCCCAATCGCCCAGTCTGTCCAAATCGCTCTGGAGCTTCCTGGTCTCTTCCTCTGAGCCCACCCCACCTCCTAGTTTAGTGTCGTCTGCAAATTTGGAAATGCTGCATCCGACTCCCTGATCCAGGTCATTAATGTAAATTGTGAACAGCTGGGGGCCCAGGACAGATCCCTGTGGTACCCCACTTGTTACTGCCTGCCATTCAGAAAATGAGCCGTTTATTCCAACTCTCTGTTTTCTATCTGACAGCCAGTTCCCTATCCACGCCAAAACTTTCCCCTTTATCCCATGAGCCTCAATTTTCCATGCTAATCTTTTATGTGGGACCTTATCGAAGGCCTTTTGGAAGTCCAGGTACACCACATCTACTGGCTCTCCCCCATCTATTCTACCAGTTACTCCCTCAAAAAATTCCAATAGATTAGTCAAGCACGATTTACCCTTTGTAAATCCATGTTGACTCTGTCCTATCCTGTCCCCATTTGCTAAGTGCTCCGCTATTTCATCCTTAATGATGGACTCCAGCATTTTGCCCACAACTGATGTAAGGCTTACAGGTCTGTAATTACCTGCTTTGTCCCTACCCCCCTTTTTGAATAGTGGGGTAACGTTAGCTACCCTCCAATCCATCGGCACTGTTCCCGAGTCTAATGAATTCTGAAAAATCATCCTTAGTGCATCCGCTATCTCTAGGGCCACCTCCTTCAGTACCCTAGGATGCATGTTATCAGGCCCTGGGGATTTGTCCACCTTCAATCCCTTTAGCTTCCTTAACACCATATCCTTAGAGATATTGATTTGCGTCAGTTCCTCCTTTGCCAATGTCCCTATTTATCCCGATATCCCAGGGAGGTTTTTTGTGTCTTCCTTCGTAAAGACTGACCCAAAGTATGCAATTAGATCAATACTTGAAGGGGGACACATTGCTAAGCTATGAGGCAGTGGGACTGATTGGCCAGCTCTTTCAAGGAAGTGGCACAGGCACAATAGACCGAGTGGCCTGCTGCTCTGCTGTGTTATTCTGTGATTCTATGAATTGATGCGAATTCTCGATCTCACAGTCTTGCCTCTCCACTTTTCCAGTTGTTGAAGGTGCTGCGGCCTATCTAGTCCACAGCAGATCATCTCTCTTCCAGTCACCGTTCGCTCCGCAAATCAACATTTAATCGAATCTGTAGGCGAGGGGCAGGGGACACGGTTGGGGTGATAATGTAATCCTTGTGCAGTGATTCTGGCCTCTTGCATATCCACTCTTCTGCCAGTGGTAAAAGATGTTCTTCTCATTTACTGCTCGTTACTTTCAACGCCTCTGTTAATTCTCCTCTTTAACTTCTCTGCATTAAGGATAATAATTCCAGATTCTCTAATCTCCACAGATAACTCAAACCTCTCATCACTGGTAGTTTCCGGTATATCTACCCTTAACCTTTTCTGCTCCAATGAGAGCAATCTATAGTCTCTGCACAGACCTGAAGGCTGTCATCCCTGATACCATTCTATGACATCTCTGCAGAGTCGCCAAGACCTTGACGTCCCTCCTAATTATGTGGGGCCCAAAAAGTGGACGAAATGCTCTAACTGATGCTGAAAATTGTTTTATTATAGATCACAGCTCTCCTCATCTGAACGCATTTCATTTTGCCATTTACCTTCAATCGTCATCTGATTACCAACCCTTATGCTACTGGAATGTGTTCATCCATATTTACTGTAAAAAATGCTTCATGAGTTTGATCTGCTCTATCGAATCTCCTCTTTGCCTTCTCTGCCCTTATGAGAACAATCCCAGTTTCTCCACTCTTATTGTGTAAAGTACCTCATCCATGGTAACCTTTTAGTAAGTCTCCACTTTATTTGACGGGGATAGATAGGAACTGCACTCCCTATATTCATAGAAGAAAATCAGACAATTGGCAAATGCATGCTCTGCAGATTAACCCATCCCAAGGCGCTCCGGAAGATCTGCGATGGATTTTCTGTTATTTATTATATTACATCATGTAATATCGGATAGCTTTAATGGTGCAGTCTCGGGATGGCCGAGAGTATTCCTTCTACGTCAAAAAAGCTCCACAGAATGATGAAGCCTTTGCTGGAAAGGTATTGGTGCAAGGAGGAGAAACAGTAGTTTTAAGAATTTAAAATCAGATCGGCTGTCATCCGAATAATATCCCCAAATGTCACAAAATGTTACAGTTTGGAGTTAGAGTTTGCCTCCAAAAGGCTCAGCTTGAACCCATACGTTGTTCTTTCACAGCTTCCAAGATGGAGTGCTGGAGGACGGATTGACATTGGAGGTATTTCCGTAAGTAATTGTGAGCATTCCTGTCTCTGCTGTAAGAAGAAATGACTGGGCATTATTTGCTTAAGAAACAGCATCTATTGGTGCGAGTCGCTGTCAAAATACTAGAGAAGGGAAAATGGTTATCTGAACAGATTGACGCTGGCATCTGACGGTGACAAATATTAATCCTTCATGAAAGCACAAACAGTAAATTTTATTCTTCCTTTCTTTCTGAATAATCCAGAGGGAAGTGAGTGTGGATATTGGGTGAATTGGGTGTCACTGGGCTGTGATTCCCACTGTGCTGAATGAAATTCTCCATGTAACCGGGACCCACAAAGGAGTTGGTGTTTGAGGCGTGGAAAGGAAACTAATTAACATATCAATAGATTAGGAAACAAGTCATAACACAGGGCAAATCTACAACATTCGCTCAAATCTGAAACATCTCATTAACTTCCTTTCCTTCTTTATTCTTTCTTTCTTTTATCCTCCGTTCTTTGTTCCTTTCTTTCTTCCTTCATTCCTTCCTTCCTGCCTTATTTCTTTCTTTCTTTCTTTCATTATTTCAATTTTTCTTTCTTTCTTATTTTCTTTGTTTCTTTCTTGCGTTTTTACTTTCTTACTTATTCTCTTTCTTTCTGTCTTTCTTTTTTATTACTTTCTAAACTTTCATTCTTTCAATCTTTCCTTCTTTCATTCGTTCTTTGTTTCTTATTTTTTCTTTCTTATACACAAACCGCTTTTAGAAAAATAGGAAAATAGATTTCTGATTAGGTCATGTGAAATAGGAACAGGGGGGCACATGGGAATAGTTCTACTGATAGAGAGGAGAATAAAGAGCTACACGGACTGTGGGTTCAATTATCTTTCTCGTTTGAGTAATTTCCCTGGAAGTCTGTGTAAAATACGACGGGGTGGGTGGGGGTCATAACAAAAATGACGAGGGTGAGTAATAAGAAGCAGGAAGGAAGTTTTCTAACCACAGACAGGAGAATGGAGTAATAACAAGAAACCATGATAAAGGAGTGATAACAAGAACCCAGGAGTCAGAGGTCTAACCAGAATCGGGAGGAAGGTATTGTGAGGAAACACAGAAGGAGGAATAATCCCAGGAGCCAGTACAGCGAGGAAATGGCCAATATAAGGGTAGTCATGTCAGCAAACCAAAAGGCAGGAATAATAACAAAACGGGGGGATTGTCATGAATATCGGAGATTAACAGCTACAAGCAGGGCGGAGGTGGTGGGGGTGGTCACGGTACAAACCGATGCTCTGGGCAGCACTAACACGTTTCCACACTGGACAGAGTCAAAGTTTTTGGTTATGATAAGAGGAGCCTTCTCAGACACCGGAGTATGGGAGAGGAGTTAGAGGGACAATAACCGAGAGGGAGGAGTAACCTGACGAATCAGGAAGTAAAATAACCAGAACCAGGAGGTACAATAACCAGAACCAGGAGTATAATTCAAGGGCAGGTTCTGACGGGAAACAATTGAGTGGAATGTGTTAATGATTAACACCATAAGGGCAGCCTAACATTATTAAAGCTGAACTAGTGCAGGTGCAGAAACCATGCAGAGATTTCATCGAACAGGATACAGGATGAACACTACTTTACTTGCGCTCGCTCTGATCTGCCTTCAATGCAGTGAGTACAACCGACGGGTGTGGTTCATAATCCCAGACTGGAGAAAGTGTAGAGGGGCACAGGCGGAATCCAGCCGAGGCCAATGTACAATTTCAAACTGGAGAAAGTGCAGATGGGCACATGAGGAGCTCAGCCTGCGGCCACAATATGGTTCCAGACTGGAGGAATTATAGAGGGGCTCACGAGGACCCAGGCTGCGAGCACAGTGTAATCCCAAACTGGAGAATGTATAGAAGGGAAAAGGAGGATCTGAAGCTGCGGGCAATAATATAATCCCAGAGTTGGGAAAGTTTAATTGGCACAGGATTATCCTAGCCTTGGATCCCAGAGTGGCAAAAATATCGAAGGGCACAGGGTGATCCCAGGGATTTTGCCACAGTTTGATCCTAGACTGGAGAGAGCAGAGAGGGGCTATAGGGGATCCGAGCCTTTGGGCCCAGTATAATCTCCGATTGGCGTAAGTAGTGAGGGGCTAAAGGGTTTCCCGGCCATTGGGCCCAGTATAATCTCAGACTGGAGAAAGTATCGAGGGGCTATAGAGGATCCCAACCTGCGGGCACAGCATAATCTCAGACTAGAGAAAGTGTAGATGTGCTAAAAAGGACCCCAGACTGGGAGCGCAGTATAATTTCAGACTGGAGAAAGTATAATGGGAAAGCAATAGCGCAAACATGTATGATTCCACAACGGGCAGTGTCACAGGGTGAGTGTTAGGGTCAGGGGGGCCTTTTCAGTTAGTATAGTGTCAAAGGCCTTGTTTTATTTAATTAAATTTAATTAAGTTGGTATTTTGGTAACTTAGTTCACAGTGTAGTTTCTTGACTACTTACTGGATCTAGATTAAGTTAAGCTTACATATATTACCTATCTACCTGTAACACAAAGCACTACAAGTAGCTTTGGCAAAACGAAACAACTCCTTCCCCCTCTTCTCCAAAATCCCACACTTTTCAAATTCCTAAATAAAACACACTGTTCAATTTCACGCCATTTAACCCACTGTGTGCAGACTGCGCTGTGCTCTGCAGAAATGTTTCCTCTTTGACACTCGGAGCCTCCCGCAATCTACAAGTGTGGACTCAGCTGCCCTGCTCCTGGCGATTGGTGCCTATTCTAGAGAAACACTGGAACAGCCTCTGGCCGGCAGTTTCTGTTAATTACAGCTTTTAAAGTACTAGGTTAAAATAAAAATCTTCAACTACATTTCATTTTATACAGCTTTTGCTTACTCAATACTTAACAGAAATTCCCACTCTTTCCAAATTCCCAAATAAAACACTAGGTTCAAGACCATTCCGTTTAATTCTGCTCTGTGCACTCCGCTCCCTCTGTCCGTGTAGGAGCTTTCTGAGTCTGTGTAGCAGCTTTCAGTGTCTGTGTAAGTGCTGTCTCGTCTGTGTAGGTGCTTACTTGGTCGGCGTAAGTGCTGTCCAGTCTGTGTAGCAGCAGTTTGGTCTCAGGCAGCAGCTGTTTGGTTCTTTGTAGGAGTTGACTCGTTCCCCGAATGTAGCTATTTGCGTCTGACTAAGCAGCTGTCTGGGTGTGTGTAGGAGCTCCCTGTAGGACATGTCTGGGCTTGTGTTGGATGTACTGGATCTTTGCTGGTGGTGCTGGGCATAAGTGGGAACTGCCTGGGTCTGTGAAATGTGCTTTATGAGTCTGATTGCTGTTTTCTGGGTCTGCATAGGAGCTGACTGCACCTTTCTATGAATTGTCTGAGCCCGATGCCACGGTCTTTTTCTGTGCAGGAGATCCTGGATGAATATACGTGCTCCCTGGTCCTATGTAGCTGTATCGGTGTCTGTGTTGCAGCTCCATGTGTCAAGGTTGGATCTGTTGGAGTGCATGTAGGATCTGTCTGAGTCTATGTAGGAGCTGCCTAGATCGATGTAGGACCTGCTGCATCTGTGTGGGAGCTTTCTGTGTTTCTACATAAGAACATAAGACAGGGGAGCAGGAGTAGGCCAATCGGCCCCTCGAGTCTGCTCCGCCATTCAATAAGATCATGGCTGATCTGATCCTAACCTCAAATCTACTTTCACTCTCCATCCCACCCGAACACATGTGATCTCCCGGGAGAGGCGAAAAACCAGCTAAAAAAAAACAATGGCCAATTTGGGAGAACAAATCTGGGAAATTCCTCTCCGACCCATCAAAGCGATCGAAACTTGTCCAGGAAAGCACTCTGTCCCTGTATTTCCTGCAGTACTTATCTTCTGTAAAAGGTAATCTCCATCCCAGCCAGGAACAGGCCCAATTTATTCTTGAAGGACTCCTAGCTCATAGCCTCTTCCCGAAGTCTCCACTAATCCCTGTGAGTATGATTTCTGTAGCTGCTCTCTGGCTCTTTAACATGTGTTGTCTGTATATTTGTAGATGATGCCTGTATCTTTGTTTATGCTGGCTGGGTCATGCAGGAAATTGTAACTCTATGTATGCGCACCCTCTGTCTATGAATGAGCTGTTTTGGTATGTGCAGAACTTGTCTGTATTCCTGTAGGAACTGTCTGGATCTTTGTATGAGATGTCTGTGCTTGTGTAGAACCGGTCTGGGTCTCCATAATGAGCTGACTATGACCTTTTAGAGCCAGCCAGATCTGTGTAGGAGCTTGTTGTTTCTTTGCAGAGGCTTTTTGTTTCTTTGGAGATGCAGTCAGTGTTTGTACTACGTTGTCTGGCTCTCTGTAGGAGCTCCCTTTGACTTTGTAGAATCGATTTATCTTTGTGCAGGGGCTACTTGAGTCCATGTAGGAGTTATCTGGATTTGTGTAGGAGATTTCTGGGACTGTTAAGAGGCAGCCTGGCCTTGTGACAGACAAGTCTGGCTCCTTGTAAGAGGTTCTAGATCTATGCTGGAGCTGTCTGGGCCAACGTGGTAGCTGCCGGCGTCTGTGACAGTAGCTCTTGCGCCCTTTTTGGTCCTGTCTGGGTCTGTTTATAATTCTTCTCGATCTCCGTAGCAGCGGCCATGTCTGTGTAGGAACGCCCTGTGGCAGTGTTGGAGCTGTCTGGCTTTGTGCAGCAGCTGTCTGTCTTTCTGTAGAAGCTGCCTGGATCTGTGTAGGAACTGTCTGTGTCAGTGTAGGCGCTGTCTGGGTGTCTAAAATTAGCTCTCTGGATCTTTGCAGATGCATTATGGCCCTTTGTAGGTGTTTTCTGGGTCTGTGAAGGAGCTACCTATATCTTGTTAGGAACTGTCTGTGTTCACAGAATCACAGAAACCCCACAGTGCAGAGAGAGGCCATTTTGGCCCATCGAGCCTGCACCGAAACATATCCCACCCGATCCCCGTAACCCCTACACCAACACATATCACACCCTATCCCCGTAACCCCACGTATTTAATCCCCCTAACATTAAGGCTCAATTTATCATAGCCAATGTGGTAAACCACTGTTTGTATTCCTGTTTGTCCTGTTTGTATTCCACTGTGTACATGCCTGGACATGCCTCGGCTGACTCCTCCCACAGGTCCTAGTATAAAGGTGACTGCTCCCCAGCCCTTAGTATCATGGACCGGTCGACCACGCGAGGCAGACCTCCATTCTGTTGTTAATAAAAGCCTTTGGTTACTCTTCTAACTCTCAGTCTTTTATGAGTAATTGATAGCGCATCAATTTTATTAACAACATTTTTATAATGGAGAAGATCCTCACACCAGCATGCCTGGACTTAGATCATCGGGAGGCGGACTCATCCACCAAGTTTACTCACTGGCTTAAGTGTTTCGAAAAATTCCTGACCGCCTCTGAAGCAATCAAATCGGACGAGGACAAACTGGATGTCCTGACCTCCAAAGTGAACCACCGAGTGTACTCGGTCATCCAAGACGCGACCTCGTACGCGGACGCTATCAAGCTCCTCAAGGACCAGTACACGCGCCCAGTGAACGAAGTGTACGCCAGGCACCTCCTGGGGAGTCGTAAACAACAACCTGGGGAATCGACCGTGGAATACCTTCAGGCACTGTCTGTGCTTGGCCGGGCCTGTGGTTGTAAGGATGTAAAGGCCGCCGTGTACACAGAGGAACTTATCCGGGACGCTTTTGTAGCGGGCCACAGATTCAATTACACCCGACAGCGACTGTTGGAGCAGAGTAACCTCGACCTCAACAAGGCCTCTGAACTCGCACTATCGTTGGATGCAGCTTCCAGGGCATGGATGCCTACTCCTCTGCACCGTGGACGCCGCGGGGAATGACAGCCTGGGACACGGTAGGACCGCCTCATAGCGCCGTGCCACCCCAGCCACACCCCAACAACGGCCCAACTACCGCAGCAGTGTCCCAAGGCCAGACAGCAGTGCCCCAAGGCCAGAAATGCTACTTCTGTGGCCAGGCAAAACACCCCAGAGCGCGCTGCCCAGCGAAAAACGCGATCTGCTCGGGCTGCGGGAAGAAGGGACACTACGCTAGCGTCTGCAGGGCCAAAGCCACCCCGAACCCCAGCAGCGCCGTGTGTGGGCCATGCGGGCTGCCATCTTGGACCTCCCCGGCCATGTGCGAATCACCGGTACAGCAGCCATTTTGGACGCCTCCAGCCACATGGGGATCATGGATGCCGCCATCTTGGACGACAGCCGGGACGCAGCAGGCCCCCGACACCGCCTCATCTGATACCCGCAGCGACACACCGACCCCTACGCTGGCATCCGTTACACTGGACCAAGCGAGACCGCACCAACTGGCCAGTTCCACAATGGACATTAAGGTAAATGGTCACGATACAATCTGCCTTTTTGACTCTGGGAGCACGGAGAGCTTCATCCACCCCGACACGGTGCGGCGTTGCTCTCTCCCAGTCCTGCCTGCACAACAGCGGATTTCTATGGCCTCCGAGTCCCAGTCGGCGGACATCGGCGGCTACTGCGTGGTGACACTCGTAGTAGACGGGACCGTGTACGATCATTTTAATCTTCTGGTCCTGCCTGACCTCTGCGCTGCCGTCCTGCTGGGGTTAGATTTTCAGTGCCTCCTTAAAAGTGTTACGATGGCGTACGGTGGACCCCTACCCCCACTCACAGTCCACAGCCAGCAGCTTCCAAACTGCCCGCCGCGCACCAGGTGCAACCTCTCCACACTCAGAGTCACCCCCCCCAACTGTTTGCTAACCTCACCCCCGACTGTAAGCCCATCGCCACAAAGAGCAGGCGATACAGTGCCGGGGACAAGGTTTTCATTAAAACCGAAGTGGAGCGGCTCCTGAAAGAAGGGATTATTGAGGGCAGCACCAGCCCCTGGCGAGCCCAGGTTGTGGTCGTTAAGACCGGCGAGAAGCAGCGCCTGGTCATCGACTACAGCCAGACAATAAATCGCTACACCCTGCTGGACGCCTACCCACTCCCCCGTATAGCTGATATGGTCAACCAGATCGCGCAGTACCGCGTCTTCTCGACCATTGACCTGAAATCAGCGTACCACCAGCTCCCCATCCGCCCTGAGGACCGCCAGTACACTGCCTTTGAGGCAAACGGCCGCCTCTATCACTTCCTTAGGGTTCCCTTTGGCGTCACCAACGGGGTCTCCGTCTTCCAAAGGGAGATGGACCGGATGGTAGATCAAAATGCGTTGCAGGCCACTTTCCCATATCTGGACAATGTGACCATCTGCGGCCGTGACTTGCAGGACAATGACGCAAACCTCGAAAAATTCCTCCGCACCGCCCAACTCCTAAACCTGACATATAACAAGGAGAAGTGCATATTCCGCACAAACCGCCTCGCCATCCTTGGCTGTGTTGTGGAACACGGAGTCATCGGCCCCGACCCCGACCGGATGCGTCCCCTTATGGAACTTCCACTGCCCCACTGCCTCAAGGCCCTGAAGAGGTGCCTAGGGTTTTTCTCCTATTACGCCCAGTGGGTCCCCTACTATGCGGACAAGGCCCGTCCGCTGATCAAGTCCACCTCTTTTCCCTTGACGGCAGAGGCCCGCTTAGCCTTCCACCGTATCAAGGAGGACATTGCCAAAGCCAACATGCATGCAGTGGACGAATCCATCCCCTTCCAGGTGGAAAGCGACGCGTCTGACTTTGCCCTGGCCGCTACCCTCAATCAGGCGGGGAGACCCGTGGCCTTCTTTTCACGAACCCTCCAAGGCCCGGAGACCAGACACTCCGCTGTTGAGAAGGAGGCCCAGGCGATTGTGGAGGCTGTGCGTCATTGGAGGCACTACCTGGCCGGAAAACGATTTACCCTGCTCACTGACCAGCGTTCAGTTGCTTTTATGTTTAACAACAAGCAGAGGGGCAAAATCAAAAATGACAAGATCTTGAGGTGGAGAATCGAACTTTCCACCTACAACTACGAGATCTTGTACCGGCCCGGGAAGCTAAATGAACCCCCGGATGCGCTATCGCGTGGCACCTGCGCCAGCGCGCAGATCGATAGACTGCGGGCCCTCCACAATGACCTCTGCCACCCGGGGGTCACCAGGTTCTTCCACTTCATTCTATTGAGGAGGTCAGGACCATGACCAGGAACTGCCAAGTCTGCGCTGAGTGCAAACCGCACTTTTATAGACCAGACAGGGCCCACCTGATAAAAGCCACTCGCCCCTTCGAGCGCCTGAGCGTCGATTTTAAAGGGCCTCTCCCCTCCTCCGACCGCAATGTGTACTTCCTCAATATTATTGATGAGTACTCCCGTTTCCCATTCGCCTTCCCCTGCCCGGACATGACCAGTGCCACGGTCATTAAATGTCTGAACAACCTCTTCACCCTGTTCGGCTTCCCCAACCACATCCATAGCGACCGGGGCTCATCGTTTATGAGCGACGAACTCCGTCAGTACCTGCTAACTAGGGGTATTGCCACAAGCAGGACCACCAGTTACAACCCCCGGGGGAACGGACAGGTGGAAAGAGAAAATGCGACAGTTTGGAAGGCCGTCCTGCTAGCCTTAAAATCTAGGGGCCTTCCAACCTCCCGCTGGCAGGATGTGCTCCCCGATGCGCTCCACTCTATTCGGTCACTGCTCTGCACTGCCACTAACGCCACCCCTCATGAGAAAATGTTTGTCTTCCCAAGGAAGTCCACATCGGGGACATCGCTACCGCCATGGCTGACGTCCCCAGGGCCGGTCCTACTGAGAAGACACGTGAGGACCCATAAAACGGAACCCCTGGTCGAGAGGGCCGACCTCCTCCACGCCAACCCCCAGTATGCTTACATCGCATACCCGGACGGGCGGGAGGGCACAGTCTCCATAAGAGACCTTGCACCCTCGGGGGCCGCAGTAACCCACTACCCACTACCACCCCCCCCCACGATCCGATATCCAGCCCCAGCAGACGGCAGGCCTGGGCCCCGCGACCCACTCGACATCTACGAGGACGACACGCCTGTGCCACAGCCTACGCTGGACTCGACGCCGGAAACTTCACTACCCCTGCCATCACCACGCAGATCACAGCGGCAGACAAGACCTCCGGAGAGACTCCAATACACTAACTTTTAATACACTTCACCCCGCCGGACTCAATTTTAAACAAGGGGTGAATGTGGTAAACCACTGTTTGTATTCCTGTTTGTCCTGTTTGTATTCCACTGTGTACATGCCTGGACATGCCTTGGCTGACTCCTCCCACAGGTCCTAGTATAAAGGTGACTGCTCCCCAGCCCTTAGTATCATGGACCGGTCGACCACGCGAGGCAGACCTCCATTCTGTTGTTAATAAAAGCCTTTGGTTACTCTTCTAACTCTCAGTCTTTTATGAGTAATTGATAGCGCATCAGCCAATCAACCTAACCCGCACATCTTTGGACTGTGGAAGGAAACCGGAGCACCCGGAGGAAACCCACGCAAACACGGGGAGAATGTGCAAACTCCACACAGACAGTCACCCGAGGCCGGATTCGAACCCGGGTCCCTGGTGCTGTGAGGCAGGATTTGTCTGTGTTTATTCAGAAGTTGTCTGGGTCTCTTTAGGATCTCCCTGTGTCTGGGTATGAATTATATGTGTCTGTGTTGCAGCTCCATGTGCCATGGTTGGAGCTGCCTCAGTCCCTAAAATGGGCCTTATTTTCTTTGTAGATGCAGTCTGGCTCTGTTGAGGAGTTGTCTGTGTCTGCAGTAGCTAACTCTTTCTCTGTACGTATTGTTTGTGTCAGTGTATTAGTTGTCTAGGTGTATTTAGATGCTGTCTGGTTCTCAGACAGTAGTTTTCTCTTTCAGTGCAAGAGCTGTCTGGGGCCTTGCCGGACCGGTGTGGATCTATTTATGAACCACCGAGGAACTGTTTTGGACCGTGTACAAAAGCAATTTTCTGCGAAGCTGTTCCTCGGTCAGTACAGGTTCTTCCTGGATCTGTGTTTCAACTCCCTTTGTCAAGGTTACAACTGTCTGCGTCTATGTAGGAGCTGTCTGGGCCTATGTAGGAGCTGCCTGTTTCTATGTAGGAACTGCTGGATCTCTGTAGGAGATTCCTGTGTTTCTGTAGGAGCTGTCTGTGTCTCGACAATGAGCTGTCTGTGTCTACATAAATTCTGTGTCTGTTTGTGTTGTTGTCTGAGTCCGTATAGGAGCTGCCTGAATCTGTTTGGAACTGTGAA
Source organism: Somniosus microcephalus (assembly GCF_052327205.1). Classification (NCBI taxonomy): domain Eukaryota; kingdom Metazoa; phylum Chordata; class Chondrichthyes; order Squaliformes; family Somniosidae; genus Somniosus; species Somniosus microcephalus. The sequence continues at coordinate 3,524,867 of NW_028225186.1, read as the reverse complement.
ATTAGCTTTTTGGGTCTGTGTAGGAGCTGTCTGGGTCTTTGAAAGTAACGATCCGGGTTTGTGAAGTGGCTGCCTGAATCTGTGAAAGTAGCTGCCTGGGTCTTCTTAGGAGCCAACTACCTCCAGCTAGCAGTTGCGCTGTCTTTGTAAAAGCAACCTGTGTCTTTATATGAAGTGCCTGGGTTTGGGGCGGATCAGTCTTGATCTGTGCCGGAGCAGATGTGTCTGTGAAATGAGCTGTTTGGCTCTATGAAGGAGTAGTCATGGTTTGTGTAAGAGTTGTCACGTTCTGCGTCGCCGCTGCCTGGATTTGTATAGGAGCTGCCTGGTCCCGTGTACGACCAGTCAGTGTCTATTTAGGAGCTGTCTAGGCCAACTTAGCAGCGGCTTTTTCTGTGTCGGAGCATTTTGGGTTTGTGTCGAACATGTCTGGTCTGTATATGAGGTTCTGGATCTATGCAGGTGCTGCTGGGCCTCTGTGGCATCTGCCTGGCTCTGTGGAATGAGATTTCTGAGTATGTGAATGGAGCTGTCTGTTTCTTTCTAGGAGCAGTCTGAGCCTTTCTAGAAACAGTCTGGGCCCATGTACAACAATCATTTTCAATGAAGGACTACCTTGGCCAGAGTAGGTGCTCCCTGGATCTGCATAGGAGAGCTCCTTGTATCAAGGGTGGAGCTGTCTGAGTCCATGTGGCACCTGTCCAGGTCTGTGTTAGATCTGCTGGATCTGTTTAGGAGCTTCCTGTGTTTGTGTAGGAGCTGCCTGTGTCTCTAAAATGGGCTCTCTGAATCTTTCTAGATGCAGTATGGGTCTGTGTAGGAGTTGTCTGGGTGTGTGCAGGAACCTTCTGAGTTTCTGTAGGTGTTGTCTATCTATGTGTCAAGGAGCAGTCTGGGTCTGCAACTGTAGCTGTCTGTGTCCCTGAACGTAGCTGCCTGGGTGTGTTTAGGACCGTTCTTGCTCAGTGTAGCAGGGGCTGAGTCTGTGTAGATGCTCCCTGCGTCTGTGAAGGAGCCATCTGGGATCTGTCTGTTTCTGTGCAGGGACTGTCTGGTTACGCCTGGGAGATGTCTGGCTCGATGTAGCAAAGGCTTACTTCTTTATATGAGCTTCTTGTTCTGTATAGATGCATCTTGTGTCTGTGAATGTAGCGGTCTATGTGTGAGTTTGTAGGAGCTGCGTAGGGCTGTATAGGAGCATTCTGGCTCTTACTAGCAGGTGTCTAGCTCTGTGTAGGACTGCCGAGGAGCTGTCTGTCCCTTTCCAGCAGGTGTCTGGCTCTGTGTAGGATCTCTCTGTGATTGATTAGGAGCTCTCTGAGGCTGTGACAGTAGCTTTCTGTGTCTGTCGAGAAGCAGTATGGTTCAGTAAAATGAATTGTCTGTGGCATTCTAGATGCTGTCTCGGCCTGTGGTTGTGTTTTCTTTGTCTTTTTAGGTGCTTATTGGGGTTGTGCAAGAAATGTCTGTTTCTGCTTAGGAGCTCACTGCGTCTGTGACATTTGCTGTATGGTATCTGTTGAAACGGACTTAATCTGTTAAAGCAGCTGTTTTGGACAGTGTTGGAGCTGTCTGGACCTTTGTAGGACCTGTCTAGGTCTGTTGTAGGGCAGTCTAGGACGATGTATAATCTGCTGCATCTGTAGTGGAGCTCCCAGTATCTGTGTAGGAGATCCCTGTGTCCTTGTAGGAGCTCGCTGTGTCAATGTAGGATCTCGCGGTTTCGGTGTAGGAGCTAACTATGCCATTGTAGGAGCTTCCACTGTCACTGTAGGAACACATTCTGTCAGTTTATGAGCTCTCTGTGTCAGTGTATGAGCACCCTGTGTAAGTGTTGGAGCTCACTCTCTGTGTAGGAGATTCCTGTGACTGTGTAGGAGCTATATCTGACAGTGAAAGCGCTAAATGTGTCTGAGTGGGATCTCACTCTGTCAGTGCAGCAGCACCCTGTATCTATCCACGAGCTGGTGTCTGTGTATGAGCTCCCTTTGTAAGTGTTGGAGGTCACATTGTCTGTGTAGTTGCTCGCTGTATCAGTGTAGGAGCTCTCTGTGTAAGTGTTGGAGCTGCCTGTGTCAGTATAGGAGAACACTCTGTGTGTGTAATAGCGCACTGTGTTAGTGTAGGAGCTTGCTTTGTCTCTGTAGGAGCTAATTCTGACTGTGTAGGAGCTCACTGTGTCTGTGTAGGACCTCCCATTAGCAGTGCAAGAGATCCCTGTGTCTATGTCGGAGCTCACTGTGCCTGTGTAAGAGCTCATTTTATCAGTGTAGGAGCTCTCAGAGTCTGTGTAGGGGAATATTGTGTCTGTGCAGGCGATCCCTCTGTCAGAGTAGGAGCTCCCTGAGTCTGTGTAGAATCTCCCTTTATCAGTGTAGGATCTTCCTGTGTCAGCTTTGGAGCATACTGTGTCTGTGTAGGAGCTCCCTGTGTCAGTGTAGGAGCTCACTGTTTGAATGTAGGAGATCATGTGTGTGTGTAGGAGCTCCCTCTGTCAGTGCAGGAGTTTACTTTGTCAGTGTAGGGGCTCACTGTGCCAGGGTAGGAGATACCTGTGTCAGTGTGGGACCTTAATGCTTCACTGTAGGATCCCGATGTGTCGAGTAGAAGCTTCATTTGTCAGTGTAGGAGTTCCCTGTATCAGTGTAGCATATCCCTTTGCCTGTGAAGGAGCTCCTACGCCATTGCAGGGGCTCCTGTGTCAGTGCAGGAGCTCCCTGTGACTATGTTGGTAATCCATGTGTCAGTGTATGAGCTCTCTGTGTCTGTGCAGGAGCTCACTGAGTCAGAGTAGGAACTCATTGCTTCAGAATAGGGGCTCGCTCTCTCTGTGTATGAGCTGCCTGTGTCAGCCCATGAGCTCCTGGTGTCACGTTAGGAGCTCCCTGTGGCTGTGTATGAGCTCACTGTGTCTGTGTAGATGCTCCCTGTGTCAATGTCTGAGCTCCCTGTGTAAGTGTAGGAGCTAATTGTGCCTGTATAGGAGCTCCCTGCTTGTGTTTAGGAGCTGCCTGTGTCTATGTAGGAGCTCCTTGTGTCAATGTGGGAGCTGCCTGTTTCAGAGAAGGAGCTGCCTGTGTCAGTGCGGCAGCATGCTGCGTCAGTGTAGGAGTTCACTATATCAGTGTAGGAGCTCCCTGTGTCAGTGTAAGAGCTCCCTGTGTCAGTGTGGGAGCTCCCAATAGCAGTGTAGTAGCTCCCTGTGTCTGTGTAGCAACGCCCAGTTTCAATGTAGGCACTGCATTGTCAGTGTTGGTGCTCCCTATGTCAGTGCAGGAGCATCCTGTGCCAGTGAATGCGCTCGCGGTGTCTGTGCAGGAGCTCACTCTGTCAGTGCTGGAGCTCCCGGTGTCTGTGTAGGAGCACACTATGTCAGTGCATGAGATCCCTATGTCAGTGAAGGAGCTCAGTCTATCAGTGAATGCGTTGGCTGTGTCTGTGCAGGAGCTCACTTTGTCAGTGCTGGAGCTCCTGGTGTCTGTGTAGGAGCACCCTGTGTCAGTGAATGAGCTCCCTGTGTAAGTGAAGGGGCTCATTGTGTCGGTGTAAGACCTCCCTGCGTCGGTGTAAGAGCTGCCTGTGTCAGTGTAGGAGCTGCCTGTGTCAGTGTGGGAACTCCCAGTGTCAGTGTAGGATCTCCCAGTGTCAGTGTAGGAGCTGCCTATGTCAGAGTTTGAGCTCCATGTGTCAGTGACGGTGCTCCATTTTTCAGTGTAGGATCTCCCTCTGGCAGTGAAGCAGCTTCCTCTGTCAGTGTAGGGGATCACTGCTTCTGTGTAGGAGCTCCCTCTGTCTTTGTAGGAACTCACTGTGTCAATGCAAGAGCTGCCTGTGTCTGTGTAGAAGCACCCTGTGGCAGTGCATGAGATCCCTGTGTCAGAGAAAGTGCTCACTGTGTCAGTGAAGGAGCGCCCTATCTCCGTGTAGGAACTCCCCTCTGTCTATGTTGGAGCTCACAGTGTCAGTGAAGGCTCTCACAGTGTCAGCCTAGGAGCTCACTGTGTCAGTGTAGTAGCTCCTTGCGTCAGTGTAGGAGTTCACTATGTCAGTGTAGGAGCTCACTGTGTCTAAGAAGAAGCTCCCTGTGTCTGTGCAAGTGCTCCCTTTGTCAATGTAGAAGCTCAATGTTTCAGTGTAAGAGCTCCCTGTATCAAAGCAGGATCTCCCTGTGTCAGTGTAGGAGCTTCCTGTGTCAGTGTACGAGCTCCCTTTGTCAGGAAAGGAGATCCCTGTGTCAGTGTAGGGGCTTCCTGTATCTGTGAAGGTTCTCCCTGTGTCAGTCAATGAGCTCCCTGTGCCAGCGTAGGAATCGTTGTGCCAGGGTATGAAATGGCTGTGTCAGTGTCGGTGCTCCCTGTGTCTGTGTCAGTTTCACTGTACGAGTTTAGGAACTCCCTGTTTCAGGGTAGGAACACCCAGTGTCAGTGACGGTGCTCCCAGTGTCAGTGAATGAGCACACTGTGCCAGTGTAGGAACTCCCTGTGTCAGTGTAGGAGCTCACTGTGTCAGTGTAGGAGCACTTGTGTTGGTGTACGGGCTCCTGTGTTAATGTAGTGGCTCCCTCAGTCAGTGAAGGAGCTCACTGTGTCGGTGTAGGGGCTCCCTGTTTCAGTGTAGGAGCTCCTGTGTCGGTGTAGGGGCTCCCTCTGTCAGTGTGTGAGCTCACTGTCTCAGTATAAGGGCTCCCTGTGTCAGTGCAAGAGACGCTGTGTCAGTGTAGGAGCTCCTGTGCCAGTGTAGGAGCTCCTGTGTCGGTGTAAGGGCTCCCTGAGTCAGTGAAGGATCGCACTGTGTCGGTGTAGGGGCTCCCTGTTTCAGTGTAGGAGCTCCTGTGTCGGTGTAGGTGCTCCCTCTGTCAGTGTGTGAGCTGACTGTCTCAGTGTAAGTGCTCCCTGTGTCAGTGCAAGAGATGCTGTGTCAGTGTAGGAGCTCCTGTGTCAGTGTAGGAGCTCCTGTGTCGGTGTAGGGGCTCCCTGAGTCAGTGAAGGATCACAATGTGTCGGTGTAGGGGCTTCAGTGTCAGTGTAGGAGATCACTGTCTCGGTGAAAAGGCTCCCTGTGTCAGTGTAGGAGCTCGTGTGTCGGTGTAGGTGCTGCCTGTGTCAGTGTAGGATCTCCTGTGTCTGTGCAAGAACTCCCTGTTTCAGAGTAGGAACTCCCTGTGCCAGTGATGCTGCTCCCTGTGTCAGTGAATGAGCACACTGAGCCAGTGTAGGGAAGCCCTGTGTCAGTGTCGTAGCTCCCTGTTTCAGTGTAGGAGCTTCTGTGTTGGTGAAGGGGCTCCTGTGTTGGTGTAGTGGCTCCCTGAGTCAGTGTAGGTGCTCCCTCTGTCGGTGTAGGGGCTCCCTGTGTAAGTGTAGGAGCTCACTTTCTCGGTGTAAGGGCTCCCTGTGTCAGTGCAGGAGCTCATTTGTTCGTGTAGGAACTCCCTGTGTCAGTGTAGAAGCACACTCTGTCAGTGTCGGGGCTCCCTGTGTCAGTGTTGGAGTTCAATGTCTCGGTGTAAGTGCACCCTGTATCAGTGTAGGAGCTCAGTGTGTCGGTGTAGGGGCTCACTGTGTCGGTGTAGGGGCTCCCTATGTTAGTGTATGAGCATCCTGTGTCAGTGTAGGAGCTCCTGTGTTGGTGTAGGTGCTACTTTGTTGGTGCAGGGGCTCCCTGAGTCAGTGAAAGAGCTCACTGTGTCGGTGTAAATGCTCCCTGTGTCAGTGCAGCAGCTCACTCTCTCTGTGTAAGGGCACCCTATATCAGTGTAGGAGCACCCTGTGTCAGTGTAGGAGCTCTTCTGTTGGTGTAGATGCTACTTTGTTGGCGCAGGGGCTCCCTGAGTCAGTGAAGGAGCTCGCTGTGTCGGTGTAAGGGCTCCCTGTGTCAGTGCAGGAGCTCACTCCCTCTGTGTAAGGGCAACCTGTGTCAGTGCAGGAGCTCCTGAGTCGGAGTAGTTGCTGCCTGTGTCAGTGTAGGATCTCCCTGCGTCTGTGCAAGAACGCCCTGTTACAGAGTAGGAACTCCGTGTGTCAGTGAAGCCGCTCCCTGTGTCAGTGAATGACCACACTGTGCCAGTTTAGGAAATCCCTGTGTCAGTTCCTTGCCTTCTGTAAAATGACTGTTGTTTCAAATTCAGCAGGAAATGTCATTGGGAACAAGACACTTTAAATGTTTATATGCCCACATTTAACTGTACCTCACAGTGTCAGAACAGTCACGGTTATTCCATGTATTATCTTGCCGACTGCAACTCCCTAATAAACTTAACTGATCACAGCACGGCTAGCAATCAACTAATTGCCAGTATGAACAATGCCACATTAACTAGGTATGCAAGCCTGGAATGAGAGAGGAAGTGGACAGTGATAACTTATCCCGAGCATTAAGATATTCATTAGGCCTTACCCCTTGCTGCGTAAGACAATTCTCCCCATGCTGGTTCCTTTGCCGGTTATCTTCAATCGGTGTCCTCTGGTTACCATCCCTCCTGCCACTGGAAAGCATTCCTCCTTATTCCCTCTATCAAAACCCCTTGTAATTTTGCAAGCCTCTATTAAATTTCCTCTTAGCCTTCTGAGAAAAGCAATCCCAGCTTCTCCACACGATCAACATAACTGAAGTCGCTTATCCCTCGGGCCATTCTGTAAGACGTCAAACGGAGGCTCTCACTCTGTATGTCTGGCAGAGACAGACTTATATTTGAGCTACAGGGGAGTCAAGGGTTATGGGGAGCGGGCGGCAAAGTGGCGTTGTGTCCAAAATCTCATCAACCATGAACTTATTGAATGGCGGGGCAGGCTCGAGCGGTCGAATGGCCCAATCCTGCTCCTATTTACCATTCTTGGGGAAGGTTATTTTAATAATCATGTAATTTTTGAGCAGCTGAATAACTTTGGAAGGAAACTCACACGGGACCTACAAAGCTGCAAAATCTTAGCTCTGCCGAGAGGTCATGGACCTGAAAGGTTAACCTGTGTTTCTCTGTCCACAGATGTTCACGGAACTATGGACTGTTTCCAGCATTTAATCAACAATTCCAGATCCAGCATCTGCTGCATTTTGCTTTTTATGTTAATGCAGTGTCCCCGCTTGTATTAACAAAAGTCAAAAACAAATTGTAGCTACCAGAAAATGAACTCTGTTGTATTTGCGTGCATTGGTGGTTCAGGAGTAGAATTGTTGCCTGCCCCGTGGGATTCTTTGGTTCGAATTCCGGTCAATGCAGGTTAATTTTTTTTACAATTTATTTCATAGCAAACACATCACATGAAGCATTAATAATATATTAGCTGTACCTCTGCAACTGGGTCAAGGGAATGAAGGTCCTCCTCCTATTCCTGTGCAACAGGTTTGAGGGGCTGATTGGCATCCTGTTCCGGTGTAACAGGCTCGATTCTTACTCTGACAGAGCTTGCATTGTTTACTTCCTCGTTCGTATAGTGGAGAGTATCCCTGCTTGTCACGTGGGTAGACCGGGGTTCAATCTCCCGACGAAGAGGAATTTTAACATCCCCACTTTTAAACCTTTGGGCAGCACCTTAAAGTGATCCTTGGAAAATTTGAGCAGAAAAAGATGAACTAAAATAATTAGAAACGGTAAAGAACTGTATAACAACTTCATGCATGAATTCCTCGTTAGCATAGTGTTCTCCTTCTGTTTGTCTTTGTAAGGGGCACTGTGGAGAGAGAGAGAAGAGAAATGCAGATAACAGCGGGAGTAAGCCCGAATGCTCTTTCAAGGAGACAGCACTGGCACGATTGGCCGAATGGCCTCACACTGTGCTGCAAGCCTCCAAGAATCAGATGGATATTTGAGACATACCCACACAAATTTAGCACACACTTGTGTTCGTGTATGTGTTTGACTCTTTGTCTCAAGCACTGCATCACTACTTCGTTTACATTGTCCTTGATATTTTAGTGGTGATTATTCAATATCCCGATGGCTTTTCTCTGACTGTGTGTGTCTCTGAGAAAAGCACAGAGGAAACAGATTTCAGCTGTTAACGCAACGCATCATTCGGTACAGAGGTGCAACATTCAGTTCCTTGCCTCTGCAAATTGCCTGTTGTTTCAAAGTCAGCAGGAAATGACATTGGGAACAAGATATATTAAATGTTTGCATGCCCACATTTAACTGTACCTCACAGTGTCAGAACAGTCATGGTTATTATCCCTCTTCCATGTATTTTCTTGCCGACTGCAACTCCCTCACAAATTTAGCTGATCACAGCACGGCTATCATTCAACTCATTGCCAGTGTGAAAAATGCCACATTAGCAACGTGTGCAAGACTGGAATGAGAGAGTGCCTGCTCCGTGATAACTTATCCTGAGCATTACGATATTCATTAGGCCTTACCCCTTGCTGTGTAAGACAAATCTCCCATGCTCATTCTTTTGCCGGTTATCTTCAATCGGTGTCCTCTGGTTACCATCCCTCCTGCCACTGGAAAGCGTTTCTCTTTATTCCCTCTATCAAAACCCCCTATAATTTTGCAAGCCTGTATTAAATTTCCTCTTAGCCTTCTGATGAAAGCAATCCCAGCTTCTCCACACTATCAACATAACTGAAGTCACTTATCCCTCGGGCCACTCTGTAAGACATCAAACGGAGGCTCTCGCTCTGTATGTCTGGCGGTGATAGACATATATTTGAGCTACAGGGGAGTCAAGGGTTATGGGGAGCAAGCGGCAAAGTGGCGTTGTGTCAAAGATCTCATCAGCCATGAGCTTTTTGAATGCCGAGAGCTCATGGACCTGAAAGGTTAACCCTGTGTTTCTCTGCCGACAGATGTTCCAGGACCTTCGGGGTGTTTCCAGCATTTAATCAACAATTCCAGATCCAGCATCTGCTGCATTTTGTTTTCTTATGTTAACGCAGTTTCCCCGCTTGTATTAACAAAAGTCAAAAGTAAAATGTAGCTACCAGAAAATGGAATATGTGGGTCAGGTTCTGTGTGCTCAGACAGGTTGCGGTCAGTGGGTCAGTTTCTGTGTGTCTGGTCAGGCTTTGGTCAGTGGGCCAGTTTCTGTGTGTTCGGTCGGGTTTTGGTCAGTGTGTACTTTTCTGTGTTTTCAGTCAGGTTGTGGGCAGTGGATCAGTTTCTGTGTGCTCGGAAAGTTTTTGGTCAGTGGGTCAGTTTATGTGTGTTCGGACAGGATCTGGTCAGTGGGTCCATTTCTGTGTGTTTGGTCAGACTTTAGTTAATGGGTCAGTTTCTGTGTGCTCGGACAGGTTGTGGCCAGTGGGTCAGTTTCTGTGTGTTCATTCAGGTTGTGCTCAGTGGGGCAGGTGCTGTGTGTTCGGTCAGGATTTGTTCAGTTTCTGTGTGTTAGGCCATGTTGTGGTCAACGGGTCAATATCGGTGTGTTTGGTCAGGTTGTGGTCAGTGGGTCAGTTTCAGTGTGTTAAGTCAGTTTGTGGTCAAAGGATCAGTTTCTGTGTGCTCGGTCAGATTTTGGTCATTAGGTCAGTTTATGAGTGTTTGGACCGGATCTGGTCAGTGGCTCAGTTTCTGTCGGTTCCATCAGTATGTGGTCAGTGTGTCAATTTATGTGTGTTCGGTCAGGTTTTTATCAGTGGGTCAGTTTCTGTGTGTTGGGTCAGGATTTGTTCAGTTGGTCACGTTCTGTGTGTTTGGCCAGGTTGCAGTCAATGGGTAAGTTTCTGTGTGTTCAGTCAGGTTGTGGTCAGTGTGTCAGATTCAGTGTTTGTTCGGTGAGGTTGTGTTCAATTGATCAGCCTCTCTGTGTTCCGTCAGGATTTGGTCAGTGGGTCATTTCATGTTTATTCGGTCAGATTGTGGTCAATGGGTCTATTTCTGTGCGCTCAGTCAGGTTGTGGTCTGTGGGTCAGTTTCTGTGTGTTCGGTCAGGATTTGGCCAGTTTGTCAGTTTCTGTGTGCTCTGAAATGTAGTGGTCTGTGGGTCAGTTTCTGTGTATTTTTGTCCAGAATGTGGTAGGTAGGACAGTTTCTGTGTTGGTTCGGTCAGGTTGTGGTCATTGGTCAGTTTCTGTGTCCTCGATCATGTTGTGGTCAGTGGGTTAGTTTCTGTGTGTTTGTTTAGGTTGTTGTCTATGGGAAACTTTCTGTGTGCTCAGTCAGGTTGTGGTCTGTGGGTCACTTTCTATGTGCTCAGACTGTGTGTGGTCAGTCGGTCAGTTTATGTGTGTTCATTCAGGATATGGTCAGAGGGCCAGTTTCAGTGTGTTCGATTAACTTGTGGTCAGTGGGTCAGTTTATGTGTGTTCAGTCAGTTTATGGGCAGTGGTCAGTTTATGGGTTTTCAGTCAGGTTCTGGTCAGTGGGTCAGTTTGTGTGGGTTCAAACAGATTATGGGCACAGTGAAGTTTTGGTGTTCTCGGTCAGGTTTTGGTCAGTGGGTCAGTTTATGTGTGTTTGGAAAGGATCTGGTCAGTGGGACAATTTCTGTGTGTTTGGTCAGACTGCTGTTAGTGGGTCAGATTCCTTGTGCTCGGACACTTTGTGGTCAGTGGGAGAGTTTCTGTGTGCACAGCCAGGTTGTGGTCAGTGTGTCAGTTTCAGTGCTTGTTCGGTCAGATTGTGTTCAATTGGTCAGTTTCTTTGTTTTAGGACAGGTAGTGGTCACTAAGTCATTTCCTGTGCTTTCGGTCAGGATATGTCAGTGGGTAATTTTTCGTGTGCTCCATCAAGTTGTGGACACTGGGTCAGTTCCTGTGTGTTCACTCAGGTTGTCGTCAGTGTGTCAGTTTATGTGTGTTCAGTCAGGTTGTGGGCTGTGGTTCAGCTTCCCTCTGCTCGGTCAGGTTTTGGTCATTGGGTAGTTTACATGAGTTCGGACCAGTTCCGGTCAGTGGATCAGTTTCTGTCGGTTCTGTCAGTATGTGGTTACTGGGTCAATTTCTGTGTGTTCGGTCAAATTTTTGTCATTGGGTCAGTTTCTGTGTGTTGGGTCAGAATTTGTCCAGTTGGTCAGATTCTGTGTGTTTGGCCAGGTTGCAGTCAATGGGTAAGTTTCTGTGTGTTCGCTTTGGTTGTGGCATGAAAGACAGCTTCTGTGTATTCGGTCAGGTTGTGGTCTGTTTGTGAGATTCAGTGTTTGTTCAGTCAGGTTGTGGTCAATGGGTCAGTCTCTATGTGTTCCGTCAGGATGTTGTCAGTGGGACATTTCATGTTTATTCGGTCAGGTTGTGGTCAGTGTTTCAGTATCTGTGTGCGCTGTCAGGTTGTGGTCTGTGGGTCAGTTTCTGTGTGTTCGGTCAGGATTTGGACAGTGGGTCAGTTTCTGTGTGCTCTGAAAGGTTGTGGTCAGTGGGAAAGATTCGGTGTGTTTTGTCCAGAAAGTGGTCAGTGGGCCAATTTCTGTGTGTTTGCTCAAGGTGTTGTCAGTGTGTCAGTTCCTTTGTGTTTGTTCTGTTTGTGGTGAGTGGCCCAGTTTCTGTGTGCTCGGTCAGGTTGTGGTCATTGTGTCAGTCTTCGTGTGCTCGGTCAGGCTTTGGACAGTGTGTCAACTTACGTGTGATCCATTAGCTTTTGGTCAGTGGGTCAGGTTCTTTGTTCGGTCAGGTTGTGTTCAGTGGATCAGTTTATGTGTGTTCTCAAATTTTGTGGCCAGTGTAGCAGTTTCTTTGTGCTCGGTCAGTCTGTGCTCAGTGTGTCAGTTTCATAGAAACATAGAAACATAAACGATAGGAGCAGGAGTAGCCATTCGGCCCCTCGAGTCAGCTCTGCCATTCAATGAGTTCATGGCTGATCATCCAAATTCAGTACCCTGTCCCTGCCTTCTCCCAATATCCCTTGATCCCTTTTGCCTAAAGAAATATATCCAACTACTTCTTGAATATATTTAATGAACTGGCCTCCACCGCCCTCTTTGGCAAACAATTACACTGGTTCAGCACTCTCTGGGTGAAGAAATTCCTCCTCATCTCAGTCCTAAATGGCTTACCCCTTATCCTAAGATAATGACCCCTAGTTCTGGACTCCCCGGCCATCGGGAACATCCTTCTTGCATTTGGTCAGTCCAGGCCTGATAGAATTTTATAGGTTTCGATGAGATCCCCTCTCAATCTTCTAAACTCCAGTGAGTATAAGCCCAATCGACACAATATCTCCTCATACGTCACTCCTGCCATCCCAGGTATCAGCCTGGTGAATCTTCGCTGCACTCCTTCCATGGCAAAAACATCCTTCCTCAGGTAAGGCGACCAAAACTGCACATAATACTCAAGGGCTGTCTCACCAAGGCCCTGTACAACTACAGCAAGACATCCATGTTCCTGTACTCGAAACCTCTCGCTACGAAGGCCAACGTACCATTTGCCTTCTTAACCGCCTGCTGCACCTGCATGCTTACCTTCAGCGACTGGTGCACATGAACACCCAGGTCTCTTTGCACTTCCCCTTCTCCCAATCTATTGCATTTCAAATAATAATCTGCCTTCCTGTTTTTGCCACCACAGTGGATAACTTCACATTTATCCACGTTATAGTGCATTTGCCATGTTTCTGCCCAATCATCCAACCTGCCGAAATCGTACTAGAGTTTCACGACATCCTCCTCACAGCACACCCTCCAACCCAGCTTTGTCTCGTCTGCAAATTTGGAGATATTACATCAAATTCCCTCGTCCAGATCATTAATATATATCGTGAACAGCTCGGGTCCTAGGACCGATCCCTGCGGTACCCCAGTAGTCATTGCCTGCCACTCGGAAAATGACCCGTTTATTCCAACTTTTTGCTTTCTATCTGCCAACCTGTTCTCTATCCAAGTCAATACCTTGCCCCCAATCCCATGTGCCTGAATTTTGCACGCTAATCTCTTATGCGGGATCTTATGGAAAGCCTTCTGAAAGTCCAAATACACCACATCCACTGATTCTCCCTGATCTATTTACCAGTTACAACCTCAAAAAATTCCATTAGATTAGTCAAACACGATTTACCTTTAGTAAATCCATGTTGATTTTGTCCGATCCCGTCACTGCTTTCCAAATGCTCTGCCATTACATCTTTTATAATGGACTCTAGAATATTCCCCTCCACCGATGTCAGGGATAATTCCCTGCTTTTTCTCTACCACCTTTTTTGAATAGTGGGGTAACTTTAGCTACCACCCAATCCATGGGTACTGTTCCAGAGTCTATCGAGTTCTGGAAGATGACCAGCAATGCATCTACTATCTCCAGGGCCAGTTCCTTAAGTACCCTAGGATGCAGATTATTAGGCCCTGGGGATTTATCGGCCATCAATCCAGTCAACTTCCCCAACACCATTTCCTTACAAATACTGATTTCTTTCAATTCCTCCCTGTCATTAGTCCCTATTTTCCCCGACATCTCTGGGGGGTTATTTGTGTCTCCCTTTGTGAAGACAGAACTAAAATATGTATTTAATTGTTTGGCCTTTCTTTGTTCCCCATTATAAATTCCCCTGCTTCTGACTGTAAGGGACCTATGTGTTCAGTCAGTTTGTGTTCAGTGGATCAGTTTCTGTGGGTTCAGTCAGTGTGTGGTCAATGTGTCAGTTTCTGTTTTTTCAGTCAAGTTCTTGTCAGTGGGTCAGTTGCTGTGTGTTCGTTCAGGATTTGTTCTGTTGTTCAATTTCTGTGTGTTTGCCCAGGTTGTGGTCAATGGGTCAATTTCGGTCTGTTCGGCAAGGTTGTGGTAGTTGGACCTGTTTCTGTGTGCTCGGTCAGGCTGTGGTCAGTGGTACAGTTTCAGTGTTTGTTCGGTTAGGTAGTGGTCAATGAGTCAGTTTCTGTGTGCTCGGTCAGGTTCTGGTCAGTGGGTCATTTCCTGTGCTTTCGGTCAGGAAATGTCAGTGGGTCAGATTCTGTGTACACAGTCAGGTTGCAGTCTGTGGGTCAGTTTCTGTGTGCTCGGACAGGTTGTGGTCAGTGGGTCAGTTTCTGTGTGTTTTGTTCAGGATTTGGTCAGTGGGCCAGTTTCTGTGTGTTCGGTCGGGTTTTGGTCAGTGTGTCAGTTTCTGTGTTTTCAGTCAGGTTGTGGGCAATGGATCAGTTTCTGGGTGCTCGGAAACGTTTTGGTCAGTGGGTCATTTTATGTGCGTTCGGACAGCATCTGGTCAGTGCGTCCATTTCTGTGTGTTTGCTCAGACTATTGTTAATGGGTCAGTTTCTTTGTGCTCGGACAGGTTGTGGTCAGTGGGTCAGTTTCTGTGTGTTCGTTCAGGTTGTGTTCAGTGGGGCATTTGCTGTGTGTTCGGTCAGTATGTGTTCAGTTTCTGTGTGTTAGCCCATGTTTTAGTCAACGGGTCAATATCGGTGTTTTCGATCAGGCTGTGGTCAGTGGGTCGGTTTCAGTGTGTTAAGTCAGTTTGTGGTCAAAGGATCAGTTCCTGTGTATTTCGTCAGTGCTTAGTTTTCTCGGTCATGTTGTTGTCAGTGTGTCGGTTGCTTTGTGTTCAGTCAGGATTTGTTCAGTTGGTCAGTTTCTGTGTGTTAGGCCATGTTGTGGTCAAAGGGTCAGTTTGGTGTGTTCGGTCAGGTAGTGGTAGTTAGACCAGTTTCTGTGTGCTCGGTCAGGTTGTGGTCAGTGGGACAGTTTCTGTGTTGGTTCGGTGAGGTTGTGGTCAATGTGTCAATTTCTGTGTTGGTTCAGTCAGGTTGTGGTCAGTGGGTCAGTTTCTGTGTGCTCAGTTAGCTTGTGGTCTATGGGTCAGTTTCTGAATGTTCGGTCAGGTTGTGTTCAGTGGGTCAGTTTCTTTCTTTTCGGTCAGTTTGTGCTCTATGGGTCAGTTTCTTTGTGCTCAGTCAGGTTGTAGTCAGTGGGTCAGATTATGTGTGTTCAGTGAGACTGTGGAAAGTGGGTCAGTTTATGGGTGTTCAGTCAGGAAGTGGTCAGTGTGCCAGTTAATGGGTGATCAGTCAGGTTGTGGTCAGTGGGGCAGCTGCTGTGTGTTCGTCAGATTGTGGTCAATGGGTCAGTTTCTTTGTGTTAGGAAAGATTGAGGTCAGTGCATTCGGTCAGGATATGTCAGTGGGTCATTTCCGTGTGCTCCATCAGGTTGTGGTCAGCGGGTCCGTTTCTGTGTGTTCAGTCAGGTTGTGGGCAGTGTGCCAGCTTATGTGTGTTCAGTCAGGTTGTGGTTAGTGGGTCAATTTCTGTGTGTTTATTCAGGATTTAGTCAGTTGGTCAGTTTCTTTGTGTTAGGCCAGGTTGCAGTCAATGGGTAAGTTTCTGTGTGTTCGCTTAGGTTGTGGCATGAAAGACAGCTTCTGTGTGTTCGGTCAGGTTGTGGTCAGTTTGTCAGATTCAGTGTTTGTTCGGTCAGGTTCTGGTCAATGGGTCAGTCACTATGTGTTCCTTCAGGATGTGGTCAGTGGGTCATTTCATATTCATTCGGTCAGGTTGTGATCAGTGTTTCAGTATCTGTGTGCGCTGTCAGGTTGTGATCTGTGGGTCAGTTTCTGTGTGTTCGGTCAGGTTTTGGACAGTGGGTCAGTTTCTGTGTGCTCTGAAAGGTTGTGGTCAGTGGGAAAGATTCGGTGTGTTTTGTCCAGAAAGTGGTCAGTGGGCCAGTTTCTGAGTGTTTGGTCAGGGTGTCGTCAGTGTGTCAGTTTCTGTGTGTTTGTTCTGGTCGTCGTGAGTGGCCCAGTTTCTGTGTGCTCGGTCAGGTTGTGGTCAGTGTGTCAGTCTTTGTGTGCTCGGTCAGGCTTTGGACAGTGTGTCAACTTACGTGTGATCCATTAGGTTTTGGTCAGTGGGTCAGTTTCTTTTTTCGGTCAGGTTGTGTTCAGTGGATCAGTTTATGCGTGTTCTCTCATTTTGTGGCCAGTGTAGCAGTTTCTGTGTGCTCGGTCAGTTTGTGCTCAGTTGGTCAGTTTCATAGAAACATAGAAACATAAAAGATAGGAGCAGGAGTAGCCATTCGGCACCTCGAGTCTGCTCCGCCATTCAATTAGTTCATGGCTGATCATCCAAATTCAGTACCCTGTCCCTGCCTTCTCCCCATATCCCTTGATCCCTTTAGCCTAAAGAAATATATCCAACTCCTTCTTGAATATATTTAATGAGCTGGCCTCCACCGCCGTCTGTGGCAGACAATTACACTGGTTCATCACTCTCTGGGTGAAGAAATTCCTCCTCATCTCAGTCCTAAATGACTCACCCCTTATCCTTAGATAATGACCCATAGCCCTGGACTCCCCGGCCATCGGGAACATCCTTCTTGCATTTAGTCAGTCCAGGCCTGACAGAATTTTATAAGTTTCGATGAGATCCCCTCTCAATCTTCTAAACTCCAGTGAGTATAAGCCCAATCGACACAATATCTCCTCATACGTCATTCCTGCCA
Source organism: Somniosus microcephalus (assembly GCF_052327205.1). Taxonomy (NCBI): domain Eukaryota; kingdom Metazoa; phylum Chordata; class Chondrichthyes; order Squaliformes; family Somniosidae; genus Somniosus; species Somniosus microcephalus. The sequence continues at coordinate 3,508,573 of NW_028225186.1, read as the reverse complement.
TCCCAGGTATCAGCCTGGTGAATCTTCGCTGCACTCCTTCCATGGCAAAAACATCCTTCCTCAGATAAGGCGACCAAAACTGCACATAATACTTAAGGTGCTGTCTCACCAAGGCCGTGTACAACTGCAGCAACACATCCTTGTTCCTGTACTCGAAACCTCTCGCTACGAAGGCCAACGTACCATTTGCCTTCTTAACTGCCTGCTGCACCTGCATGCTTACCTTCAGCGACTGGTGCACATGAATACCCAGGTCTATTTGCACTTCCCCTTCTCCCAATCTATTGCCTTTCAAATAATAATCTGCCTTCCTGTTTTTGCCACCACAGTGTATAACTTCACATATATCCACGTTATAGTGCATTTGCCATGTTTCTGCCCAATAATCCAACCTGCCCAAATCGTACTGGAGTTTCACGACATCCTCCTCACAGCACACCCTCCAACCCAGCTTTGTGTCGTCTGCAAATTTGGAGATCTTACATCAAATTCCCTCGTCCAGATCATTAATATATATCGTGAACAGCTCGGGTCCTAGGAGCGATCACTGCGGTACCCCACTAGACACTGCCTGCCACTCGGAAAATGACCCGTTTATTCCAACTTTTTGCTTTCTATCTGCCAACCTGTTCTCTATCCAAGTGAATACCTTGTCCCCAAACCCATGTGCCTTAATTTTGCACGCTAATCTCTTATGAGGGACCTTATCGAAAGCCTTCTGAAAGTCCAAATACACCACATCCACTGGTTCTCCCTTATCTATTTTACCAGTTACAACCTCAAAAAATTCCATTAGATTAGTCAAGCACGATTTACCTTTTGTAAATCCATGTTGATTTTGTCCGATCCTGTCACTGCTTTCCAAATGCTCTGCCATTACATCTTTTACAATGGACTCTAGAATTTTCCCCACCACCGATGTCAGGGATAATTCCCTGCTTTTTCTCTACCACCTTTTTTGAATAGTGGGGTAAAATTAGCTACCATCCAATCCATGGGTACTGTTCCAGAGTCTATCGAGTTCTGGAAGATGACCAGCAATGCATCTACTATCTCCAGGGCCAGTTCCTTAACTAGCCTAGGATGCAGATTATTAGGCCCTGGGGATTTATCGGCCATCAATCCAGTCAACTTCCCCAACACCATTTCCTTACAAATACTGATTTCTTTCAGTTCCTCCCTGTCATTAGTTCCTATTTTCCCCGACATCTCTGGGAGGTTATTTGTGTCCTCCTTTGTGAAGGCAGAACCAAAATATGTATTTAATTGGTTTGCCATTTCTTTGCTCACCATTATAAATTCCCCTGATTCTGACTGTAAGGGACCTACGTGTTCAGTCAGTTTGTGTTCAGTGGTTCAGTTTCTGTGGGTTCTGTCAGTGTGTGGCCAATGGGTCAGATTCTGTTTTTTCATTCAAGTTGCTGTCAGTGGGTCAGTTGGTGTGTGTTCGTTCAGGATTTGTTCTGTTGTTCAATTTCTGTGTGTTTGCCCAGGTTGTGGTCAATGGGTCAATTTCGGTCTGTTCGGCAAGGTTGTGGTAGTTGGACCTGTTTCTGTGTGCTCGGTCAGGCTGTGGTCAGTGGTACAGTTTCAGTGTTTGTTCGGTTAGGTAGTGGTCAATGAGTTAGTTTCTGTGTGTTCGGTCAGGTTCTGGTCAGTGGGTCATTTCCTGTCCTTTCGGCCAGGAAATGTCAGTGGGTCAGATTCTGTGTACACAGTCAGGTTGCAGTCTGTGGGTCAGTTTCTGTGTGCTCGGAAAGGTTGTGGTCAGTGGGTCAGTTTCTGTGTGTTTGGTCAGGATTTGGTCAGTGGGCCAGTTTCTGTGTGTTCGGTTGGGTTTTGGTCAGTGTGTCAGTTTCTGTGTTTTCAGTCAGGTTGTGGGCAGTGGATCAGTATCTGTGTGTTCGGAAACGTTTTTGTCAGTGGGTCAGTTTATGTGCGTTCGGACAGCATCTGATCAGTGCGTCCATTTCTGTGTGTTTGCTCAGACTATTGTTAATGGGTCAGTTTCTTTGTGCTCGGACAGGTTGTGGTCAGTGGGTCAATTTCTTTGTGTTCGGTCAGGTTGTGTTCAGTGGGGCATTTGCTGTGTGTTCGGTCAGGATTTGTTCAGTTTCTGTGTGTTAGCCCATGTTTTAGTCAACGGGTCAATATCGGTGTGTTCGATCAGGTTGTGGTCAGTGATTCAGTTGCTTTGTGTTCGGTCAGGATTTGTTCAGTTGGTCAGTTTCTGTGTGTTGGCCATGTTGAGTTCAAAGGGTCATTTTGGTGTGTTCAGTTAGGTAGTGGTAGGTAGACCAGCTTCTGTGTGCTCGGTCAGGTTGTGGTCAGTGGGTCAGTTTATGTGTTGGTTCGGTCAGGTTGTGGTCAATGGGTCAATTTCTGTGTTGTTTCGGTCAGGTTGTGGTCAATGGGTCAGTTTCTGTGTGTTCAGTCAGCTTGTGGTCTATGGGTCAGTTTCTGAATGTTCAGTCAGGTTGTGTTCAGTGGGTCAGTTTCTGTCTTTTCGATCATTTTGTTCTCTATGGGTCAGTTTTTTTGTGCTCAGTCAGGTTGTGGTCAGTGGGTCAGTTTATGTGTGTTCTGTCAGACTGTTGATTGTGGGTCAGTTTAGGGGCGTTCAGTCAGGTTGTGGTCAGTGTGCCAGTTAATGGGTGTTCAGTCAGGTTGTGGTCAGTGGGGCAGCTTCTGTGTGTTCGTCAGATTGTGGTCAATGGGTCAGTTTCTGTGTGTTAGGAAAGATTGAGGTCAGTGCATTTGATCAGGATATGTCAGTGGATCATTTCCGTGTGCTCCATCAGGTTGTGGTCAGTGGGTCAGTTTCTGTGTGTTCAGTCAGGATTTGGTCAGTTAGTCAGTTTATTTGTGTTTGGCCAGGTTGTAGTCAATGGTTAATTTTCTGTGTGTTTGGTTATGTTGTGGCATGAAAGACAGCTTCTGTGTGTTCGGTCAGGTTGTGGTCAGTGTGTCAGATTCAGTGTTTGTTCGGTCAGGTTGTGGTCAGTGTGTCAGATTCAGTGTTTGTTCGGTCAGGTTTTATTCAATGGGTCCGTCTCTCTGTGTTTGGTCAGGATGTGGTCCGTGATTCATTTCATGTTTTTTCCATCAGGGTATGTCCTTGGGTCAGTTTCTGTGTGCTCAGTCAGGTTGTGGTCAGTGGGACAGTTTCTGTGTTGGTTCGGTCAGTTTGAGGTCATTGGGTCAGTTTCTGTGAGTTCGGACAGGTTGTGTTCTATGGGTCACTTTCTGTGTGCTCAGGCAGGTTGTGGTCCGTGGTTCACTTTCTGTGTGCTCGGACTGGTTGTTGTCAGTTGGTCAGTTTATGTGTGTTCATTCAGGATATCGTCAGTGGTCCAGTTTCTGTGTGTTCGTTCAGCTTGTGATCAGTGGATCAGTTTATGTGCTTTCACTCAATTTGTGGGCAGTGGGTCAGTTTATGGGTGTTCAGTCAGATTGTGGTCAGTGGATCAGTTTTTGTGGGTTCAGTCAGGTTGCGGGCACTGGATAGTTTCGGTGTTCTCGGTCAGGTTTTGGTCAATGGGTCAGTTTATGTGTGTTCAGAAATGATCTGTTCAGTGGGACAATTTCTGTGTGTTTGGTCAGACTGTTTTTAGTGAGTCAGATTCTGTGTGCTCGTACATGTTGTGTTCAGTGGGTGAGCTTCTGTGTGCTCAGCCAGGTTGTGGTCAGTGGTCAGTTTCAGTGTTTGTTCGGTCAGATTGTGGTCAGTGGGTCAGTTTCTTTGTGTTCAGTCAGGTTGTGGTCAGTGTGTCAGTTTGTGTGTGTTCAGTCAGGTTATGCATAGTGGGTCAGTTTATGTGTGCTCGATCAGGTTTTGCTGATTGTGTCAGTTTATGTGAGTTCTGACCGGATCTGGCCAGTGGATCAGTTTCTGTCGGCTCTGTCAGTGTGTTCTGTCAGCATTTGTTCAGTTGGTTATTTCTGTGTGTTTTGCAAGGTTGTAGTCATTGGCTAAGTTTCTGTGTGTTCGGTCAGGTTGTGGTCAATGTGTCAGATTCAGTGTTTGTTCGATCAGGTTGTGCTCAATGGTCAGTCTCTCTGTGTTTGGTCACGATGTGGTCAGTTGGTCATTTCATTTTTTTTTGTTCAGGATATGTCGTTGGGTCAGTTTCTGTGTGCTCAGTCAGGTGGTGGTCTGTGGGTCAGTTTCTGTGTGTTCGGTCAGTATTTGGCCAGTGGGTCAGTTTCTGTGTGCTCTGTAAGGTTGTGGTCAGTGTGTCAGTTTCTGTGTGTTTATGTCCAGAATGTTGTCAGTTGTCCAGTTTCTGTGGGTTTGGTCAGGTTGTGGTCAGTGTGTAAGTTTCTGTGTGTTCGGTCTGGTTGTGGTGAGTGGGCCAGTTTCTGTCTGCTCGGTCAAGTTGTGGTCATTTTTTCAGTCTTTGTGTTCTCTGTCAGGTTTTGTACAGTGTGTCAATTTATGTGTGATCAGAAATGATTTGGTCAGTGGGTCAGATTCTGTGTGTTCAGTCAGGTTGTTTTCAGTGGACCAGTTTATGTGCGTTCTTTCATTTTGCGGTCAGTGGGGCATTTTCTGTGTGCTCGGTCAGTTTATGTGTGTTCAGTCAGGTTGTGGACAGTGGGTCAGTTTCTGTTTACTCGGTCAGGTTATTGTCATTGGGTCAGTTTAAGTGTGTTCTGTCATGTTGTGGGATGTGGGTCAGTTTCTGTGTGCTCTGTCAGGTTTTGGTCATTGGGTCAGTTTATATGTCTTTGGACCAGATCTGGTCAGTGGATCAGTTTCTGTCGGTTCTGTCAGTATGTGGTCAGTGTGTCAATTTCTGTGTGTTCGGTCAAGTTTTTGTCAGTGGGTCAGTTTCTGTGTGTTGGTTCAGACTTTGTTCAGTTGGTCACTTTCTGTGTGTTTGACCAGGTTGTAGTCAACGGCTAAGTTTCTGTGTGTTCGGTCTGGTTGTGGTCAGTTCGTCAGATTCTGTGTTTACTCGGTCAGATTGTGGTCAATGGGTCAGTTTCTGTGTGTTAGGACAGGTTGTGGTCAGTGGGTCATTTCCTGGGTTTCGGTCAGGATATGTCAGTGGGTCATTTCTGTCTGCTCCATCAGGTTGTGGTCAGTGGATCAGTTTCTGTGTGTTCAGTCAGGTTGTTGGCAGTGGGTCAGTTTCTGTGTGCTCGATCAGGTTTTGATCATTGGGGCAGTTTATGTGAATTCGGATCAGATCTGATCAGTGGATCAGTTTCTGTCGTTTCCGTCAGTATGTGGTCTGTGGGTCAATTTCTGTGTGTTCAGTCAGGATTTGTTCAGTTGGTCAGTTTATTTGTGTTTGGCCAGGTTGTAGTCAATGGTTAAGTTTCTGTGTGTTCAGTTAGGTTGTGTCATGAAAGACAGCTTCTGTGTGTTCGGTCAGGTTGTGGTCAGTGTGTCAGATTCAGTGTTTGTTCGGGCAGGTTGTGGTCAGTGTGTCAGATTCAGTGCTTATTCGGTCAGGATTATGTCAATGAGTCAGTCTCTCTGTGATTGGTCAGGAAGTGGTCAGTGATACATTTCATGTTTTTTCCATCAGGATACGTCGTTGGGTCAGTTTCTGTGTGCTCAGTCAGCTTGTGGTCAGTGGATCAGTTTCTGTGTTGGTTCGGTCAGTTTGAGGTCATTGGGTCAGTTTCTGTGAGTTCGGTCAGGTTGTGGTCTATGGGTCAGTTTCTGTGTGCTCAGGCAGGTTGTGGTCCGTGGTTCACTTTCTATGTGCTTGGATTGGTTGTGGTCAGTGGGTCAGTTTATGTGTGTTCGTTCAGGATATGGTCAGTGATCCAGCTTCTGTGTGTTCGATCAGCTTGTGATCAGTGGGTCAGTTTATGTGTGATCAGTCAGTTTGTGGCCAGTGGGTCAGTTTATGGGTATTCAGTCAGGTTGTGGTCAGTGGATCAGTTTTTGTGGGTTCAGTAAGGTTTTGGGCACTGGGTAGTTTCGGTGTTCTCGGTCAGGTTTTGATCAGTGGGTCAGTTTATGTCTGTTCGGAAAGGATCTAGTCAGTGGGCCAGTTTCTGTGTGTTTGGTCAGACTGTTATTTGTGAGTCAGATTCTGTGTGCTCTGACAGGTTGTGGTCAGTGCGTCAGATTCAGTGTTTGTTCGGACAGGTTGTGATCAATGGGTCAGCCTCTCTGTATTCCGTTAGAACGTGGTCAGTGGGTCAATTCATGTTTTTTCGGTCAGGATATGTCGTTGGTTCAGTTTCCGCGTGCTCAGTCAGATTGTGGTCTGTGGGTCAGATTCTGTTTGTTCGGTCAGGATTTGGCCAGTGGGTCCGTTTCTGTGTGTTCTGTTACGTTGTGGTCAGTGAGTCAGTTTCTCTGTGTTTTTGTCCAGAATGTGGTCAGTGGGCCAGTTTCTGTGGGTTTGTTCAGGTTGTCGTCAGTGTGGCAGTTTCTGTGTGTTGGGTCTAGTTTTGGTGAGTGGGCCACTTTCTGTGTGTTCGGTCTGGTTGTGGTCATAATTTCATTCTTTGTGTGCTCGGTCAGATTTTGGACAGTGTGTCAATTTATGTGTGTTCATTCAGTTTGTCCTCATTGGTTCAGTTTCTGTGGGTTCCGTCAGGTTTTGGTCAGTGGGTCAGCTTATGTGTGTTCGGACAGGATCGAGTCAGTGGGAAAATTTCTGTGTGTTTGGTCAGACTGTTGTTAGTGTGTCAGTTTCTGTGTGCTCGGACAGGTTGTGGTCAGTGTGTGAGTTTCTGTGTGCTCAGCCAGGTTGTGGTCAGTGGGTCAGATTCAGTGTTTGTTCGGTTAGGTTGTGGTCAATGTGTCAGTTTCTGTGTTTGGACAGGATATGTCAGTGTGTCAGTTTCTGTGTGCTCCATCAGGTTGTGGTCTATGGGTCAGTTTCTCTGTGTTCGGACAGTTTGTGGTCAGTGGGTCAGTTACACTGTTATCAGTCAGTTTGTGGTCAGTGTGTCATTTCCAGTGATTATCGGTCAGTGAGTCAGTTTCTGTGTGTTTGGTCAGGATTTGTTCAGTGGGTCAGTTTCTGTGTGTTTGGTCAGGTTGTGGTCAGTGGGCCAGTTACTCTGTTATCAGTCAGTTTGTGGTCAGTGTGTCATTTCCAGTGAGTATCGGTCAGTGAGTCAGTTTCTGTGTGTTTGGTCAGGTTTTGGTCAGTGGGTCAGTTTCTGTGTGTTTCGTCAGTTTGTGGTCAGTGGGTCATATACTGTGTGCTCGGTCAGCTTCTCGTCAGTGGGTCAGATTCTGTGAGTTCAGTCAAGATATGTTCAGTGGACCAGTTTCTGTGAGTTCGGTCAGGTTGTGGTATTGTGTCAGTCTTTGTGAGCTCGCTCAGGTTGTGGTCAGCGTGTCAGTTACTTTGTGTTCGCTCACGATTTTGTCAGTGTGTCAGTTTCTGTGTGATCAGTAAGATTTGGTCAGTGGGTCAGTTTCTGTGTGATCGGCCAGGATGTGAACAGTGGTTCAGTTTCTTTTTGCTCGGACTGAATGTGTTCAGTGGGTCAGTTTCTGTGTGTGTGGGCAGAATGTTGTCAGTGGGTCAATTGCTGTGTGCTCAGACAGGTGTTGGTCAGTGGGTCAGTTTCCATGTGTTTGGCAGCTGGTGGACAGTGGGTTTGTTTTTGTGTGTTCAGTCAGTTTGTGGCCAGTGGGACAGTTTCCATGTGTTCAGCAGGTGGTGGACAGCGGGTCAGTTTCTGTGTGTTTGGTTAGGTTGTAGTCAGTGAGTAAGTTTCTGTGTGCTCAGTATGGTTGTGGTCAGTAGATCAATTTCTGTCGTTTCCATCATTGTGTGGTCAGTGGGTCAGTTTCTGTGTCTTCAGTCAAGTTGTTGTCATTGGGTCAGTTTCTGTGTGTTCAGTCAGGATTTGTTCAGTTTGTCACTTTCTGCGTGTTTGTTCAGATTGTGGTGAATGGGTCAGTTGCTGTGTTTCGGTCAGGTTGTGGTCAGTGGGTCAGTTTCTGTGTGTTTGTAAGCTTGTGGTCAGTGGGCCATATAAACATAGAAGATGGGTGCAGGTGTATGCCATTCGGCCCCTCGAGCCTGCTCCGCAATTAAATGCGATCATGGCTGATCAACCAAATTCAGTACCCGGTCCCTGCTTTCTCCCCATAACCCTTGATCCCTTTAGCCTTCAGTAATATATCCAAATCCTTCTTGAATATATTTAATGTATTGGCCTCTACTGCCATCTGTGGTAGAGAATTCGACAGGTTCACCACACGACAGGTGGATAAATTCCTCCTCATTTCTGTCCTAAATGGCCTACCCCTTATCCTTAGACTGTGACCCCTGGTTCTGGACTCCCCGACCATCGGGAGCATACTTCCTGCATCTAGTCGGTCCAGTCCTGTCAGAATTTTATAAGTTTCAATGAGATCCCCTCTCATTCTTCTAAATTCCTGCGAGTACAAGTCCAATCGATCCAATCTCTTCTCATATGTCATTTCTGCCATCCCAAGTGTCAGCCTGGTGAATCTTCGCTGAACTCCTTTCAAGTTAAGAATATCCTTCCTCAGATAAGGCGACCAGAACTGCACACAATACTCAAGATGTGGTCTCAACAAGGGCCTGTCTAACTGCAGCAAGACATCCTTGTTCCTGTACACAAACCTCTCGCTACGAAGGCCAAAATGCCATTTGCCTTCTTAACCGCCTGCTGCACCTGCATGCTTACCTTCAGCGAATGGTGCACAAGGACACACAGGGCTCGTTGCACTTCCCCTTCTCCCAATCTATTGCCATTCACATAATAATCAGCCTTCCTGTTTTTGCCACCAAAGTGGTCAGTTTATGTGTTTTCGGTCAGGTTTTGGCCAGTGGGTCAGTTCCTGTGTGTTTTTGTCCAGAATGTGGTGAGTGGGTCAGTTTCTGTGTGCTCGTACAGGTTGTGGTCAGTGGGTCAGTCTTTGTGTGCTCGGTCAGGTTTTGGACAGTGTGTCAATTCATGTGTCACCAGTAAGGTTTTGGTCAGTGGGTCAGTTTCTGTGTGTTCAGTCAGGTTGTGTTCAGTTGGTCAGTTTATGTGCGTTCGGTCAGTTTGTGGTCAGTGGTGCAGCTTCTGTGTGCTCCGTCAGTTTGTGGTCAGTTGGTCAATTTCAGTGTGTTCGGTCAGTTTGTGGTCAGTGGATCAGTTTCTGTGGGTTCTGTCAGTATGTGACAATGGGTCAGTTTCTGTTTTTTCGGTCAAGTTGTGATCAATGGGTCAGTTGCTGTGTGTTTGTTCAGTATTTGTTCAGTTGTTCAGTTTCTCTGTGTTTGGCAGGTTGTGGTCCATGGGTCAATTTCGGTGTGTCCAGCCAGGTTGTGGTAGGTAGGCCTGTTTCTGTGTGCTCGCTCAGGTTGTGGTCAGTATTTCAGTTTCAGTGTTTGTTCGGTTAGATTGTGGTCAATGGGTCAATTTCTGTGTGTTCGGTCAGGCTGTGGTCAGTGGGTCATTCCCTGTGTTTTCGGTCAGGATATGTCAGTGGGTCAGTTTCTGTGTGCTCAGTCAGGTTGTGGGCAATGGGTCAGTTTCTGTGGGTTCAGTCAAGTTGTGGTCTGTGTATCAGTTACTGTGTGATCGTACAGGTTGTGATCAGTGGGTCTGTTTCTGTGTGTTCGGTCATGATTTGGTCAGAGGGCCACTTTCTTTGTGTTCGGTCAGGTTGCACTCAGTTGGGCAGTTTCTGTGTGTTCGATCGGGATTTGGTCAGTGGGTCAGTTTCTGTGTGTTCAGTCAGGTTGTGGGCAGTGTATCAGTTTATGTGAGCTCGGGAGGTTTTGGTCCTGGTTCAGTTTATGTGTGTTCGGACATGATTTGGTCAGTGGTTCATTGTCTGTGTGTTTGGTCAGACTATTGTAAGTGTGTCAATATGTGTGTGCTCGGACAGATTGTGGTCAGTGGGTCAGTTTCTGTGTGTTCGGTCATGTTGTTGTCAGTGGGTCAGTCGATGAGTGTGTTCGATCAAAATATGTTCAGTTGGTCAGTATCTATGTTCGGCCATGTTGTGGTCAACGAGTCAGTATCGGTGTGTTCAGTCAGGTTGTGGCCAGTGGGACAGTTTCAGTGTTTGTTCGGTCAGGTTTTGGTATGTGTGTCAGTTTCTGTGTGCTGAGTCAGATTGTGGTCCATGGGTCACTTTCTATGTGCTCAGACTGATTTCGGTCATTTGGTCAGTTTCTGTGTGTTTGGTTAGGATTTGGTCAGTGGGTCAGTTTCTGTGTGTTCGGTCAGGTTGTGGTCAGTGGGTCAGTTTATGTGTGCTCGGTCAGGTTGTGGTCATAGAGCCAGTTTCTGTGTGTTCATTCAGCTTGTGGTCAGTGGGTCAGTTTCTGTGTGTTTTTGTCCAGAATGTGGTCAGTGGGTCAGTTTATGAGTGCTCGGAATGTTTGTGGTCAGTGGGTCAGTTTCTGTGTGTTCAGTCAGGTTGTGGTCAATGGGTCAGCTTCTGTGTGTTGGTCAGCTTGTGGTCAGTGGTTCAGTTTATGTGTGTTCGGTCAGGATTTGGTCAGAGGGCCAGTTTCTGTGTGTTTGGTCAGCTTGTGTTCAGTGGGTCAGCTTATGAGCGTTTATTCATGTTGTGGGCAGTGGGTCAGTTTCTGTTTGCTCGTTCATATTTTGGTCAGTGGGTCTGTTTATGTGCGTTCAGACAGGTTGTGGTCATTGGGTCAGTTTATGTGTGTTCAATCAGGTTGTTGTCAGTGGGTTCATTTCTGTGTGTTCGGTCAGGTTATGATCAATGTTTCAGTTTCTGTGTTTTCGGACAGGTTGTGGTTAGTGGGTCATTTTCTGTGTGTTCGGTCAAGTTGTGGTCAGCTGGTCAGTTTCTGTGTGTTTGGTCAGGTTGTGGTCAGTGGGTCAGTTTCTGTGTGCTCGGTCTGGTTGTGGTCAGTGGGTCAGGTTCTGCGTTTTCGGACAGGTTGTGGTCATTGGGTCATTTTCTGTGTGTTTGGTCAGGTTGTGGTCAGTAGGACTGTTTCTGCACGTTTGGCCATTTGTGATCAGTGGCTCAGTTTGCTTGGGTTTGGTCAGGAAGTGTTCAGTTTCTCAGTTTCTTTGTGTTCGGTCAGATTGTTTTCAGTTGGCCAGTTTCTGTTTGTTCGATCAGATGTGGACAGTTTGTCAGTTTCGTTGTGATCGGTCAGGTTGTGGTCAGTAGGTCAGTTTCTGTGTGTTCCGTCAGGATTTGGTCAGTGTGTCAGTTTCTGTGTGCTAGGTCAGGTTTTGGTCACTGTGGCAGTTTCTGTGTGATCAGTCAGGTTGTTGTCAGTGGGGTAGTTTTTGTGTGTTCGGTCAGGTTGTGTTCAATGGGTCATTTTCTCTGTGTCCGGTCAGGTTCTGTTCAGTGGGTCATTCCCTGTTTGTTCGGTCAGGTTGAGTTCAGTGTCAGTTTCTGTGTGTTCGGTCACGATTTGGTCAGTGTGTCAGTTCCTGTGTGACCAGTAATATTTGGTCAGTGGCTCAGTTTCTGTGTACTCAGAGAGAATGTTTTCAGTGGGTCAGTTTCTGTGCGTGTGCTCAGGCTGTTTTCAATCGGTCAATTTCTGTGTGCTCGGACAGGTGTTGGTCAGTGGGTCAGTTTCTGTGTACTCAGACAGAATGTTTTCAGTGGGTCAGTTTCTGTGTGTGTGGTCAGGCTGTTATCAATCGGTCAATTTCTGTGTGCTCGGACAGGTGTTGGACAGTGGGTCAGTTTCTGTGTACTCAGACAGAATGTTTTCAGTGGGTCAGTTTCTGTGTGTGTGGTCAGGCTGTTATCAATCGGTCAGTTTCTGTGTGCTCGGACAGGTGTTGGACAGTGGGTCAGTTTCTGTGTTTTCGGAAGGTGGTGGTCTGTGGGTCAGTTTCCATGTGTTCAGTCATGTTGCGGTCGGTGGGTAAGTTTCCGTGAGTTCGGTCAGGATTTCTTCAGTTGGTCACGTTCTGTTTGTTTGTCCAGGTTGTGGTCAATGTGACAGTTTCTGTTTGATTGGTCAGGTTGTGATCAGTGTGTCATTTTCAGCGTTTTTTCGTTCAGGTTGTGGTCAATTTGTCAGTTTCTGTGTGTTCGGTCTGTTTGTGGTCAATGGGTCATTTCATGTTTTTTTGGTCAGGATATGTCGTTCGGTCAGTTTCTGTGTGCTCAGTCAGGCTGTGGTCTGTGGGTCAGTTTCTGTGTGTTCAGTCTGTATTTGGTCAGTGTGTCAGTGTCTGTGTGCTCAGTAATGTTGTGGTCAGTAGGTCAGTTTTGTGTGTTTATGTCCAGAAGTGGTCAGCGGTTAAGTTTCTGTGTGCTCAGACAGGTTGTGTTTAGTGGGTCATTTTCTGTGTGTTCGGTCAGTTTGTGGTCAGTTGGTCAGTTTCTGTGCGTTCAGTCAGTATGTGGTCAGTAGGTCTGTTTCTGCGTGTTTGGCCAGTTTGTATCACTGGCTCAGTTTTGTTGAGTTCTGTCAGGATGTAGTCAGTGTTTCATTTTCTGTGTGTTCGGTCAGATTGTTTTCAGTTGGCCAGTTTCTGTTTGTTCGATCAGATGTGGTCAGTTTGTCAGTTTCTGTGTGATCGGTCAGGTTGTGATCAGTGGGTCAGCTTCTGTGTGATCTGTCAAGTTGTGGTCAATGGGTCAGCTTCTGTGTGATCGGACAGTTTGTGGTCAGTGGGTCAGTTTCTGTGCGTTCGGGCAGGATTTGGTCGTTGTGTCAGTTTTTGTGTGATAGGTCATGTTTTGGTCAATGTGTCTGTTTCTGTGTGATCAGTCAGGTTGCTGTCAGTGGGGTAGTTATTGTGTGTTCGGTCAGGTTGTGTTCAATGGGTCAGTTTCTGTCTGTTCGATCAGGTTGTGTTCAGTGTGTCATTCCCTGTGTGATCGGTCAGGTTGTTTTCAGTGTGTCAGTTTCTGTGTGTACGATGACGATTTGGTCCGTGTGTCAGTTTCTGTGTGATCAGTAATTTTTGGTCAGTGGGTCAGTTTCTGTGTACTCAGAGATAATGTGTTCAGATGGTCAGTTTCTGTGTGTGCTCACACTGTTGTCAGTCGGTCAGTTTCTGTATGCTCGGACAGGTGTTGGTCAGTGGGTCAGTTTCTGTGTTTTCGGAAGGTGTTGGTCAGTGTGTCTGTTTCTGTGTGTTCAGTCATGTTGTGGTCAGTGGATCAGTTTCTGTGAGTTCGGTCAGGGTTTCTTCAGTTGGTCACGTTCTGTGTGCTTGTCCAGGTTGTGGTCAATGGGACAGTTTCTGTTTGATCGGTCAGGTTGTGGTCAGTGAGTCAGTTTAAGTGATTTTTCGGTCTGGTTGTGGTCAATATGTCAGTTCCTGTGTGTTCGGGCAGTTTGTGGTCAGTGGGACATTTCATGTTTTTTTGGTCAGGATATGTCGTTGGGTCAGTTTCTGTGTGCTCAGTCAGGTTGTGGTCTGTGGTTCAGTTTCTGTGTGTTCAGTTATGTTGCGGTCGGTGGGTCAGTTTCTGTGAGTTCGGTCAGGATTTCTTCAGTTGGTCACGTTCTGTTTGTTTGTCCAGGTTGTGCTCAATGGGACAGTTTCTGTTTGACTGGTCAGGTTGTGGTCAGTGTGTCAGTTTCAGCGTTTTTCGTTCAGGTAGTGGTCAATATTTCAGTTTCTGTGTGCTCGGTCAGTTTGTGGTCAGTGGGTCATTTTATGTTTTTTTGGTCAGGATATGTCGTTGGGTCAGTTTCTGTGTGCTCAGTCAGGTTGTGGTCTGTGGTTCAGTTTCTGTGTGTTCATTCATGTTGCAGTCGGTGGGTCAGTTTCTGTGAATTCGGTCAGGATTTCTTCAGTTGGTCACTTTCTGTTTGTTTGTCCAGGTTGTGGTCAATGGGACAGTTTCTGTTTGACTGGTCAGGTTGTGGTCAGTGTGTCAGTTTCAGCGTTTATTCGTTCAGGTTGTGGTCAATATGTCAGTTTTTGTGTGCTCGGTCAGTTTGTGGTCAGTGGGTCATTTTATGTTTTTTTGGTCAGGATATGTCATTGGGTCAGTTTCTGTGTGCTCAGTCAGGCTGTGGTCTGTGGGTCAGTTTCTGTGTGTTCACTCAGTATTTGGTCAGTGTGTCAGTTTCTGTGTGCTCAGTAATGTTGTGGTCAGTGGGTCAGTTTTGTGTGCTTTTTTCCAGAAGTGGTCAGCGGTTCAGTTTCTGTGTGCTCAGTCATGTTGTGGTCAGTGGTTCAGTTTCTGTGAGTTCGGTCAGGGTTTCTTCAGTTGGTCACGTTCTGTGTGCTTGTCCAGGTTGTGATCAATGGGACAGTTTCTGTTTGATCGGTCAGGTTGTGGTCAGTGAGTCAGTTTAAGTGATTTTTCGGTCTGGTTGTGGTCAATATGTCAGTTCCTGTGTGTTCGGGCAGTTTGTGGTCAGTGGGACATTTCATGTTTTTTTGGTCAGGATATGTCGTTGGGTCAGTTTCTGTGTGCTCAGTCAGGTTGTGGTCTGTGGTTCAGTTTCTGTGTGTTCAGTCATGTTGCGGTCGGTGGGTCAGTTTCTGTGAGTTCGGTCAGGATTTCTTCAGTTGGTCACGTTCTGTTTGCTTGTCCAGGTTGTGCTCAATGGGACAGTTTCTGTTTGACTGGTCAGGTTGTGGTCAGTGTGTCAGTTTCAGCGTTTTTCGTTCAGGTAGTGGTCAATATTTCAGTTTCTGTGTGCTCGGTCAGTTTGTGGTCAGTGGGTCATTTTATGTTTTTTTGGTCAGGATATGTCGTTGGGTCAGTTTCTGTGTGCTCAGTCAGGTTGTGGTCTGTGGTTCAGTTTCTGTGTGTTCATTCATGTTGCAGTCGGTGGGTCAGTTTCTGTGAATTCGGTCAGGATTTCTTCAGTTGGTCAATTTCTGTTTGTTTGTCCAGGTTGTGGTCAATGGGACAGTTTCTGTTTGACTGGTCAGGTTGTGGTCAGTGTGTCAGTTTCAGCGTTTATTCGTTCAGGTTGTGGTCAATATGTCAGTTTTTGTGTGCTCGGTCAGTTTGTGGTCAGTGGGTCATTTTATGTTTTTTTGGTCAGGATATGTCATTGGGTCAGTTTCTGTGTGCTCAGTCAGGCTGTGGTCTGTGGGTCAGTTTCTGTGTGTTCACTCAGTATTTGGTCAGTGTGTCAGTTTCTGTGTGCTCAGTAATGTTGTGGTCAGTGGGTCAGTTTTGTGTGCTTTTTTCCAGAAGTGGTCAGCGGTTCAGTTTCTGTGTGCTCAGTCAGGTTGTGGTTAGTGGGTCATTTTCTGTGTGTTCAGTCAGTTTGTGGTCAGTTGGACAGTTTCTGTGCGTTGAGTCAGTATGTGGTCAGTAGGTCTGTTTCTGCGTGTTTGGCCAGTTTGTATCACTGGCTCAGTTTTGTTGAGTTCGGTCAGGATGTGTTCAGTGTTTCAGTTTCTGTGTGTTCGGTCAGATTGTTTTCAGTTGGCCAGTTTCTGTTTGTTCAATCAGATGTGGTCAGTTTGTCGGTTTCTGTGTGATCAGTCAGGTTGCGATCAGTGGGTCAGCTTCTGTGTGATCGGTCAACTTGTGCTCAATGGGTCAGCTTCTGTGTGTTCCATCAGGATTTGGTCATTGTGTCAGTTTCTGTGTGCTAGGTCAGGCTTCGGTCAATGTGTCTGTTCTTTGTGATCAGTCAGGTTGCTGTCAGTGGGGTAGTTATTGTGTATTCGGTCAGGTTGTGTTCAATGAGTCAGTTTCTGTGTGTTCGATCAGCTTGTGCTCAGTGTGTCATTCCCTGTGTGTTCGGTCAGGTTGTTTTCAGTGTGTCAGTTTCTGTGTGTTCGCTCACGATTTGGTCAGTGTGTCAGTTTCTGTGTGATCAGTAATTTTTGTTCAGTGGGTCAGTTTCTGTGTACTCAGAGAGAATGTGTTAGTTGGTCAGTTTCTGTGTGTGTGGTCAGACTGTTGCCAATCGGTCAGTTTCTGTATGCTCGGACAGGTGTTGGTCAGTGGGTCAGTTTCTGTGTTTTCGGAAGGTGGTGGTCAGTGTGTCTGTTTCTTTGTGTTCAGTCATGTGGTGGTCAATGGGTCAGTTTCTGTGAGTTTGGTCAGGATTTGTTCAGTTGGTCACGTTCTGTGTGTTTGTCCAGGTTGTGGTCAATGGGACAGTTTCTCTTTGATCGGTCAGGTTGTGGTCAGTGTGTCAGTTTAAGTGTTTTTTCGGACCGGTTGTGTTCAATATGTCAGTTCCTGTGTGTTCGGTCAGTTTGTGGTCAGTGGGACATTCCATGTATTTTTTGGTCAGGATATGTCATTGGGTCAGTTTCTGTGTGCTCAGTCAGGATTTGGTCAGTGGGTCAGTTTCTGTGTGCTCAGTAATGTTGTGGTCAGTGGATCAGTTTTGTGTGTTTTTGTCCAGAATGTGGTCTGCGGGTAAGTTTCTGTGTGCTCAGACATGTTGTGGTTAGTGGGTCAGATTCTGTTTGTTCGGTCATGATTTGGTAAGTGGAGCAGTTTTTGTGTGCTCGGTCAGGATTTGATCAGTGGGTCTGTTTCTGTGGGTTAGGTCAGCTTGTAGTCAGTGGGTCAGTATCTGCGTGTTCAGTCAGGTTGTGGTCAGTTGGTCAGTTTCAGTGTGTTCTGTCAGTTTGTGGTCAGTGGATCAGTTTTTTTGGGTTGGGTCAGGTTGTGCTCAGTGGGCAATTGCTGTGTGTTCAGTCAGGATTTGTTCAGTTGTTAAATGTGTTCGGCCATGTTGTGCTCAATGGATCAGTATCGGTGTTTACGGTCAGGTTTTGGTCTGAGAGGCATTTTCAGTGTGTTAAGTCAGTTTGTGTTCAAAGGATCATTTTCTGATTGTTCCATGAGTGTGTGGTCAGTGGTTCAGTTGCAGTTTACTCGGTCATGCTATTGTTGTTGTGTCAGTTGCTGGGTGTTCTTTCAGGTTTTGTTCAGTCGGTCAGTTTCTGTGTGTTAGGCCATGTTGTGGTCAAAGGGTCAGTGTTGGTGTGTTCCATCAGGTTTTGGTAGTTAGGCCAGTTTCTGTGTGCTCGGTCATGTTGTGGTCAGTGGGTCAGTTTATGTGTTGGTTCGGTCAGGTTTTGGACTATGGGTCAGTTTCTGTGTGATCAGTCAGGTTGTGGTCAGTGGGTTAGTTTATGTCTGTTCAGTCAAGGTTGTGGGCAGTGGTTCAGTTTCTGGGTGGTCCGTCAGATCGTGGAGATTGGGTCAGTTTCTGTGTGCTCGGTCAGGCTTTGGTCAGTGGGTCAGTTTAAGTGTCTGTTCGGTCAGGTTCTGGTCAATGGGTCTGTTTCTGTGTCCTGTCTGTTTGTGGTCAGTGGGTCATTTCCTGCGTTATCGGTCAGGATATGTCAGTGTATCAGTTTATGTGTGCTCCATCAGGTTGTGCTCTGTGGGTCAGTTTCTGTGAGTTCGGAAAGTTTGCGGTCAGAGGATCAGTTTCTGTGTGTTTGGTCAGGATTTGTTCACTGTTTCAGTTTCTTTGTGTTCGATCAGGTTGTGGTCAGTGAGCCAGTTACTGTGTGTTCGGTCAGTGTGTGGTCAGTGTGTCATTTTCACTGTTAACCGGTCCATGGGTCAGTTTCTGTGTGTTTGGTCAGGCTTTGTTCAGTGGGTCAGTTTCTGTTTGTTCCGTCCGTTTGTAGTCAGTGGGTCATTTTCTGTGTGCTCGGTCAGTTTGTGGTTTTGTGTCAGCCTTGGTGAGCTCGCTCAGGTTGTGGTCAGTGTGTCAGTTACTTTGTGTTCACTCAAGATTTTGTCAGTGTGTCAGTTTCTTTGTGATCAGTAAGGTTTGGTAAGTGGGTCAGTTTCTGTGTTTTCAGCCAGGTTGTGGTTAGTGTGTCAGCTCCTGTGTGTTTGGTCAGTTTGTGGTCAGTGGCTCAGTTTGGTTGAGTTTGGTCAGGATGTGGTCAGTGTTTCAGTTTCTGTGTGTTTGGTCAGATGGTTTTCAGTTGGCCAATTTCTGTGTGTTCGATCAGATGTGGTCAGTTTGTCAGTTTCTGTGTGATTGGTCAGGTTGTGATCAGTGGTTCAGCTTCTGTGTGATCGGTCAATTTGTGGTACGTGGTTCAATTTCTGTGTGTTCAGTCAGGTTGTGGTCAGTGGGTCAGTTTCTGTCTGTTCGGTCAGGTTGTGGTCAGTTGGCCAGTTTCTGTGTGTTTGGTCAGAATGCGGTCAGTGGGACAGTTTCTGTGAGTTCGGTCAGGTTTTAGTCATTGTTTCAGTCTTTCTGTGCTCTGTCAGGATTCGGTCAGTGTGTCAGCTTCTGTGTGATCAGTAAGGTTTTGGTCAGTGGGTCAGTTTCTTTGTGATCGGTCACGTTTGGTTCAATGGATAAGTTTCTGTGTGTTCTCTCATTTTGTGGTGAGTGGGGCAGTTTCTATGTGTTCAGTCAGGATTTGGACAGTGGGTCAGTTTCTGTGGGTAAGGTCAGGTTGTGGTCAGTGGGACAGTTTCTGCGTGTTCGCTCAGGTTGTGGTATTTGCACAGTTTCAGTGTGTTCTGTCAGTTTGTGGTCAGTGGATCAGTTTCTTTGGTTTCAGTCAGATTGTGTTCATTGGGGCAGTTGCTGTGTGTTGGGTCAGGATTTGTTCAGTTGTTCAGTTTCTGTGTGTTAAGCCATGTTGTGGTCAATGGATCAGTATCGGTGTTTACAGTTAGGTTGTGGTCAGTGGGTCAGTTTCAGTGTGTTAAGTCAGTTTGTGGTCAAAGGATCAATTTCTGTGCTTTCCATCAGTGTGTGATCAGTGGGTCAGTTGCAGTTTACTCGGTCATGCTGTTGTCAGTGGGTCAGTTGCTGTGTATTCAGTCAGGATTTGTTCAATTGGTCAGTTTTTGTGAGTTAGGCCATGTTGTGGTCAACAGGTAAGTTTTAGTGTGTTCGGTCAGGTTATGGTAGGTAGGCCAGTTCCTGTGTGTTCGGTCAGGTTGTGGTCAGTGGGTCAGTTTCTGTGTTGCTTTGGTCAGGTTGTGGTCTATGGGTCAGGTTCTGTGTGATCAGTCAGTTTGTAATCAGCGGCTCACAATCTATGTGCTCAGAAAGTTTGTTCAGGATATGGTCAGAGGGCGAAATGCTGTGTGTTCGATCAGCTTGTGGTCAGTGGATCAGTTTATGTTTGTTCAGTCAGGTTGTGGGCAGTGGGTCAGTTTATGGGTGATCAGTCAGTTTGTGGGCAGTGGGTTAGTTTCGGTGTGCTGGATCAGGTTTTGGTCAATGGGTCAGTTTATGTGTGTTTGGACAGGATATGATCAGTGGGACAATTTCAGTGTGTTTGGTCAGACCTATGTTAGTGTGTCAGTTTCTCTGTGCTCGGACAGGTTGTGGTCAGTGGGTGAGTTTCTGTGTGCTCAGCAACGTTGTAGTCAGTGGGTCAGTTTCAGTTTTTGTTCGGTCAGGTTGTGGTCAATGGGTCAGTTTCTGTGTTCGGTCTGGTTGTGGTCAGTGGGTCATTTCCTGTGTTTCCGGTAAGGATATGTCAGTGTGTCAGTTTCTGTGTGCTCCATCAGGTTGTGGTCTGTGGGTCAGTTTCTGTGTGGCCAGACAGTTTGTGGTCAGTGGGTCAGTTTCTATGTGTTTGGTCAGGATTTGTTCACTGTTTCAGTTTCTTTGTGTTCGATCAAGTTGTGGTCAGTGAGCCAGTTACTGTGTGTTCGGTCAGTGTGTGGTCAGTGTTTCATTTTCAGTGTTTACCGGTCCGTGGGTCAGTTTCTGTGTGTTTGGTCAGGCTTTGGTCAGTGGGTCAGTTTCTGTGTGTTTCGTCCGTTTGTAGTCAGTGGGTCATTTTCTGTGTGCTCGGTCAGTTTGTGGTATTGTGTCAGCCTTGGTGAGCTCGCTCAGGTTGTGGTCAGAGTGCCAGTTTCTTTGTGATCGGTCAGGTTGTGGTCAGTTTGTCATTTTCAGTGTGTACCGGTCAGTGGGTCAGTGTCTGTGTGTTTGATCAGGTTTTGGTCTGTGGGTCAGATTCTGTGAGGTCCGTCAGGATGTGGTCAGTGGGTTAGTTTCTGTGGGTTCGGTCAGTTTGTGGTATTGTGTCAGTCTGTGCGAGCGAGCTCAGTTTGTGGTCAGTGTGCCAGTTTCTTTGTGTTTGCTCACGATTTTTTCAGTGTGTCAGTGTCTGTGTCATCTGAAAGGTTTGGTCAGTGGGTCAGTTTCAGTGTGTTCGGTCAGGATGTGGTCACTGGGTCAGTTTCTGCTTGTACAGACAGGATGTGTTCAGTGGGTAAGTTTCTGTGTGTGGTCAGATTGTTGTCAGTGGGTCAATATCTGTGTGTTCAGACTGGTGTTGGTCAGTGAGTCAGTTTCCATGTGTTCAGCAGGTGGTAAAGCGGGTCAGTTTCTGTGTGTTTGGTAAGGTTGTTGTCAGTGGGACAGTTTCTGTGCACTCATTAAGTTTGTGGTCAGTGGATCAATTTCTGTCGGTTCCATCAATGTGTGGTCAGTGGGTCAGTTTCTGTGTGTTCAGTCAAGTTGTCAGTGGGTCAATTTCTGAGTGATCAGTCAGGATTTATTCAGTTGGTCACTTTCTGTGTGTTTGTTCAGGTTGTGGTCAATGGGTCAGTTGCTGTGTGTTCGGTCAGGTTGATGTCAGTGGGTCAGTTTCTGTGTGTTGGTCAGCTTGTGGTCAGTGGGTCATATAAACATAGAAGATAGGAGCAGGAGTAGGCCATTCGACCCTTCCAGCCTGCTCCGCCATTCATTGCGATCATGGCTGTTCATCCAAATTCAGTTACCAGTCCCTTCTTTCTCCCCATACCCCTTGATCCCTTTAGCCTTAAGAACTACATCCAACTCCTTCTTGAATATATTTAATTTATTGGCCTCTATTGCCTCCTACGGAAGAGAATTCCACATGTTCACCACTCTCTGGGTGAAGAAATTCCTTCTCATTTCTGTCCTAAATGCCCTACCCCTTATCCTTAGACTGTGACCTCTGTTTGTGTACTCCCCGACCATCGGGAACATCCTTCCTGCATCTAGTCTGTCCAGTCCTGTCAGAATTTTATAAGTTTCAATGAGATCCCCTCTCATTCTTATAAACTCCAGCGAGTGCAAGCCCAATTGACCCAATCTCTCCTCATACCTGATTCCTGCCATCCCAGATATCAACCTGGTGAATCTTGGCTGAACTCCTTCCATGGCAAGAACATCCTTCCTCAGATATGGCGACCAAAACTGCATACAATACTCAAGATGTTGTCTCAACAAGGCTCTGTGTAACTGCAGCAATACATTCTTGTTCCTGTACTCAAACCTTCTCGCTACGAAGGCCAACATAACATTTGCATTCTTAAACGCCTGCTGCACCTGCATGCTTACCTTCAGCGACTGATGCACAAGGACACACAGGTCTCGCTGCAATTCCCCTTCTCCCAATCTATTGCCATTCAGATAATAATCTGCCTTCCTGTTTTTGCCACCATAGTCGTCACTTTATGTGTGTTCAGTCAGGATTTGGTCAGTGGGTCAGACTTTGTTTGCTTGGTCAGGTTTTGGACAGTGTGTCAATTCATGTGTGATCAGTAAGGTTTTGTTCAGTGGGTCAGTTTCTGTGTGTTCAGTCAGGTTGTGTAAAGTGCGGCAGTTTCTGTGTGCTCTGTCAGTTTGTGTTCAGTTGGTCATTTTAAGTGTGTTCTGTCAGTTTGTGGTCAGTGGATCTGTTTCTGTGGGTTCTGTCAGTGTGTGGTCAGTGGGCCAGTTTCTGTTTTTTCGGTCAAGTTATGGTCAATGGTTCAGCTGCTATGTGTTTGTTCAGTATTTGTTCGGTTGTTCAGTTTCTGTGTGTTTGGCCAGGTTGCGGTCCATGGGTCAATTTCGGTGTGTTCGGCCAGATTGCGGTAGGTAGGCCTGTTTCTGTGTGCTCGCTCAGGTTGTGGTCAGTGGTTCAGTTTCAGTGTTTGTTCGGTTAGGTTGTGGTCAATGTGTCAGTTTCTGTGTGTTCGGTCAGGATTTGGTCAGTGGGTCAGTTTCTGTGTGCTCTTTAAGGTTGTGGACTGTGGGTCAGCCTCTGTGTGTTCAGTCAGGATTCGGCCAGTGGGTCAGTTTCTGTGTGCTCAGTAAGGTTGTGGTCTGTGGGTCAGTTTCTGTGTGTTTTGCCCAGAAAGTGGTAGCGAGTCAGTTTCTGTGTGCTCAGAGAGGTTGTGGTCAATGGGTCAGTGTCTGTGTGTTCAGTCTGCTTGTGTTCAGTGTGTCAGTTTCTGCGTGTTCGGTCAGGTCGTGGTCAGTGGGCCAGTTTCTGTGTTTTTTGTCAGGTCGTGGTCAGTGGGTCAGTTTCTGTGAGTTCGGTCAGGTTGTGTTCATTGTGTTAGTCTTTGTGTGCTCTATCAGGATTCGGACAGCGTGTCAATTTCTATGTGATCAGTACGGTTTTGGTCAGTGGGTCAGTTTCTGTGCGATCGGTCAGGTTGTGTTCAGTGGGTCAGTTTCTGTGCGATCGGTCAGGTTGTGTTCAGTGGATCAGTTTCTGTGCGATCGGTCAGGTTGTGTTCAGTGGATCAGTTTCTGTGTGTTCTCTCATTTTGTGGGCAGAGGGGCAATTTCTGTGTGTTCGGCCAGGATTTGGTCAGTGGGTCAGTTTCTGTGTGTTCAGTCGGGTTGTGGTTAGTGGGTATGTTTCTGCGTGTTCGGTCAGGTTGTGGTCAGTTGGTCAGTTTCAGTGTGTTCTCTCAGTTTGTGGTCTGTGGATCAGTTTCTTTGGGTTCCCTCAGTGTGTGGTTAATGGGTCAGTTTCTGTTTGTTCGGGTCAATTTGTTGTCAGTGAGTCAGTTGCTGTGTGTTCGGTCAGGATTTGTTCAGTTTGTCAGTTTCTGTGTGTTTGGCCAGGTTGTGGTCTATAGGTCAGCTTTGGTGTGTTCGGTCAATTTGTGGTCAGTGTGTCAGTTTCAGTGTTTGTTCGGTCAGGTTGTGTTCAATGGGTCAGTTTCTGTGAGTTCGGTCAGGCTGTGGTTAGTGGGTCATTTTAAGTTTTTTTCTGTCAGGATTTGTCAGTGGGTCCGTTTATGTGCGTTCGTTCAGGTTGTGGTCAGAGTGGCAGTTTCTGTGTGTTCGGGCAGAATTCGGTCAGTGGGTCAGTTTCTCTGTGCTCGGACAAGTTGTGGTCACTGGGCAAGTTTCTGTGTGTTCGGTCAGGGTTTGGTCAGTGGGTGAGTTTCTGTGTGTTCAGTCTGGTTGTGGTCAGTGGGTCAGTTTATGTGTGTTCGGTCAGGATTTGGTCAGCAGGCCAGTTTTTACGTGTTCAGTCAGCTTGTGGTCAGTGGGTCAGTTAATTTGTGTACAGTCAGCTTGTGGTCAGTTGGTCAGTTTCCGTGTGCTCAGTCAGGTTGTGGGCAGTGGTTCAGTTTCTGTGTGTTCCATCAGGTTGTGGGCAGTGTGTAACTTTCTGTGTGCTCGGTCATGTTTTGGTCAGTGTGTCAGTTTCTATGTGCTCGGACTGGTTGTGGTCAGTTTTTGAGTTTCTGTGTGTCCAGCCAGTTTCTGTGTGCTCGGTCATGTTTTGGTCAGTGTGTCAGTTTCACTGTGCTCAGCCTGGTTGTGGTCAGTGAGTCAGTTTCTGCGTGCTCGAACAGGTTGTGGTAAGTGGGTCAGTTTCTGTGTGCTCAGACAGGTTGTGGTCATAGTCATAGAGGCATAGAGTCATAGAGTTATAAAGCACAGAAAGAGGCCCTTCAGCCCATCGCGTCCATGCCGGCCTTCAAGCCCTGTCTAATCTAATCCCATTTTCCAGCATTTGGTCCATAGCTTTGTATGCTATGGCAATTCAAGTGCTCATCCAAATGCTTTTTGAATGTTGTGAGAGTTCCTGCCTCTACCACCCTTTCAGGCAGTGAGTTCCAGATTCCAACCACCCTCTGGGTGAAAAAGTTTTTCCTCAAATCCCCTCGAAACCTCCTGCCCCTTATTTTGAATCTATGCCCCCTTGTTATTGACCCCTCTACTAAGGGGAAAAGTTCCTTACTATCTACCCTATCTGTGCCCCTCATAATTTTGTACACCTCAATCAGGTCCCCCCTCAGCCTTCTCTGCACCAAGGAAAACAACCCCAGCCTGTCCAGTCTTTCTTCATAGCTGAAGCGCTCCAGCCCAGGTAACATCCTGGTAAATCTCCTCTGCACCCTCTCCAAAGCAATCACACGCGCCCTATAGTGTGGCGACCAGAACTGCACACAGTAGTCCAGCTGTGGCCTTTTCAGCGTTTCGTACAGCTCCATTATAAGCTCCCTGCTCTTATATTCTATGCCTTGGCTAATGAAGGCAAGTATCCCATATGCCTTTTTAACCACCTTATCCACCTGTTCTGCTGCCTTCAGGGATCTATGTACATGCACACCAAGGTCCCTCTGATCCTCTGTCTTTAATAGGATCTTACCATTCATTGTGTATTCCCTTGCCTTGTTAGTCCGTCCAAAATGCATCACCTCACACTTTTCAGGGTTAAATTCCATTTGCCACTGTTCCGCCCATCTGACCAACCCATCTGTATCATCCTGTAGCTTGAGGCTTCCCTCCTCGCTATTTAGCACCCCATCAATTTTCGTGTCATCTGCGAACCTACTGATCATACTCTTTATATTCACATCCAAATCATTAATGTAGAACACAAACAGCAAGAGACCCAGCACCGATCCCTGCAGTACCCCACTGGACACAGGCTTCCAGTCACGAAAACAATCTTCCAACATCACCCTCTGCCTTCTGCCACTGTCAGTGGGACAGTTTCTGTGTGTTCAGCCAGATTGTGGTCATTGTGTCAGTTTTTGCGTGGTGATTCAGGTTGCTGGCAGTGAGTCAATTTCTGTGTGCTCGGTCAGGTTGTGGTCAGTGGGTCAGTTTATGTGTGTTCATTCAGGTTGTGGCCATTGGGGCAGTTTATGTGTGTTCAGCCAGGTTGTGTGCAATGGGTCAGTTTCTGTGTGCTCGGTCAGGTTGTGGTCAGTTGGTCAGTTTATGTGTGTTCATTCAGGTTGTGGGCAATGGCTCAGTTTCTATGTGCTTGTTCAGCTATTTGGCAGTGGGTCAGTTTATGTGTGTTCAGAACGGATCTGGTCAGTGGGTCAATTTCTGTGTGTTTGGTCAGACTGTTGTTAGTGGCTCAGTTTCTGTGTGCTCGGACATGTTGTGGTCAGTGGGGCAGTTTTTGTGTGCTCGGCCAGGTTGTTGACATGGAGTCAGTTTCAGTGCTTGTTCGGTCAGGTTGTGGTCAATGGGTCAGTTTCTGTATGTTCGGTCAGGTTGTGGTCAGTGGGTCATTTCCTGTGTTTTCGGTCAGGATATGTCAGTGTTTCAGTTTGCATCTGCTCCGTCATGTTGTGGTCTGTGAGTCAGTTTCTTTGTGATCGATCAGGATTTGGTCAGTGGACCAGGTTCTGTGTGTTCAGTCAGGTTGTGGTCAGTGGATCAGTTTCTGTCGGTTCCGTCAGTATGTGGTCAGTGGTTCAGTTTCTATGTTTTCGGTCAAGTTGTTTTCAGTGGGTCAGTTTCTGCATGTTGGGTCAGTATTTGTTCAGTTGGTCAGTTTCTGTGTGTTTGTCCAGGTTGTTGTCAATGGGTCAGTTTCTGTGTATTCGTTTGCTTGTGGCATGAAGGACAGCTTCTGTGTATTCGGTCAGGTTGTGGTCAGTGTGTCAGTTTCTGTGATCGATCAGGATTTTATCAGGTGGTCAGGGTCTGTGTGTTCGGTCAGGATGTGTTCAGTGGGTCATTTCATTTTATTTCGGTCAGGATATGTCTTTGGGTCAGTTTCTGTGTGCTCAGTCAGGTTGTGGTCTGTGGGTCAGTTTCTGTGTATTCAGTCAGGATTGGCCAGTGTTTCATTTTCTGTGTGCTCTGCAAGTTTGTGGTCATTGGGTGAGTTTCTGTGTATTCATTCAGGTTGTGGTCAGTGGGTCAGTTTCTGTATGTTCAGTCAGGTTTTGGTCAGTGTGTCAGTTTCTGTGTGTTCAGTCAGGTTTTGTTTAGTGGATCAGTTTATGTCTGTTCTCTCATTTTGTGGTCAGTGGGCCAGATTCTGTGTGTTCGGTGTTGTTGTGGTCATTGTCTCAGTCTGTGTGTGCTCGGTCAGTTTTTGGACTGTGTGTCAATTTATGTGGTTTCATTCAGGTTGTTTTCAGTGGGTCAGTTAGGTGTGTTCTCTCATTTTGTGGTCAGTGAGGCAGTTCTGGGTGCTCGGTCAGTTTGTGGTCAGTTTGTCATTATCAGTGTATTCACTCAGTTTGTGGTCAGTGGATCAGTTTCTGTGGGTGCCATCAGTGTGTGGTTAGTGGCTCAGTTTCTGTTTTTTCGGTCAAGTTGTGGAAAATGAGTCAGTTGCTGTGTGTTCGGTCAGGATTTGTTCAGTTGTTCAGTTTCTGTGTGTTTGTCCAGTTTGTGGTCAATGGGTCAATTTCGGTGTGTTCGGCCAGGTTGTGTTAGGTAGTCCTGTTTCTGTGTGATTCGTCATGTTGTGGTCAGTGGTTCAGTTTCAGTGTTTGTTCGGTTAGTTAATGGTCAATTGGCCAGTTTCTGTGTGTTCGGTCAGGTTGTGGTCAGTGGGTCATTTCCTGTGTTTTCGGTCAGTATATGTCAGTGGGTCAGTTTCTGTGTGCTCAGTCAGGTTGTGGTCTGTGGGTCAGTTCTGTGTGCTCGGACGGTATGTGGTCAGTGGGCCAGTTTCTGTGTGTTTGATCATGATTTTGTCAGTGGGTCAGTTTCTGTGTGCTCAGTCAGGTTGTGCTCAGTGGGTCAGTTGCTGTGTGTTCAGTCAGGATTTGTTCAGTGGGTCCGTTTCTGCGTGTGCAGTCAGGTTGTGGGCAGTGGATCAGTTTCTGTGTGCTCGGGAGGTTTTGGTCAGTGGGTCAGTTTATGTGTGTTCGGACAGTATCTGGCCAGTGGATCAATTTCTGCTTGTTTGGTCAGACTTATGTAAGTGGGTCAGTTTCTGGGTGCTCGGACATGTTGTGACCTGTGGTTCGGTTTCTATGTGTTCGGTCAGGCTGTGGTCAGTGGGTCAGTTTCTTTGTGTTCAGAGAAGTTGTGGTCAATTGTTCAGTTTCTGTGTGTTCGGTCAGGATTTGTTCTGTGTGTCAGTTTCTGTGTGTTTGCTCCGGTTGCGGTCAGTGGGTCAGTGTATGTGTGTTCAGTCAGGACGTGGTCAATGGGTCAGTTTATGTGTGTTCAGCCAGGTTGTGGTAAATGGGTCAGTTTTGGTGTGTTGGGTCAGGTTTTGGGAGGAAGTTCCGTTTCGGTGAGCTCATCAGGTTGTGGTCAGTGAACCAGTTTCAGTGTTTATTCGTTCAGGTTGTGGTCAGTGGGCCCGTTTCAGTGTTTGTTCAGTCAGGTTGTGGTCCGGGGTCAGTTTCTGTGTGTTCGGTCAGGTTGCGCTCAGTGGGACATTATCAGTGCTTTCGGTCAGGTTGTGGTCTGTGGTTCAGTTTCTGAATGGTAGGTCATGTTGTGCTCTGAGGGTCAGTTTCTATGTGCTCGGACAGGTTTTGGTCAGTGTGTAAGTTTCTATGTGTTCTGGCAGGATTTTGTCAGTGGGTCATTTCTGCGAGTTTGGTCAGGTTGTGTTCTATTGGTCAGTTTCTGTGTGTTCATTCAGGATTTGATCAGTGGTTCAGCTTTTTTGTGTTTGCTGAGGATGTAGTCAGTGGGTCAGTTTATGTGTATTCGGTCAGCATTTGGTCAGTGGGTCAGTTTCTGTGTGTTCAGTCAGGTTGTAATCAGTGGGTCAGTTTATGTGTGTTCAGTCAGGATTTGGTCAGAGGGCCAGTTTCTGTGTGTTCGGTCAGCTTGTGGTCAGTGGATCAGTTTATGTGTGTTCTGTCAGGTTGTGGGCAGTTAGTCATTTTATGTGTTTTCGGTCAGGATATGTCAGTGGGTCAGTTTCTGTGTGCTCAGTCAGGATGTGGTCTGTGAGTCAGTTTCTGTGTGCTCAGACGGGTTGTGATCAGTGGGTCAGCTTCTGCATGTTTGGTGAAAATTTAGTCAGTGGGTCAGTTTCTGTGTGTTCGGTCACTTTGTGCTCAGTGTGTCACATTCTGTGTGCTCGGTCAGGATTTGTTCAGTGAGTCAGTTTCTGTGTGTTCAGCCAGTTTGTGGTCAGTGGTCTGTTTTGGTGTGTAGGGTCAGGCTTCGGTACGAAGGCCCGTTTCTGTGAGCTCGGTCAGTTTGGGGTCAGTGGGTCAGTTTCAGTGTTTAATCGTTCAGGTTGTGGTCAGTGGGTGTATTTCAGTGTTTGTTCAGTCAGGTTGTGGTGCATGGGTCAGTCTCTGTGTGTTCAGTCAGGATTTGGTCAGTGGGTCAGTTTCTGTGTGTTTGCTCAGTTTGCAGTCATAGGGTCAGTTTTCGTGTGTTTGGTCAGGATTTGGTCAGCGGGTCAGTTTCTGTGTGTTCGGAGAGGTTGTGCTCTGTGGGTTCGCTTATGTGTGTTCGTTCAGGATTTGGTCAGTGGGTCAGTTTTTGTGTGATCAGTCAGGTTGTATTCAGTGGGTCAGTTTCTGTGTGTTCGGTCAGCTTGTGGTCAATGGTTCAGTTTATGTGTGTTCAGTCAGGTTGTGATCATTGGATCAGTTTCTGTGTGTTCTATCAGGTTGCGTTCAGTGGATCATTTTCTGTGTGTTCAGTTAGGTTGTGGTCAGTTTGTCAGTTTCTGTTTGTTCGGTCAGGTGTGGTCAATTGGTCATTTTCTGTGAGATCGATCAGGTTGTGGTCAGTGTGTCAATTTCTGTGTTTTCAGCCAGGATTTGTTCAGTGTGTCAGTTTCGTTGTGCTCAGTCAGGTTGTGGTCAGTTGGTCAGTTTCTGTGTCTTCATTCTTGTTGTGGTCATTGTGTCAGTTTCTGTGTGTTTGATCAGGTTGTGGTCAGTGGGTCAGTTTCTGTGTGTTCGGTCAGGATTTGTTCAGTATGTCAGTTTCTGTGTGATCAGTCATGTTGTGGTCAGTGGGTCAGATGCTGCGTGTTCTGTCAGGATTTGTTCAGTATGTCAGTTTCTTTGTGATCAGTCATGTTGTGGTCAGTGGGTCAGAATTATTTTGTTTTCTTTATTCATTGATGGAATGTGGGCGTCGCTGGCTGGCTAGGCCTGCATTTAGTGCCCGTCCCTAATTGCCCTTGAGAGGATGCTGGTGAGACGCCTTCTTGAACCGCTGCAGTTCATATGGTGTAGGTACACCCACAATACTGCTAGGATGGGAGTTCCAGGTTTTTGGCCCAGCGACAGTGAAGGAACGGCGATACAGGTCCAAGTCAGGATGATGTGTGGCTTGGAGCGGCACTTGTATGTGGTGATGTTCCCATGCATCTGCTGCCCTTGCCCTTCTAAGTGGTAGAGGTCGCGGGTTTGGAAGGTGCTGTTGAAGGAGCTTTGGCGAGTTGCTGCAGTGCATCTTGTAGATGGTACACAGTGCAGACACAGTGCGCCGGTGGTGGAGGGAGTGAATGTTGAATGTGCTGGATGGAGTGCCAATCAAGCGGGCTGCTATATCCTGACTGGTGTCGAGCTTCTTGCATGTTGTTGGAGCTGCACTCATCCAGGCAAGTGGAGAGTATTCCATCACACTTCTGACTTGTGCCTTGTAGATGGTGGAAAGGCTCTGGGGAGTCAGGAGTGAGACACTCGCCGCAGAATTCCCAGCCTCTAGCCACAGTATTTATATCGCTGGTCCAGTTCAGTTTCTGATCAATGGCAACCCCCAGGATGTTGATAGTGGGGGATTCAGCGATGGTAATGTCATTGAGTGTCAAGGGGAGATGGTTAGAGTCTCGCTTGTTGGAGGTGGTCATTGCCTGGCACTTGTGTGGTGCGAATGTTACTTGCCACTCCCCTGAATGTTGGCCAGGTCTTGCTGCATATGGACACGGACTGCATCAGTATCTGACGAGTCTCGAATGGTGCTGAACAGTGTGCAAACATCAGCGAACATCCCCACTTCTGACCTTATGATGGAGGGAAGTTCATTGATGAAACAGCTGAAGATGGTTGGGCCTAGGACACTGCCCTGAGGATCTCCTGCTGTGATGTCATGTGATTGAGATGAATGACCTCCAACAACCACAGCCAACTTCCTTTGTGCTAGGTATGATTCTATGTGTTTGATAAGGATGTTTTCAATGTGTCAGTTTCTCTGCATTCTGTCAGGTTGTGGTCATTGTGTCGGTTTCTGTGTTCGATCATGATGTGGTCAATGGGTTAATTTCTGTGTGTTCTCTCAGGTTGTGTTCAATGAATCAGTTTCTGTGTGTTCTCTCAGTTTGTGTTCAGTGGTGCAATTTCTGTGTGCTCAGTAATGTTGTGCTCAGTTAGTCAGTTTCAGTGAGTTCCGTTAGTTTGTGGGCAGTGTATCAGTTTCGCTGGGTACCGTCAGTGTGTGGTCAGTGGGAAAGTTTCTATTTGATCTGTCAAGTTGCTGTCATTGGGACAGTTTATATGAGTTCGGTCAGGATTTGTTCAGTTGATCAGTTTCTTTGTGTTTTGCAGGTTGTGGTCAATGTTCACTTTCGGTGTGTTGGGTCAGGTTTTGGTAGGAAGGCCAGTTTGTGTGTGCTCGGTCAGGTTGTGGTCAGTGGGTCAGTCTCAGTGTTTGTTCCTTCAGGTTGTGGTCAGTGAGTCAGTTTCAGTGTTTGTTCAGTCAGACTGTGGTCAGTGGGTCAGTTTCTGATGTTCGGAGAGGTTGTTCTCAGAGCCTCCGTTTATGTGTGTTCGGTCAGGATTTGGTCAGTGGGCCAGCTTTTGTGTGCTCGGTCAGCTTGTGCTCAGTTGGTCAGTTTAAGTGTGTTCAGACAGGTTGTAGTCAGTGGGTCAGTTTCTGTTTGTTCGGTCATTTGTGGTCAATTGGTAAGTTTCTGTGTGCTGGGTCAGTTTGTGGTCAGTGGATCAGCTTCTGTGTGTTCGATCAGGATTTGTTCTGTGTGTCAGCTGCTCTGTGCTCGGTCAGATTGTGGTCAGTGGGTCAGTTTCTTTGTCTTCATCCATGTTGCGGTCATTATGACAATTTCTGTGTATTCGGTCAGGTTCTGTTCAGTTGGTCAGTTTCTGTGTATTCAGTCAGGATTTTTTCATTGTGTCAATTTCTATGTTATCAGTCATGTTTTTGTCAGTGGGTCAGTTTCTGTGTGTTTGATCACGATTTGGTCAGTGTGTCAGTTTCTCTGTGCTCGGTCAGGTTGTGGTCAGTGGGGCAGTTTCTGTGTCTTCATTCATGTTGTGGTCTTTGTGTCGGTTTCTGTGTGTTCGGTCAGGTTGTGATCAGTGGGTCGATTTCTGTGTGTACGGACAAGATTTTCTCAGTGTGTCAGTTTCTGTGTGATCAGCCATGTTGTAGTCAGTGGGTCAGATTCTGTGTGTTCGGTCAGGATGTGGTCAGTGGGACAGTTTATCTGAGTTTGGTCAGGATGTGTTCAATGGGTCAGTTTCTCTGCATTCTGTCAGGTTGTGGTCAGTGGGTCGGATTCTGTGTGTTCATTCAGTTTGCGGTCACGTTGTCAGTTTCTGTGTGTTTGGTCAGGTTGTGGTCTGTGGGTCAGTTTCTGTGTGTTCAGCCAGGACTTGGTCACTGTTTCAGTTTCTGTGTGATCGGTCAGTTTGTGGTCAGTGGGTCAGATTCTGCGTGTTAGGTGAGGATGTGGTCTGTGCGTCAGTTTCTTTGAGTTCGGCCACATTGTGTTTATTGTGTCAGTCTTTGTGTGCTCGCTCATGTTGTGGTCAGTGTGTCAGTTTCTGTATGATCAGTAAGGTTTTGGTCAGTGTGTCAGCTTCTGTGTGCTCGGTAATGTTGTGGTCAGTGTGTCAGTTTCTGTGTGATGAGTAAAGTTTTGGTCAGTGGGTCACTTTCAGTGTGTTCGGCCAGGATTTGCTCAGTGGGTAAGGTTCTGGTTGTGTGGTCAGACTGTAGTCAGTGTGTCAGTTTCTGTTTGCTCAGACAGGTGGAGATTAGTTGCACTGTTTCTGTGTGTTTGGACAGGTGTTGGTCAGTGGATCAGTTTCTGTGTGTAAAGTCAGGTTGTGGAAAATGGGTCAGTTTCTGTGTGTATGGTCAGGATTTGTTCAGTTTGTCACTTGCTGTGTGTTTGGCCAGGTTGTGGTCAATGGGCCAATGTCTGTGTTTTCGGTCAGATTGTGGTCTGTGGGCCAGTTGCTGTGTGTTCGATCAGGTTTAGGCCAGTGTGTCAGTAACTTTGTCCTCAGTAAGTTTGTGCTCAGTGGGCCAGTTTCTGTGTTTTTGGTCAGAATGTGGTCAGTGGGTCAGTTTCTGTGTGTTCGTACCAATTGGTGGTCAGTGGGTCATTTACTGTGTGTTCTGTCAGATTGTGGTCAGTGGATCAGTTTCTGTGTGTTTGGTCAGGTTGTGGTCAGTTGGCCAGTTTCTGTGTGGGCGTTCAGGTTGTGGTCAGTGGGTACGTTTCTGTGTGATCGGCAAGGTTGTGGTCAGTCAGTCAGTTTCTCTGTGTTCAGATAGGTCAGTGTATCAGTTTCCATGTGCTTGGTCAGGTTGTTGTCAGTGGGTCACTTTCTTTGTGTTTGTTCAGGTTGTGTCATTGTGTCAGTGTCTGTGTGTTTTGTCAGGTCGCGGACAGTGGGTCAGTTTCTGTGTGTTCAGTAAGGACCTGGTCATTGTCAGTTACTGTGTGGTCGGTCAGGTTCTGGTGAGTGAGCCAGTTTATGTGTGTTAGGTCAGGTTGTTGTCAGTGGGTCAGTTTCTGTGTGTTTGGTCAGGTTGTGGTCAGTGGGTCCGTTTCTGTGTGCACGGTCAGGTTTTGATTAGTGTGTCAGATTCTTTGGCCTAGAAATTCAGTCTGGACACTTTTGGGGCGCTAAAGTCGGGCGCTCGCTAAAGTTAGCGCCCGCCGGAAAGTGTAGGCCACATCGCCGAAATTCAGTAGAGTTGGCCCTAACTTTGGCCGAGCACTGAAACTGGCATTTAAATGCTGTGTTCCAGCGCTAAGCCGGCGATGCGGCCTAATAATGCCGAAGCCGGGCGCAGCGCAGGTGTGGTCACGTTTTGATTGACAGCAGACACCCTGACGCCGGCCAGCTCTTAAAGGGGGAAGGGTCAACTTTGACTGCTGCCACGCCCTGCATACTGGAGCCCTGCAGCTAGGTCTCAGCACTATTGGTGTGCCAAAATAGCGCCTGGAGCAATGGAGAGGGCCCGTGAGCGAGCGCAGCGCTTCTCAGAGCATGCTCTGAGTGTGCTCATTCATGCTGTGGAGAAGAGAAGAGAGATCCTGTGCCCGGACAGTGGCAGGAAGGCTCCCAGGAGCCAGTACAGGAGAGCCTGGGGCAAAATCGCCCGCAGGATGTCATCCACCTGTGATGTCCCCAGGAGTGCGGACCAATGCCGCAAGAAGTTCAACGACCTCACTCGGATGGTGAAGGTGAGTACCCTTTCCAGTGTCCCCCTCATCCTTGCATGTGAACCTCACATTATGGGCAAAGGGACCTCAAAGGCCTAATGGGCAGCCCTCCTCCCGCAGCAATCGCACTTGCATGTTCATCAATAGCACTATCTGCACTTAACACACTGGCCAAGCTATTCGACCATGGGAGGCAGTGCACCCAGCAACAGGGCACCACACTGGCCAAGCTATTCCACCATGGGAGGCAGTGCACCCAGCAACAGGGCACCACACTGGCCAAGCTATTCCACCATGGGAGGCAGTGCACACAGCAACAGGGCACCACACTGGCCAAGCTGTTCCACCATGGGAGGCAGTGCACCCAGCGACAGGGCACCACACTGTACTTAGAGGCCGTCCTTTCTCTTGCAGGCCAAGCTGGCGAGCAATGTAAGGAGCCAGGCTTTCACTGGTGGAGGCCGTCCAGAGTACCAGGCGCTCACTGATCTGGAGGAGAGCGTGGCACGACTCATGCGTGGCCGGGTGACTGGCCCTGTCGCGATCGGCGAGGCGGACCCTGTACTGGTACCCACTGGTAAGGACATGACCAGTTGCACCTCTCTCGTTGCCCTCGCGCTTCAGATCTACTTCCTTTCCCACTGACCGACAAATGCACATAATGCACCACTCAGGCCTCCCTCGCTGATGGCCTGTCCTCACTCTAAAGCTACTCTTGTGCCTTCCTGCTTTCAGCTGGTGATGAGGAGGTGGTCCCTGAAGCACAGAGAGCCAGGCCCTTGGAGGAGGAGGACATCGAGGACCAGGAGGAAGGCGGCACATCGGGGGAACCCTCCTCCGTGCCAGGGGATGGCAATGGAGGGGAGACGTCTGGCCTGCAGGAGAGCCAGGGGGAGGTGTTGGAGGGGACGGCCGAAACTGGTCCCAGTAGGGTGGACGCACGCGGGAAGGCTCTGGCAGCACGCCAGCCTTCTCCCCAGAGGTGGGAGGTGTTGGAGGGGAGGGCAGAGCCTGGCCCAAGTGGGGTCGACGCACGCGGGAAGGGTCGGCCGGCTCGGCGGCCTTCTCCCCGGAGGGAGAGTCCGCCCTCCAGTCCGGACACGGTCCTCGCCCAGGAGGTGCGCGTCCTCGATGAGATTTCGGCGGCATCTGAGCGGCGCCACCAAGAGTTCATGGGGGTGGTCGAACAGATGCCTCACGCCATTGAGTCCCTGGCTCAGAGTGTGGTGGTTTTCGGGGAATCACAGGCCAGGGGTGTCAGGGTTAAGTCATGGCAGTAGAGCTCGGACCTGTGTCATGCTCCTCCTGTAACATGTGGGAAATCAGGGACGCTTCCTGTGTCCCTGACGACTATGTGTGCAGGAAGTGTGTCCAGCTGCAGCTCATGTGGGACCGCATGACGGCCCTTGAGCTGCAGATGGACTCACTTTGGAGCATCCACGATTCTGAGAGGGGTGTGGATAGCACATTTAGTGAGTTGGTCACACCGCAGGTTAAGGCCAGCGTAGACAGTACATGGGTGACCAAAAGGCAGAGCAAGGGCAGGAAGGTAGTGCAGAAATCCCCTGGGGTTGTCTCCCTTAGCAACAGGTTCACCGCCTTAGGTACTGTTGTCGGGGGGGGTGACACATCGGGGGAAGGCACCAGCAGCCAGGCTCATGGCACCATGACTGGCTCTGTTGCAAAGAAGGGAGGGAAAAAGAGTGGCAGGGCTATAGTAATAGGGGATTCGATTGTAAGGGGAATAGATAGGGGTTTCTGTGGTCGCGACCGAGACTCCAGGATGGTATGTTGCCTCCCTGGTGCAAGGGTCAAGGATGTCTCGGCGCGGGTGCAGAACATTCTGGAGGGGGAGGGGGAACAGCCAGTTGTCGTGATACATGTTGGTACCAACGACGTAGCTAAAAAAAGGGAAGAGGTCCTACAAGTAGAATTTCGGGAGTTAGGAGCCAAGCTAAAAAGTAGGACCTCGAAGGTCGTAATCTCTGGATTACTACCAGTGCCACGTGCTAGTAAGAGTACAGAGAACAGGATAGTTAGGCTAAATACGTGGCTTGAGCAGTGGTGTAAGAGGGAGGGTTTTAAATTTTTGAGGCATTGGAACCAGTTTTGTGGTAGGTGTGACCTATACAAAAGGGACGGTCTACACCTGTGCAGAGATGGAACTGATGTTCTCGGGGTAATTTTTGATAAAGCAGTTCGGGAGCATTTAAACTAGTATGGCAGGGGGCTAGAAACCTATGTAGTGAAATAGAGGAAAGTGAAAGGCAGACAGAAATAAATGATAAAAGGGTGAGGAACAAAAAACAAAGGGCCAAACTAATTCATAAAAAATGTGAGCATAAAAAAAGCCTGAGGGTTTTATACCTTAATGCGAGAAGCATCAGGAACAAGGTAGATGAATTAGCTGTGGAAATAGAGGTTAATAATTATGACCTAATTGGGATTACGGAAACATGGTTGCAGGGTGAGCAGGGCTGGGAGCTTAACATACAGGGGTATTCAGTATTTAGGAAGGATCGACAAAAAAGAAAGGGAGGAGGGGTAGCATTGCTAGTAAAAGAGGGGATAAATGCAATTGAAAGGAAGGATATTAACTCAGTTAATACAGAATCTATATGGGTGGAGCTAAGAAATAGCGAGGGGCGAAAAACATTAATAGGAGTGGTATATAGGCCTCCAAATAGTAAAATAGAGGTTAGGGAGGGCATCACGAGGGAAATTAGAGAAGCGTGCAATAAGAGCACAGCTGTCATCATAGGTGACTTTAACTTACATATAGATTGGACTAGCCTAATCAGTAAAAATAATGAGGAGGAGGAATTCCTTGAGTGTCTGAGGGATGGTTATCTGGATCAATATGTCGAGGAACCAACTCGGGAACAGGCTATATTGGACTGGGTACTGTGCAATGAGAAGGGACTAATCAGTAATCTTGTTGTACGGGGACCCTTGGGTCAGAGCGATCATAACATGATCGATTTCTCACTCGAAATGGAGAGCGAAGAAATTGACTCAGAGACTAAGGTCCTGAATTTAAACAAGGGGAATTATGATGCCATGAGACGGGAACTGAGTAGGTCTGATTGGACAACGTTCCTGGGAGGACTGGAGGTAGATAAACAATGGCAAACATTTAAAGATAGAATGACAAAATTGCAAAAATTGTTTATACCAATCTGGCATAAAAGGAAATCTAAAAAGGTGACTCAACCGTGGATAACAGGGGAAATTAGAGACAGCATAAAATCCAAAGATAGGGCGTATAAAATAGCCAAAAAAAGCGCCAGAGCGGAAGATTGGGAACAGTTTAAGATAGAGCAAAGGAGGGCAAAGGGCATAATCAAGAGGGGCAAAATAGCTTACGAAAACAAGCTGGCGGAAAATATAAAAACTAACTCCAAAAGCTTTTATAAGTATATCAAAAGGAAAAGACTGGTGAAAACCAAAGTTGGTCCATTGCAGTCAGATACGGGGGAATATATAATGGGAAATAAGGAAATGGCAGATCAACTAAATGCATACTTTGGGTCAGTCTTTACGAAGGAAGACACAAAAAACCTCCCTGGGATATCGGGAAAAATAGGGACATTGGCAAAGGAGGAACTGACGCAAATCAATATCTCTAAGGATATGGTGTTAAGGAAGCTAAAGGGATTGAAGGTGGACAAATCCCCAGGGCCTGATAACATGCATCCTAGGGTACTGAAGGAGGTGGCCCTAGAGATAGCGGATGCACTAAGGATGATTTTTCAGAATTCATTAGACTCGGGAACAGTGCCGATGGATTGGAGGGTAGCTAACGTTACCCCACTATTCAAAAAGGGGGGTAGGGAAAAAGCAGGTAATTACAGACCTGTAAGCCTTACATCAGTTGTGGGCAAAATGCTGGAGTCCATCATTAAGGATGAAATAGCGGAGCACTTAGCAAATGGGGACAGGATAGGACAGAGTCAACATGGATTTACAAAGGGTAAATCGTGCTTGACTAATCTATTGGAATTTTTTGAGGGAGTAACTGGTAGAATAGATGGGGGAGAGCCAGTAGATGTGGTGTACCTGGACTTCCAAAAGGCCTTCGATAAGGTCCCACATAAAAGATTAGCATGGAAAATTGAGGCTCATGGGATAAAGGGGAAAGTTTTGGCGTGGATAGGGAACTGGCTGTCAGATAGAAAACAGAGAGTTGGAATAAACGGCTCATTTTCTGAATGGCAGGCAGTAACAAGTGGGGTACCACAGGGATCTGTCCTGGGCCCCCAGCTGTTCACAATTTACATTAATGAACTGGATCAGGGAGTCGGATGCAGCATTTCCAAATTTGCAGACGACACTAAACTAGGAGGGGGGGTGGGCTCAGAGGAAGAGACCAGGAAGCTCCAGAGCGATTTGGACAGACTGGGCGATTGGGCGGATAAATGGCAGATGCACTATAATGTGGACAAGTGCGAAGTTATCCACCTTGGGTGCAGGAACGGGAGGGCAAATTATTATTTAAATGGCAATAGATTGGGAGAGGGGGAAGTACAGAGAGACCTGGGTGTTCTTGTACACCAGTCACTGAAGGCGAGCATGCAGGTGCAACAGGCGGTCAAGAAGGCAAACGGTATGCTGGCCTTCATAGCAAAAGGGTTAGAATACAGGAACAGGGATACCTTGCTGCAGCTGTACAGGGCACTGGTGAGACCACACCTCGAGTACTGTGTACAGTTTTGGTCGCCTCATCTGAGGAAGGATGTTCTTGCCATGGAGGGGGTGCAGCGGCGATTCACCAG
Source organism: Somniosus microcephalus (assembly GCF_052327205.1). NCBI lineage: Eukaryota > Metazoa > Chordata > Chondrichthyes > Squaliformes > Somniosidae > Somniosus > Somniosus microcephalus. The sequence goes on along the minus strand of NW_028225186.1, from coordinate 3,470,612 downwards.
GCTGATACCAGGAATGGCGGGAATGACCTATGAGGAGAGACTATGTAGTTTAGGGATGTACACACTGGAGTTTAGAAGATTGAGAGGGGACCTCATAGAAGTGTATAAAATTCTGACAGGTCTAGACAGACTGGATGCAGAAGGAATGTTTCCCTTGGCGGGTGAGAACAGAACTAGAGGACATAATTTAAGGATAAGGGCTAAACCATTTAGGACAGAGATGAGGGGGAATTTCTTCACTCAGAGAGTGGTGAACCTGTGGAACTCATTGCCACAGAGGGCAGTGTACGCCAGCTCATTAAATATATTTAAGAGGGAATTAGATATATTTCTACGGGCAAAAGGGGTTAAGGGTTACGGAGAGAAGGCGGGGACGGGATACTGAATTAAAGGATCAGCCATGATCTCATCGAATGGCGGAGCAGGCACGAAGGGCCGAATGGCCTACTCCTGCTCCTATCTTCTATGTATCTATGTATCTAACAACTCACGGCAGTGCACGGCAGGGGGGTCCAGCAGCTGGCCGCAGCGCACGACAGGGGTGTGCAGCAACTCACAGCAGCGCAGGACGCGGGTGTGCAGCAACTGGCGGCAGCGCAGGACGCGACTCGCGAGATGAATGGTGCCATCCACACACTGGCAGAGCTGATGCGGGCACATACCAGGGCAGTTCGGGCACGCACTTCTGCCACACTCGCTGTGGCACAGAGGCATCGCCATGGCACCCGCCGCCCTGCTGCAGCACAGCGGTCTGGCCTTCCCCACATTGCTGCGCTTGCTGCACTGCCAGCCCGGCTGAGTGCCAGTGTCTCTGGCGAGCAGCGCGCACCTGCCATCAGCCAGCTTGCCCCCAAAGGTGCTGCCGACACTGCCACTCCCCCAGCCAAGGTGCGACGAGCTGCTGCTAAGACTGATGCTGCCCAGCCACAGCTGCAGCAGTCAGCAGCCGGCCCCTCCCGGGCCAGGCCTCGTCTAGGCCGACCCCCAAGGACATCTGCCGACATGCTTTGTGGCCCTCATGAGCCTTCCCCCAGCCTCGCCACAGCCGCAGGGCCCAGGTTGAGGCGGAGCAGCAGGTCGGCCAGGGGCCGGAGAAGCCTGTCTAAGGACTCTCCCTCTCGGAACACCCATTAGAGTGTGGTGAGAGCGGTTTCTTTTATATTGGGGGGCTTGTGTTGTGGGGGGCATTATTTTGTTAGGGCCGAGGATCAAGGCATTTTTGTTTTCATGGGGGTGTCTCTGTTGTGGGCGGGGACTTATTTTTGTAAAGCCGCTGTTGAAGGCCTTTTGGATGGGCAAGGTTTGTTAGTCCTCCCCAGGTTATGGGAGTGACAGATGTTTTTGACTGTTTTTTGGGGGTCTTGTCTGTTTTTCTGTTTCATGTGGGAAGAGCCCTGAGTTTGTGAAATAAAGCTTTTGATTTATTCAGCATGTCCAGGTGTCATGTTTGAAGTGGTTGTTGCGTTAACCAGCTGAGGGCTTGCGGAGCGGCTGCCTTCAGGTGCGTTCTTTGCCAGAGGCCATTCCCTGACAGGGGGCCTAGAAGTGTCGATCAATAAGCCCCCGGACGGCCCTTGACCCTTGTCGCTCCCTCCTGGGCTGGTCCTCCTCCTCCTCCTCCTCCTGCTCGTCCTCCTGAGGTGGTGGTCCAATGCCAGGTGGCAGTGCCTGAGTCCTGCGGATAGCCAGGTTGTGCAGCATGCAGCACACGACGACGAACTGGGAGACTCTATCCGGCGAATACTGAAGAGATCCTCCGGAATGATCCAGGCAGCGGAACCGTTGCTTGAGGACGCCTATCGTTTGCTCGATGATGTTCCTTGTGGCTTGATGGCTTTCGTTGTATGCCTCCTCCGCTGGGGTCCTGGGTGCGCGGAGCGGGGTCATGAGCCATGTACACAAAGGGTAGCCCATGCCCCCGAAAAGCCATCCCCTTGGCGGAGGCTGTGCCTCGAACATGTCAGCCACAGTAGCCTGGCGCAGGATAAATGCATCGTGGCTGCTTCCTGGGAAGCGGGCATTGACAGCTAGGATGCCCTGCCTGTGGTCACACACCAGCTGTACATTTAGGGAATGGTAGCCCTTCCGGTTGTGGTAATCCTCGGCATTGTGGATAGGTGCCCGCATAGCCACATGCATGCAGTCAATGGCGCCCTGCACCATGGGGAAGCCCGCGATCGTGCCAAATCCGACTGCACACTGCTCCTGCCTCTGTCGCGTCATGGGGAAGGAGATGAATTGGTGACTCCTCGCGTAAAGTGCATCGGTGACCTGCCGGATGCAGCGATGCGCGGCGAACTGGGAGATGTTCGCTATGTCCGCAGCAGCGGCTTGGAAGGAGCCGCTTGCATAAAAGTTCAGAGCCACCGTGACCTTCACTTCCACCGAGAGAGACGTCCTGCACATCAGCTGTGGACGCAGATCTCTGTGAAGCAGCTGGCAGATCTCTGCAACCACCTCCCTTCTGAAGCGCAGCCTCTTCACACAATGCGCCGCAGTCATAGTGCGATAGGACACCTGCTGCCGGTATTGCCTGAGTGGGTAAGGCCTACGTTGCCGACGCCTGATGGCCCCTCTGCGTCTAGGCATGGCTGGCCCTCTCTCACAGCGTCTGCAAGCCCTTTGCACATAATGCTGCAACTGAGGGTTGGCCCCCCATACAGCCCCCATAATAAAGTGGAGAACAGATAAATCACAATGAATCAAATGTCAAAGCACTGGCCAGAAGCCAAAAATACCTCTCCTATGTTGTCCCAAATCTGTAACCTCTGTCCCTTGGTCTCTGTCCAGAAATCCAAAGCAGTAAAGTCATTGCAGCAAAATGGCTGGGCTTTATATGTCAGTGTAAGTGCCCTTTAATTTGCACTCCCCGAGGCCCACAGGGCCTCTTTTGCGTTCCACCTCACAGTTCTTAGCAGCGCCACGCCCACATTGGGCGGGCGCCACTGAATTTCCAGTTTGTGGCGCACAAACAGCGTTGCGCGACGATATGACGTCATAAGCTGCGCGCGCACCTGAGCGGGCGCAAGCACTTTGCGCCGGCGCTAAATGTCAACTGAATTTGGGCGACGGCGCAGATCGGTCTGCGTTCAGGCGCTCAGTGACTAGCACCGGAATTATAGCCCTTTTATGGCGTTAGCGGCTGGCGCAACCCACTGAATTTCTAGGCCTTTGAGTTCATTCAGGATGTGTACATTGGGACAGTTTCTTTGTATTCAGTCAATTTGCTGTCAGTGTACTAGTTGCTGTGTGTTCGGTCAGGGTATGGCCCATGGGTCAGTTTCTGTGTGTTCGGTCAGTTTGTGGTCAATGGGTCAGTTTATTTCTGTTCGATCAGGATTTGGTCTGTCTGTCAGTTTCTGTGTGCTCGGTCAGGTTGTGGTCAATGGGTCAGTTTCTTTGTGTTCGATCAGGATTTGGTCTGTGTGTCAGTTTCTGTGTGTGCAGTCAGGATGTGTCAATGGGTCTGTTTCTGTGGGTTCCATCAGTGTGTGCTCAGTGGGTCAGCTTCTGTGTGTTCTGTCCGTATATGTGTGTTTGGCCACGTTGTGGTCAATGGATCAATTTTGTTGTGTTCAGTCAGGTTGTGGTCAGTGGGTCAGTTTCTGTGTGTTCGGTCCGGTTGTGGTCAATGTGTCATTCTGTGTGTTCAGTCAGTATTTGTTCAGTGTGCCAATTTATGTGTTTTCGGACAGGTTGTGTTCAATGGGTCAGTTTCTGTCTGTTCAGAGGGGATCTGGTCAGTGGGTCAGTTTATGTTTGTTTCTTCATACTGTTGTCAGTGGGCCAGTTTCTGTGTGTTCAGTCAGGATTTGGTCAGTGGTTCAGCTTCTGTGTGTTCGTCAGGTTGTGTTTAGTGGGTCAGTTTCTTGTGTTTGGTCAGAATGTGGTCAGTAGGCGAGTTTCTGTGTGTTCAGTCAGGTTGTGGTCGGTGGGCCAGTTTCTCTGTGTTCAGTCAGGTTGTTGTTCAGTGGGTCAGTTTCTGAGTGTTCGGTAAAGATGTGGTCAGTGGGCCAGTTTCTGTGTGTTCGGTCAGGTTGTGGTCAGTGGGTCAGTTTATGTGTGCTCGGTCAGGATTTGTTCTGTGTGTCAGTTTTTGTGTGATCAGTCAGGTTGCGGTCAGTGGGTCAGTTTCTGTGTCTTCTTTCAGGTCATGGTCAGAATGTCAGTTTCTGCTTGTTTGGTCAGGTTGTGATCAGTGGGCCATGTTTTGTTTTGTCAGTCAGGTGTGGTCAGTGGGTCAGTTTCTGTGTGTTTGGTCAGGTTGTGGGCAGTGGGTCAGTTTCTGTGTTTTTAGTCAGGATATGTCAGTGGGTCAGTTTCTGTGTTTTCGGTCAGAATTTGGTCAGTGATGCAGTTTCTGTGCTCTCGGTCAGGTTGTGGTCAGTGGGTCCCTTTATCTGTGTTCGGTCAGGATTTGGTCAGTGGTTCAGTTTATGTGTGCTCGGTCAGATTATGGTCAGTGTGCCAGTTTCTGTGTGTTCATTCACGTTTCTGTTCAGTGTGTCAGTTTCTGTCTGTTCAGTCATGTTGCGGCCAGTGGGACAGTTTCTGTTTGCTTGGACAGGAGGTGATCAGTGGGTAAGTTTCTGTGTGTTCATTCAGGTTGTCTTCAGAATGGTCAGGTTCTGTGTGGCCCGTCAGGATGTGGTCAGTGCGTCAGTTTCTGTATGTTCGGAAAATTAGTTGTCAGTGTGACATTTTCTGTGTTTTTGGTCAGTTTCTGGTCAGAGTGTCAGTTTCTGTTTGTTCATTCATGTTGTGGTCAGTGGGTCCGTTTCTGTGTGATCGGTCAGATTGTGTTCATTGTGTCAGTGTCTGTGTGCGCGGTCCGGTTGTGGTCAGTGGGTCACTTTCTGTGTGTTTGTTCAGGTTGTGGTCATTGTATCAGTGCCTGTGTGTTTTGTTAGGTTGCGGTCAATCGATCAGTTTCTGTGAGTTCGTTCAGGATGTGCTCAGGATGTGGTCTTGATAAAGGGTTTTGACCCAAAACGTTGAATCTAATTTTTCTCCACGATTGTTGTCTGGCCTGCTGAGATTTTCCAGCATTTTCTGTTGTTATTTCAGTTTCTGTGTGATCAGTCAGGACTTGGTCACTGTGTCAGTTTCTGTGTGGTCGGTCAGGTTGTTGTGGGTGTGCCAGTTTATGTATGTTCTGTAAGTTTTTGGTAATTGGGTCAGGTTCTGTGTGTTTGGTCAGGTTGTGTTCAGTGGGTCTGTTTCTGTGCGCTCGGCAAGGTTTTGGTCAGTGGGTCAGACTCTGTGAGTTCGTTCAGGATGTGTTCAGTGGGTAAGTTTCAGTGTGTTCAGTCATGTGGTGGTCATTGTGTCAGTCTTTGTGTTCTCGGTCATGTTGTGGTCCGTAAATCAGCTTCTGTCGATTCCATCAGTTTGTGGTCAGTGGGACAGTTTCTGTGTGTTCAGGCAAGTTGTTGTCTGTCGTCCAGTTGCCGTGTGTTTGGTCAGGATTTGTTCACTTGGTCACTTTCTGTGTGTTTGGCCAGGTAGTGATCAATGCGTCAGTTCCTGTGTGCTCGGTCAGATTGTGCTCAGTGTGTCAGTTTCTGTGTGTTCAGTCAGGTTGTGGTCAGTGGATCAGTTTCTGTGAGTTCTGTCAGTGTGTGGTCAGTGGGTCAGTTTCTGTGTGTTCCATCAAGTTGTTGTCATTGGGTCAGTTTCTGTGTGTTCGGTCCGGATTTGTTCAGTTGGTCACTTTCTGTGTGTTTGGCCATGTTATTGTCAATGGCTCAGTTTCAGTGTGTTCAGTCAGGTTGTCGTCAGTGTGTCAGTTTCAATTCTTGTTCGGTGAGGTTGTGGTCAGTGGATCAGTTTCCGTGTGTTCAGTCAGGATGTGGTATGTGGGCCAGTTTCTGTGTGTTCTGTCAGGATGGGATCGGTTGGCCAGTTTCTGTGTGTTCGGTCAAGTTGTGGTCAGTGGGCCAATTTCGGTGTGTTTGGTCAGGTTGTGGCCGGTGGGCCAGTTTCTGTGTGCCCCATTAGGTTGTGGTCAGTGGGTCATTTTCTGTGTGTGCCATCGGGTTGTGGTCAGTGGGTCAGTTTCTGTGTGTGTGGTCAGTTTGGGTTCAGTGGGTCAGTTTGTGTGTGTTTTGTCAGGTTGTGTTCAGTGTGTCAGTTTCTGTGTGTTTTGCCAGGTTGTGGTCAGTCGTTCTGTCTCTGTGTGTTTGGACAGGTGCTCGTCTGTAGTTCAGTTTCTGTGTGTTCAGTCAGTTTGTTGCCAGTGGGTCAATTTTTGTTTGCTCGGTCAGGTTGTGGTAAATTAATCAGTTTCAGTGTGTTCAGTCAGTTTGTGGTCAGTGGATCAGTTTCTGTTGGTTCTGTCAGTGTGTGGTCAGCGTGACAGTTGCTGTTTGTTCGGTCAAGTTGTCAGTGGTTCAGTTTCTGTGTGTTCGGTCAGGATTTGTTCAGTTGGTTAGTTTGTGAGTGCTTGGCCAGGTTGTGGTCAATGGGTCAGTTTCGGTGTGTTGGTTCATGTTTTGTTAGGAAGGCCCTTTTCTGTGAGCTTGGTCAAGTGTGGTCAGTGGGACAGTTTAACTTTTTGTTCGTTCAGGTTGTGGTCAGTGGGTCAGTTTCACTGTTTGTTCATTCAGGTTGTTTACCATGGGTCAGTTTCTGTGTGTTCGGACAGGCCGTGCTCAGTGGGACATTATCAGTGCTTTCGGTCAGGTTATGTCAGTGTGTCAGCTTCTGTGTGGTCGGTCAGGTTATGTAACTGGGTCAGTTTATGTGTGCTCAGTCAGGTGGTGGTCTGTGGGACAGATTCTCTGTGCTCGGTCAGGTTATGTCAATGGATAATTTTCTGTGTGCTCGGTCATGTTATGTCAGTGGGTCAGTTTCTGTGTGCTCAGACAGGTTGTGGTCAGATGGTCAGTTTCTGTGTGTTCGGACGGGTTGTTTTCAGTGGGTTCGTTTATGTGTGTTCAGTCAGGATTTGGTCAGTGTGTCAGTTTCTGTGTGTTCAGTCAGGATTTGGTCAGTGCATCAGTTTCTGTGTGTTTGGTCAGGTTGTAGACAGTGGGTCAGTTTATATGTGTTTGGTCAGGATTTGTTCAGAAGGCCAATTTCTGTGTGTACGATCAGCTTGTGGTCAGTGGCTCAGTTTATGTGTGTTCTTTCAGGTTGTCTTCAGATGGTCATTTTCTGTGTTTTCAGTCTGGTTGTCGGCAGTGGTTCAGTTTATGTTTGGTCGATCAGGTGGGTCAGTTGGTCAGTTTCTGTGTGATCATTCAGGTTGTGGTCAGTGTGTCAGTTTCTGAGCGTTCAGCCAGGATTGTTCAGTGTGTCAGTTTCTCTGTGCTCGGTCAGGATGTGGTCAGTTGGTAGTTTCTGTGTCTTCGTTCATGTTGTTTTCATTGTGTCAGTTTCTGTGTATTCGGTCAGGTTGTGGTAAGTGTGTCAGTTTCTGTGTTTTCGGTCAGGATTTGTTCAGTGTGTCATTTTCCATGTGATCAGTCATGCTGTGGACAGTGGGTCAGATTCTGTGGCCTAGAAATTCAGTCTGGACACTTTTGGGGTGCTAATGTCGGGCGTTCGCTAAAGTTAGCGCCCGCCGGAAAGTGTAGGCCACATCGCCGAAGTTCAGTAGAGTTGGCCAAGAGTTTGGCCGAGCGCTGAAACTGGCGTTGCAATGCTCTCTTCAGGCGCTAAGCCGGCGATGCGGCCTGATAACGCCGAGGCCGGGCACAGCGCAGGTGCGGTCATGTTTTGATTGACAGCAGGCACCCTGACGCCGGCCAGCTCTTAAAGGGGGAAGGGTCCACTTTGAATGCTGCTACGCCCTGCATACTGGAGCCCTGCAGCTAGGCCTCAACACTGCTGGTGGGCCAAAATAGTGCCTGGAGCCATGGAGAGGGCCCGTGAATGAGCGCAGCGCTTCTCAGAGCATGCTCTGAGGGTGCTGATTAATGGTGTCGAAAACAAAAGAGAGATCTTGTGCCCGGACAGTGGCAAGAAGGCTCCCAGGAGCCAGTACAGGAAAGCCTGGAGGAAAATCGCCCGCAGGGTGTCATCCACCTGCGATGTCCCCAGGAGTGCGGACCAATGCCGCAAGAAGTACAACGACCTCACTCGGAGGTGAAGGTGAGTACCCTTTCCAGTGTCCTCCTCATCCTTGCATGTGCACCTCACATTATGGGCAAAGGGACCTCAAAGGACTAATGGGCAGCCCTCCTCCCGCAGCAATGGCACTGGCATGATCATCAATAGCACGTTCTGCACTTACCACACTGGCCAAGCTATTTGACCATGGGAGGCAGTGCACACAGCAACAGGGCACCACACTGGCCAAGCTATTCGACCATGGGAGGCAGTGCACACAGCAACAGGGCACCACACTGGCCAAGCTATTCGACCATGGGAGGCAGTGCACACAGCAACAGGGCACCACACTGTACTTAGAGGCCGTCCTTTCTCTTGCAGGCCAAGCTGGTGTGGAATTTGAGGAGCCAGTCTGCCACTGGGGGAGGCCGTCCCCAGTACCAGCCACTCAGTGAGCTGGAGGAGAGCGTGGCTCGACTCATGCGTGCCCGGTTGACTGGCCCTGTTGCGATCGGAGATGCGGACCCTGTACTGGGACCCACTGGTAAGGACATGACCGGTTGGACCTCTGTCGTTGCCCTTGCGCTTCAGATCTACATCCTTTCGCACTGACCGACAAATGCGCATAATGCCACCACTCAGGCCTCCCTCGCTGACGCCCTGTCCTCACTCTAAAGCTACTCATGTGCCATCCTGCTTTCAGCTGGTGAGGAGGAGTTGGTCCCTGAAGCTCAGAGTGGCAGGCCTTTGGAGGAGGGGGTCGACGAGGACCAGGAGGAAGGCAGCACATCGGGGGAACCCTCATCCACGCCAGGGGATGGCAATGGAGGGGAGATGTCTGGCCTGCAGGAGAGCCAGGGGGAAGTGTTGCAGGGGAGGGCAGATCCTGGGCCCAGTGGGCTCGAGGCACGTGGGAAGGGTCCGGCAGCACGCCGGCCTTCTCCCCAGAGCGGGGAGGTGTTGCAGGGGAGGGCAGATACTGGGTCCAGTGTGCTCGAGGCACGTGGGAAGGGTCGGCCAGCTCGGCGGCCTTCTCCCCAGAGGGATAGTCCGCCCTCCAGTCCGGAGACTGTCCTCGCCCAGGAGGTGCGCCTCCTCGATGAGATGTCGGCGGTGTCTGAGCGGCGCCACCAGGAGTTCATGGGGGTTGTGCAACAGATGCCTCAGGCCATTGAGTCCCTGGCTCATAGTGTGGTCACTTTCGGGGAATCACAGGCCAGGGGGGGTCGAACAACTCGTGGCAGCGCATGACAGGGGTGTCCAGCAACTCACGGCAGCCCAGGACGTGACTCGCGAGATGAGTGGTGCCGTCCAGACACTGGCAGAGCTGATGCGGGCACATACCAGGGCAGTTCGGGCACTCACTTCTGCCACACTCGCTGTGGCGTGGAAGCATCGCCAGGGCACCCGCCGCCCTGCTGCAGCACAGTGGTCTGGCCTCCGCCAGATTGCTGCGCTTGCTGCACTGCCAGCCCGGCCGAGTGCCAGTGTCTCTGGCAAGCAGCGTGCGCCTGCCATCAGCCAGCTTGCCCCCATTGGTGCAGCCGACACTGCCACTCCCCCAGCCAAGGTGCGATGAGCTGCTGCTGAGACTGATGCTGGCCAGCCACAGCTGCAGCAGTCAGCAGCCGGCCCCTCCCGGGCCGGGCCTCATCTAGACCGACCCCCAAGGGCATCTGCCGACACGCATTGTGGCCCTCATGAGCCTTCCCCCAGCCTTGCCACACGCGCAGGGCCCAGGTTGAGGCAGAGCAGCAGGTCGGGCAGAGGCCAGAGAAGCCTGTCTAAGGACTCGCCCTCTCGGCACACCCATTAGAGTGTGGTGATAGCGGTTTTTTTTATATTGGGGGGCTTGTGTTCTGGGGGGGCATTATTTTGGTAAGGCCGAGGATCAAGGCATTTTTTGTTTTTAGGGGGGTGTTTGTGTTGTGGAGGGGGGGCCTTATTTTTGCAAGGCCGATGATGAAGGCCATTTGGATGGACAAGCTTTGTTAGTCCTCCCCAGGTTTTGGGAGTGACAGATGTTTTTGACTGTTTTATGGGGGTCTTGTCTGTTTTTCTGTTTCATGTGGGAAGGGCCCTGAGTTTGTGAAATAAAGCTTTTTATTTATTCAGCATGTCCACGTCTCAGGTTTCAAGTGGTTGTTGCGTTAACTGGCTGAGGGCTTGCGGTGCGGCTGCCTTCAGGTGCGTTCATTGCCACAGCCCATTCCCTGACAGGGGGCCTAGAAGTGTCGATCAATAAGCCCCCGGCGGACGGCCCTTGGACCTTGTGGCTCCATCCTGGGCTGGTACTCCTCCTCCTCCTCCTCCTCCTCATGGTCCTCCTGCTCGTCCTCCTGAGGTGGTGGTGCAATGTCAGGTGGCAGTGCCTGAGTCCTGCGGATAGCCAGGTTGTGCAGCATGCAGCACACGACGACGAACTGGGAGACTCTATCCGGCGAATACTGTAGAGATCCGCTGGAACGATCCAGGCAGCGGAACCATTGCTTGAGGACGCCTATCGTTTGCTCTATGATGTTCCTTGTGGCTTGATGGCTTTCGTTGTATGCCTCCTCCGCTGGGGTCCTGGGCGCACGGAGCGGGGTCATGAGCCATATACACAAAGGGTAGCCCTTGTCCCTGATAAGCCATCCCCTTGGTGGAGGCTGTGCCTCGAACATGTCAGCCACAGTAGTCTGGCGCAGGATAAATGCATCATGGCTGCTTCCTGGGAAGCGGGCATTGACAGCTAGGATGCGCTGCCTGTGGTCACACACCAGCTGTACATTTAGGGCATGGTAGCCCTTCCGGTTGCAGTAATCCTCGGCTTTGTGAATAGGTTCCCACATAGCCACATGCGTGCAGTCATATGGCGCCCTGCACCAAGGGAAAGTGCGCGATCCTGGCAAATCTGGCTGCACGCTGCTCCTGCCACTGTCGGGCCATGGGGAAGGAGATGAATTGGTGTCTCCTCACGGAAAGTGCATCGGTGGCCTGCCGGAGGCAGCGATGCGCGGCGAAATGGGAGATGTTCGCTATGTCACCAGCAGCGACTTGGAAGGAGCCGCTTGCATAAAAGTTCTGAGCCACCGTGACCTTCACTTCCACCGAGAGAGATGTCCTGCACATCAGCTGTGGACGCAGATCTCTGTGAAGCAGCTGGTAGATCTCTGCAACCACCTCCCTTCTGAAGCGCAGGCTCTTAACACAATGCGCCGCAGTCGTGGTGAGATAGGACACCTGCTTCCGGTATTGCCTGAGTGGGTAAGGCCTACGTTGCCGACGCTTGATGGCCCCTCTGCGTCTAGGCATGGCTGGCCCTCTCTCACAGCGTCTGTGAGCCCTTCGCACATAATGCTGCAACTGAGGGTTGGACCCCCATACAGCCCCCATAATAAAGTTGAAAACAGTGAAATCAAATGAATCAAATGTCAAAGCACTGGCCAGAATCCAAAAATACCTCTCCTATGTTGTCCCAAATCAGTAAGCTCTTTCCCTTGGTCTCTGTCCAGGAATCCTAAGCAGTAAAGTTATTGCAGCAAAATGGCTGGGCTTTATAGGTCAGTGTAAGTGCCCTTTAATTAGCGCTCCCCGAGGCCTGCAGGGCCTCTGTTGCGTTCCAATTCACAGTTCTTAGCAGCGCCACGCCCACATTGGGCGGGTGCCACTGAATTTCCGGTTTGGGGCGCACAAACAGCGTTGCACGGCGAAATGACGTCATAAGCTGCGCGTGCAGCTGAGCGGGTGCAAACACTTTGCGCCGGCGCTAAATGTCAACTGAATTTGGGCGTTGGCGCAGATCGGTCTGCGCCCGGGCGCTAAGTGCCTTGTGGTGGAAATATACCCCTCTTATGGCATTACCGGCTGGCGCAACCAACTGAATTTTTGTGTTTGGTCAGGATGTGGTCAATCGTTCAGCTTCTCTGCATTCTGTCAGGTTGTGGTCAGTGGGTCTGTTTCTGTGTGCTCGGTCAGGTTTTAGTCAGAGGGTCAGATTCTGTGAGTTCGTTCAGGATGTGTTCAGTCGATCAGTTTCAGTGTGTTCAGTCATGTTGTGGTCATTGTATCAGTCTTTGTGTGCTCGGTAATGTTGTGGTCAGTGTGTCAGATTCTGAGTGTTCAGTCAGATTGTGGTCAGTAAATCAGTTTCTGTCGATTCCGTCAGTTTGTTGTCAGTGGGACAGTTTCTGTGTGTTCAGTCAAATTGTTATCAGTCGTCCAGTTGCCCTGTGTTTGGTCAGGATTTGTTTAGTTGGTCAATTCAGTATGTTTGGCCAGGTTGTGATGAATGGGTCAGTTTCGGTGTGCTCGGTCAGATTGTGGTCAATGTGTCAGTTTCTGTGTGTTCAGTCAGGTTGTGGTCAGTGGGTCAGCTTCTGTGTGTTCCATCAAGTTGTTGTCATTGGTTCAGTTTCTGTGTGTCCGTTCCGGATTTGTTCCGTTGGTCACTTTCTGTGTGTTTGGCCAGGTTGTGGTCATTGGGTCAGTTGCAGTTTTTGTCCTGTGCGGATGTGGTCAGTGGGTCAGTTACTGTGTGTTCGGTCAGGTTGTGGTCAATGGGTCAGTTTCTGTGTGTTCAGTCAGGTTATGGTCAGTGTGTAATTTTCAGTTTTTGTTGAGTGAGGTTGTGATCAGTGGGTCAGTTTCTGTGTGTTCGGTCAGGATTTGGTCAGTGGGTAAGTTTCTGTGTGCTCGGTCAGGTTGTGATCAGTGGGTCAATTTCTGTCTGTTCGGACAGGATCTGGTCAGTGGGTCAGTTTCTGTGTGTTAGGTCAGTTTGTGGTCAGTGGTCAGTTTGTGTGTGTTTGGTCATGTTGTGTTCAGTGCGTCAGGTTCTGTGTGTTCATCCAGTTGGTGGCCAGTTGGTCATTTTCTATATGTTCGGACAGGTGCAGGTCTGTGGGCCACTTTCTGCCTATTCGGTCAGGCTGTTGACAGTGGGTCAATTTATAGTTTTTCATTCAAGTTGTGGTCAGTGTGTCAGTTTCTGTGTGCTCAGTCAGGAGTTGGTCATTTTTCAGTTTCTGTGTGTTCGCTCAGGATGTGGTCAGTGGGTCAGTTTCTGTGTGTTCCTTCAGGTTGTGGTTATTGTGTCAGTTTCGGTTGGTTTGGTCAGGTTGTGGTCATTGCGTCAGTTTCTGTGTGATCGGTCAGGATTTGGTCAGTGTGTCAGTTTCTGTGTGATCGGTCAGGTTATGGTCAGTGGTTCAGTTTCTCTGTGTTCAGACAGGTTGTTTTCAATGGGTCAGTTTCTGTGCATTCGTTGCATCTGTATTCCTTGTGTCAGTTCCTGTGTGTTCACTCAGTTTGTGGTCAGTGCTTCAGTTTCTGTGTGTTCAGACAGGTTGTGGTCAGTTGGTCAGTTTCTCTGAATGCGTTCCATTTGTGGTCATTGCATCAGTTTCTGATGGTTCGGTCAGGTTATGTTCAGTGGGTCAGTTTGTGTGAGTTCATTCAGGATATGTTCAGTGAGTCAGTTTCTGTGTGTTTGGTCATGTTATGTTCATTGTGTCAGTCATTGCGTGCTCGGTCAGGTTGTGGTCAGTGTTTCTCTTTCTGTGTGTTCAGTCAGGATTTGTTCAGTGTGTCAGTTTCTGTGTGATCAGTAAGGATTTGGTCAGTGGATCAGTTTCTCTCGGTTCCATCACTGTGTGGTCAGTGGGACAGTTTCTGTATGTTCGGTAAAGTTGTTGTCAGTGGTTCAGTTTCTGTTTGTTCGGTCAGGATTTGTTCAGTGTGTCACTTTCTGTGTGTTTTTACCAGCTTGTGGTCAATGGGTCAGTTTCGGTGGGCTCGGTCAGATTGTGGTCAGTGTTTTTTCGGTCAGGTTTTTGTCAATGGTCCAGTTTCATTGTGCTCGGGCAGGTTGTGTTCTGTGGGTCAGTTTCTGTGTGTTTCGTCAGGATTTGTTCCCTGGGTCAGTTTCTCTGTGCTCACTAAGGAAGTGGAGAGCGGGTCAGTCTCTGTGTGCTCAGACACGTGGTGGTCTGTGGGTCAGTTTCTGTGTGTTGAGACAGGTGGTTGTCAAACGGTAAGTTTCTGTGTGTTCAGTCAGGTTGTGGTCAGTGGACCAGTTTCTGTGTGTTCCGTCAGTTTGTGGTCAGTTTGTCAGTTTGTGTGTGTTGCATCAAGTTGTTGTCATTGGGTCAGTTTCCGTGTGTTCAGTCCGGATTTGTTCAGTTGACCACTTTCTCTGTATTTGGCCAGGTTTTGGCCAGTGGGTCAGTTTCAGTTTTTGTTCAGTGAGGTTTAGGTCAGTGGGTCTGTTTCTGTGTGTTCGGTCAGTTTGTGTTCAATGGGTCAGTTTCTGTGTGTTCGGTCAGGATTTGTTCAGCGTGTTTGATTCTTTGTGATCGGTCAGGTTATGGTCACTGGTTCAGTTTCTCTGTGTTCGGAGAGTTTGTGGTCAGCGGATCAGTTTACGTGTGTTTGTTCCATCTGTGGTCCTTGTGTCAGTTCCTGTGTGCTCGCTCAGTTTGTTGTGTTTGGGTCAGTTTCTGTGTGGTCAGTCAGGATTTGGTCAGTTTTTCAGTTTCTGTGTGATCGGTCAGGTTGTGGTCAGTGGTTCATTTTCTCTGAGTTCAGTCAGGATGTGTTCAGCGGGTAAGTTTCTGTGTTTGTGGTCAGCCTGTTGTCAGTGGGTCAGTGAATGTGTGCTAGGACAGGTGGTGGTCAGTGGGTCAATTTTTGTGTGTACGGTCAGTATTTGGTCAGTGTGTCAGTTTATGTGTGCTCGGTCAGGTTGCAATCAGTGTGTCAATTTCTGTCTCTTCGGACAGGATCTGGTCAGTGGGTCAGTTTCCATTTGTTTCATCAGACTGTTGTCAGTGGGTCAGTTTCTGTCTGTTCGGTCATGATTTGTTCAGTGGGTCAAATTATGTCTGTTCAGTCAGGTTGTGGTCGCTGGGTCATTTTCTGTGTGCTCGGTCAGGTTGTGGTAAGCGGGCCAGTTTCTGTGTTTTCGGTCAGTTTGTGGTCAGTTGTTCAGTTTCTATTTGTTTGGACAGGTGCTGGTCTGTAGTTCAGTTTCTGCATGTACGATCAGTTTGTGGTCAATGGATCAATTTCTGTGGTTTCTCTCAGTTTGTGGTCAGTGGATCAGTTTCTCTGTGTTCGGTCAAGTTGTTGTCAGTGTGTCAGATTCTGTGTGGTCAGATTGTGGTCAGTGTATCTCTTTCTGAGTGTTCGGTCAGGTTATGGTCAGAAGGTCAGTATCTGCGTGTTTGTTAATGTATTTGTCAATGGGTCAGTTTCTGTGTGTTCTGTCAGGTTGTGGTCAGTGGATTAGTTTCTGTGTGTTTGGTCAGGTTGTGTACATTTGGTCACTTTCTGTGTGTTCGGTCAGGTTGTGGTCAGTGGGACAGTTTCTGTGTGCACTTTCAGGTTGTGATCAGTGGTTTAGTTTTGGTGCGTTTGATCAGTTGGTGGTAGTTTGGTCACTTTCAGTTTGTTCAGTCAGATTGTGGTCAATGGGTCAGTTTATGTGTGTTCGGTCAGGATTTGTTCAGCGTGTTTGATTCTTTGTGATCGGTCAGGTTATGGTCACTGGTTCAGTTTCTCTGTGTTCGGAGAGTTTGTGGTCAGCGGATCAGTTTACGTGTGTTTGTTCCATCTGTGGTCCTTGTGTCAGTTCCTGTGTGCTCGCTCAGTTTGTTGTGTTTGGGTCAGTTTCTGTGTGGTCAGTCAGGATTTGGTCAGTTTTTCAGTTTCTGTGTGATCGGTCAGGTTGTGGTCAGTGGTTCATTTTCTCTGAGTTCAGTCAGGATGTGTTCAGCGGGTAAGTTTCTGTGTTTGTGGTCAGCCTGTTGTCAGTGGGTCAGTGAATGTGTACTAGGACAGGTGGTGGTCAGTGGGTCAGATTCTGTTTGTTCAATCAGTTTGTGGTCAGTCGATAAGTTTCTGTGGTTTCTGTCAGTGTGTGGTCAGTGGATCAGTTTCTCTGTGTTCAGTCAAGTTGTTGTCAGTGGGTCAGATTCTGTGTGGTCAGATTGTGGTCAGTGTATCAGTTCCTGAGTGTTCGGACAGGTTATGGTCAGAAGGACAGTTTCTGCGTGTTTGTTTGTTTTTAGTCAATGGGTCAGTTTCTGTGTGTTCTGTCAGGTTGTGGTCAGTGGATTAGTTTGTGTTTGTTTGGCCAGGTTGTGGTCATTGGATCATTTTCTGTGTGTTCAGTCAGATTGTGGTCAGTGGGTCAGTTTCTGTGTGTTCTGTCAGGTTGTGGTCAGTGGATTAATTTCTGTGGGATCAGTCAGTGTGAGGTCAGTGGATCAGTTCTGTCTGTTTGGTCAAGTTGTTGTCAGAGGTTCAGTTTCTGTGTGTTGAGTCAGGATTTGTTCAGTTGTTCAGTTTCTGCGTGTTTGGCCAGATTCTGGTCAATTGGTCATTTCCTGTGTGTTCAGTCAGGTTGTGGTAGGAAGGACAGTTTCTGTGTGCTCGGTCATGATATGGTCAATTGGTCAGTTTCAGTATTTTTTCGGTCAGGTTGTGGTCAATGTGTCAGTTTCTGTGTGTTCAGTCAGATTGTGGTGATTGGATCATTTCCTGTGTTTTCGGGCAGGTTATGGGCAGTGGGTCAGTCTCTCTGTGCTCAATCAGGTTGTGGTCAGTGGGTTACTTCCTGTACTTCCTGTCTGGTTATGTCAGTTGGTGACATTTTCTGTTTTCGATCAGTTTGTGAGCAGTGGGTCAGTTTTATTGTGCTCCGTCTGGTTTTGGCCAGTGGGTCATTCCTGTGTGTTCAGTCAGGTTGCGGTCAGAAGGGCAATTTCTGTGTTCTTGGTCACGTTATGGTCAGTCGGTCTGTTTCTGTGTTTGGTCAGGATTTGGTCAATGGGTCAGTTTCTTTGTGTTCGGTCAGGTTGTGGTCAGTCTGTCAGTTTCAGTTTTTGTTCGGTGAGGTTGTGGTCAGTTGGTCAGTTTCTGTGTGTTCGGTGAGGATTTGGTCAGTGTGTCAGTTTCTGTTTGTTTCATCAGACTGTTGACAGTTGATCAGTTTCTGTGTGTTCGGTAAGGTTGTGGTCAGTGTGTCAGTTTCTGTGTGCTTGGTCAGGTTGTGGTAAGTGAGCCAGTCTCTTTGTGTTCTATCAGGTTCTGTCAGTGGGTCAGTTTCTGTGTGTTCGGTGAGTTTGTGGTCAGTAGGTCAGTTTGTGTGTGTTCAGTCAGGTTGTGTTCAGTGCGTCAGTTTCTGTGTGTTCAGCGAGATTGTGGTCAGTGGGTGAGTTTCTATGTGTTTGGACAGGATCTGGTCAGTGGGTCAGTTACTGTTTGTTTCATCAGACTGTTGACAGTGGGTCAGTTTCTGTGCATTCGGTCAGGATTTGGTCAGTGGGCCAGTTTCTGTGCGTTCGGTCAGGTTGTGGCCAGTGTGTTAGTTTCTGTGTGCATGGTCAGGTTGTGGTAAGTGAGTAAGTTTCTTTGTTTTCTGTCAGGTTCTGTCAGTGGGTCAGTTTCTGTGTGTTCGGTCAGTTTGTGGTCAGTGTGTCAGTTTGTGTGTGTTCAGTCAGGTTGTGTTCAGTGCGTCAGATTCTGTGTGCTCAGCGAGGTTTTGGTCAGTGGGTCAGTTTCTATGTGTTTGGACAGGATCTGGTCAGTGGGTCAATTACTGTTTGTTTCATCTGTGGGTCTGTTTCTGCGTGTTCGGTCAGTTTGTCGCCAGTTGGTCAACTTCAGTGTGTTCATTCAGGTTGTGGTCAGTGTGTCAGTTTCTGTGTGCTCAGTCAGGAGTTGGTCATTGTGTCAGTTTCTGTGTGTTCGGTCAGGTTGTGGTCAGTTGGTCAGTTTCTCGGTGTTCATTCAGGTTGTGGTTATTGTGTCAGTTTCGGTGTGTTCGGTCAGGTTGTGGTCATTGGGTCAGTTTTTGTGTGATCGGTCATGATTTGGTCAATGTGTGAGCTTCTGTGTGATCAGTCAGGTTATGGTCAGTGGTTCAGTTTCTCTGTGTTCGGACAGGTTGTGGTCAGTGGGTCAGTTTCTGCGTGTTCGTTCCATCTGTGGTTCTTGTGTCATTTTCTGCATGTTCGCTCAGTTTGTTGTCAATGGGTCAGTTTTTGTGTGGTCAGTCAGGATTTGGTCTGTGTTTCAGTTTCTGTGTGTTCGGTGAGGTTGTGTTCAGTGGTTCATTTTCTCTGATTTCAGTCAGGATGTTTTCAGTGGGTAAGTTTCTGTGTTTGTGGTCATACTGTTGTCAGTGGGCCAATTACTGTGCACTCGGACAGGTGGTGGTTAGTGGGTGAGTTTCTGCTTGTTAGGACAGGTGGTGATCAGTTTGTCAGTTTCTGTGTGTTCAATCAGTTTGTGGTCAGTGGATCAGTTTCTGTGTGTTCTGTCAGGTTGTGGTCAGTAGATTAGTTTATGTGTTTTTGTTCAGGTTGTGGTCATTTGGTCACTTTCTGTGTGTTCGGTCAGGTTGTGGCCAGTTGGTCAGTTCTGTATGCACCGCCAGGTTGTGATCAGTGGTTCACTTTTGGTGTGTTCGGTCAGGTTGTGGTCATTTGGTCACTTTCAGTGTGTTCGTTCAGATTGTGTCGAATGGGTCAGTTTCTGTGAGTTCGGGGAGTTGTGGTCAGTGGGTCAGTACCTGTGTGTTTGGTATGGTCAGTTGACCAGTTTCTGTGTGTTCAGTCAGTTTGTTGTCAGTGGATCAGTTTCTATGGGTTCTGTCAGTGTGTGGTCAGTGGGTCAGTTTCTGTCTGTTTGATCGAATTATTGTCAGAAGTTCATTTTCTTTGAGTTCTGTCAGGATTTGTTCAGTTGGTCAGTTTCTGAATGTTTGGCCAGGTTGTGGTCATTGGGTCAGATTCTGTGTGTTCAATCAGGCTGTGGTCAGTGGGTTAGTTTTTGTGTGTTCGGTCATGGTGTTGTCAGTGTGTCAGTTTCTGTGTGTTCAGTCAGGTTGTGGTTAATGTATAAGGTTCTGTGTGTTCGCTCAGGTTGTGGTCAGTGGGCCAGTTTCTGTTTGTTTCATCACACTGTTGTTAGTGTATCAGTTTCTGTGTGTTCGGTCAGGAATTGGTCAGTGGTTCAGTTTTTGTGTGTTCGGTCAGGTTGTGGTCAGTCGGTCAGTTTCTGTGTGCACCATCAGTTTGTGGTCATTGGTTCAGCTTTGGTGTGGTCGGTCAGGTTGCGGTCATTTGGTCACTTTCAGTGTGTTCGGTCAGATTGTGGTCAATCAGCCAGTTCCTTTGTGATTGGACAAGATGTGGTCAGTGTGTCAGTTTCTGTGTGTTTGTTCAATATATGGTCAGTTGATGAGTTTATGTGTGTTCAGTCAGTTTGTGGTCAGTGGATCAGTTTCTGTGGGTTCTGTCAGTATGCGGTCAGTGGGTCAGTTTCTGTCTGTTCGGTCAAGTTGTTGTCAGAGGTTCAGTTTCGGTGTGTTCTGTCAGGATTTGTTCAGTTGGTCAGTTTCTGTGTGTTTGGTCAGGTTGTGGTCAATGGGTCGGTTTCTGTGTGTTCGGTCAGGTTGCAGTAGGAAGGTCAGTTTCTGTGTGTTCGGTCAGGTTGTGGTCTGTTTGTCAGTTTCAGTTTTTGTTCGGTGAGGTTGTGGTCAATGGGTCAGTTTCTGTGTGTTCCGTCAGGATTTGGTCAGTGGGTCAGTTTCTGATTGTTCGATCAGGTTCTGGTCAGTGGGTCAGTTTCTGTGTGCTTGGTCAGGTTCTGGTAAGTAGTCCAGTTTCTGTGTGTTCCATCAGGTTGAGGTCAGTGGGCCAGTTTCTGTGTGTTTGGCCAGTTTGTGGTCAGTGGATCAGTTTGTGTGTGTTCGGTCAGGTTGTGTTCAGTGCATCAGTTTCTGTTTCTTCAGCCGGGTTGTGGGCAGTGGATTAGATTCTATGTATTTGTACAGGTGCTGGTCTGTGGGTCAGTTCCTGCATGTTCGGTGAGTTTGTCGCCAGTGGGTCAACGTCTGTGTGTTCATTCAGGTTGTGGTCAGTGTGTCAGTTTCTGTGTGCTCAGTCAGGATTTAGGCATTGTATAAGTTTCTGTGCGTTCGGTCAGGTTGTGGTCAATGGGTCAGTTTCTGTGTGTTCATTCAGGTTGTGCTTATTGTGTCAGTTTCTGTGTGTTCGGTCAGGTTGTGGTTATTGGGTCAGTTTCTGTGTGATCGGTCAGGATTTATTCAGTGTGTGGGTTTCTGTGTGATCGGTCAGGTTATGGTCAGTGGTTCAGTTTCTCAGTGTTCGGACAGGTTGTGGTGTGTGGGTCAGTTTCTGTGTGTTCGTTCCATCTGTGGTCCTTGTGTCAGTTACTGTGTGTTTGCTTAGTTTGTTGCCAATGGGTCAGTTTCTCTGTGGTCAGTTAGGATTTGGTCAGTGTTTCAGTTTCTGTGTCATTGTCAGGTTGTGGTCAGTGGTTCATTTTCTCTGAGTTTAGTCAGGATGTATTCAGTGGGTAAGTTTCTGTGTTTGTGGTCAGACTGTTGTCAGTGGGTCAGTTAATGTGTGTTCGGACAGGTGGTGGTCAGTGGGTCAGTTAATGTGTGTTTGGACAGGTGGTGGTCAGTGGGCCAGTTTCTGTGTGTTCAATCAGTTTGTGGTCTGTAGATCAGTTTATGTGGTTTCCGTCAGTGTGTGGTCAGTGGGTCAGTTTCTCTGTGTTTGGTCAAGTTGTTGTGAGTGGATCAGATTCTGTGCTGTCAGATTGTGGTCAGTGTATCAGGTTCTGAGCCTACGGTCAGGTTATGCTCAGAAGGTCAGTTTCTGCGTGTTTGGCTGTGTTTTAGTCAATGGGTCTGTTTCTGTGTGTTCTGTCATGTTGTGGTCAGTGGATTAGTTTCTGTGTGTTTGGTCAGGTTGTGGTCATTGGGTCAATTTATGTGTGTTCTGTCAGGTTGTGGTCAGTGGATTAGTTTCTGTGTCTTTGGTAAGGTTGTGGTCATCTGGTCACTTTCTGTGTGTTGGGTCAGGTTGTGGTCAGTCGGTCAGTTTCTGTATGCACCATCAGGTTGTGATCAGTGGTTCAGTTTTGGTGTGTTCGGTCAGGTTGTGGTCATTTGTTCACTTTCAGTGTGTTTGCTCAGATTGTGGCCAATGGGTCAGTTTCTGTGTGTTCGGACATGTTGTGGTCAGTGGGTCAGTTCCTGTGTGTTTGGTCAAGATATGGTCAGTTGATCAGTTTCTGTGTGTTCAGTCAGCTTGTGGTCAGTGGATCAGTTTCTATGGGTTCTGTCAGTGTGTGCTCAGCGGGTCAGTTTCTTTCTGTTTGGTCAAGTTGTTGTCAGAGGTTCAGTTTCTTTTAGCTCTGTCAGGATTTGTTCAGTGGGTCAGTTTCTGTGTGTTCGGTCAGGTTGTGGTCACTGGGTCAGTTTCAGTGTGCTCGGTCAGGTTCAAGTAAGTGGGCCACTTGCTGTGTGTTCTGTCAGGTTGTGGTCAGTGGATCAGTTTCAGTTTTTGTTCGGTGAGTTTGTGGTCAGTGGGTGAGTTTGTGTTTGTTCAGCCAGGTTGTGTTCAGTGCATCAGTTTCTGTGACTTCAGCCAGTTTGTGGTTAGTGGGTCAGTTTCGATGCGTTTATTCAGGTGCTGGTCTGTGGGTCAGTTTCTGCATGTTCGGTCAGTTTGTCCCCAGTGGCTCAACTTCTCTGTGTTCATTCAGGTTGTGGTCAGTGTGTCAGTTTCTCTGTGCTCAGTCAGGAGTTGGTCATTGTGTCAGTTACTGTGTTTTCAGAAAGGATCTGGTCTGTGGGTCAGTTTCCGTATGTTCAATCAGGTTGCGTTCAGTGGGGCAATTTCTGTGTTCTCGGTCAGGTTATGGTCAGTCGGTCAGTTTCTGTGTTCGGTCAGGTTGTGGTCAGTCGGTCAGTTTCTGTGTGTTCGGTCAGGACATGGTCAGAATGTCAGTTTCTGCGTGTTTGTTCAGGTTGCCATCAGAGGCTCAGTCTGATTGAATTCGACCAGTATATGTTAAGTGGGCCAGTATCTGTTTGTTCGGTCAGGTGTAGTCAGTGGGTCAGATTCTTTGTGTTCAGTCAGGTTCTGGTCAGTGGGTCAGTTTCTGTGTGTTCAGTCAAGTTGTGGTCAGTGGGTAAGTTTATGTGTGTTCGGTCAGGATTTGGTCAGTGTGTCAATTTCTATGTGACCTTTATGATTTTGGTCAGTGGGTAAGTTTCTGTGTTTTTGGTGAGGTTGTGTTCAGTGGGTCAGTCTCTGTGGATTTGCTCCGGTTGTGGTCAGTGTGTCCGTTACTGTTTGTCCGGTCAGAATATGGTCAGATGGTCAGTTTCTGGGTAGTTGGTCAGGTTGTGATCAGTGGTTCCAATTGGTTGACTTTGGTCAGTATTTGTTCAGTGGACCAATTTATGTTTGCTCGATAAGTTTTGGTCAGTTTCTGTGTGACCTGTCAGGTTGTGGTCAGTAGGTCAGTTTCCATTTGTTCGGTCAGGTTGTGGTCAGTGGGTCTGTTTCTGTGTGTTTGGTCAGGTTGTGTTCAGTGCGTCAATTTTTGTTTGTTCAGCCAGGTTTTGTTCAGTGGGTCTTTTTCTATTTGTTTTGACAGGTGCTGGTCCATGGGTCAGTTACTGTGTGCTCGGTCAGGTTTTGTTCAGTGGGTCAGATTCTGTGAGTTCATTCTGGATGTGTTCAGTGGGTCAGTTTCTGTGTGTTCAGTCAGGTTGTGGTCAATGGGTCAGTTTCTGTTTGCTCGGGCATTTTGTGTTCTGTGGGTCAGTTTCTGTTTGCTCGGGCGTTTTGTGTTCTGTGGGTCAGTTTCTGTGTGTTTGGTCAGGATTTGGTCCGTGGGTCAGTTTCTGTGTGCTCAGTAAGGATGTGGACCGTGGGTCAATTTCTGTGTGCTCGTACAGGTGGTGGTCATTGTATCAGTTGCTGTGTGTTCGTGCAGGAGGTGATCATTGGTCCAGTTGCTGTCTGTTCCGTCAGGTTGTGGTCAGTGGATCAGTTTCTGTTGGTTCCGTCAGTGTGTGGTTAGTGGGTCAGTTTCTGTGTGTTCGTTCAAGTTATTGTCATTGGATCAGTTTCTGTGTGTTCGGTCTGTATTTGTTCAGTTGGCCACTTTCTGTGTGTTTGGCCAGGTTGTGGACAGTGGGTCAGTTTTGTTGTGTTCAGTCAGGGTGTGGTCAACGGGTCAGTTTAGTTCTGTTCGGTCAGGTTGTGGTCAGTGGGTCAGTTTCCGTGTGTTTGGTCAAGTTGTAGTCAGTGGGTCAGTTTATGTTTTTTCTGTGAGGATTTGGTCAGTGTGTCAGTTTCTGTGTGTTTGTTCAGGTTGTGGTCAGTGTGTCAGTTTCTGTCTGATCGGTCAGTTGTGGTCAGTGGGTCGGTTTCTGTGTGTTTGGTCAGGATGTGGTCAGTGGATTAGATTCTGTGTTCTAGGTCAGGTTGTTGTCAGTGAGTCCCTTTCTGTGTGATTGTTCAATTTGTGGTCATTGTTTCAGTGTCTGTGTGTTTTGTCAGGGTGTGGTCAGTGGTTCATTTTCTGTGTGTTCAGTCAGGACTTGGTTACTGCGTCAGTTTTTCTGTGTTCAGTCAGGCTGAGGTCAGTGTGACAGTTTCTGTGTTTGGTCAGGTTGTTGGCAGTGTGTCAGTTTCTGTGTGTTTGGTCAGATTGTGGTCAGTTGGTCAGTTTCTGTGTTTTCGGTCAGGTTGTTGTCAGTGGGTCAGTTCCTGTGTGTTCAGTCAGCTTGTGGTCAGTGGATCAGTTCCTGTCGATTCCTTCAGTTTGTGGTCAGTGGTACAGTTCCTGTGAGTTCAGTCAAGTTTTTGTCAGTGTTCCAGTTTCTGTGTGTTCGGTCAGAATTTGTTCAGGTTGTCACTTTCTGTGTTTTTGACCAGGTTGTGGTGAATGTGTAAGTTTCGGTGTTCTCGGTAACATTGTGGTCAGTGTGTCAAATTCAGTGTTTGTTTGGACAGGTTGTGGTCAATGGGTCAGTTACTTTTTGCTCGGGCATTTTGTGTTCTGTGAGTCAGTTTCTGTGTGTTTGGTCAGGATTTGGTCCGTGGGTCAGTTTCTGTGTGCTCAGTAAGGATGTGGACCGTGGGTCAATTTCTGTGTGCTCGTACAGGTGGTGGTCATTGTATCAGTTTCTGTCTGTTCATGCAGGAGGCGATCATTAGGTCAGTTGCTGTCTGTTCAGTCAGGTTGTGGTCAGTGGATCAGTTTCTGTGGGTTCCGTCAATGAGTTATTGTCATTGGGTCAGTTTCTGTGTGTTCGGTCCGTATTTATTCAGTTGGCCACTTTCTGAGTGTTTGGCCAGGTTGTGGTCAATGGGTCAGTTTCTATGTGTTCTGTCAGTTTGTGGTCAGTGGGTCAGTTTGCATTTGTTCGGTCAGGTTGTGTTCAGTGTGTCAGATTCTGTGTGTTCAGCCAGGCTGTATTCAGTGGGTCACTTTCTGCGTGTTCCATCCGGTTGTGTTCAGTGGGCCAGTTACTTTGTGTTCGTTCAGTTTGTGGTCAGTGGGTCAGTTTGTGTGTGTTCGGTCAGGTTGTCTTCAGTGTGTCAGTTTCTGAGTGTTCAGCCAGGTTGTGACCAATGGGTCATGTTCTGTGTCTTTGGACAGGTGGTTGTCTGAAGTTCAATTTTTGTGTGTTTGTTCAGGTTGTGGTCATTGGGACAGTTTCGGTGTTTTCGGTCAGTATGTGGTCAGTGGGACAGTTTCTGTGTGTTCGGTCCATATTTCTTCAGTTGTCCACTTTCTGTGTGTTTGGCCAGTTTGTGGACAATGGGTCAGTTTTGTTGTGTTCGGTCAGGTTGTGGTCAGTGGTTCAGTTTCTGTGTGTTCTGACAGAATCTGGTCTGTGTGTCAGTTTCTGTGTCTTCGGTCAGGTTCTGGTCAATGGGTCAGTTTCTGTGTGTTCGTTCAGGTTGTGGTCAGTTTGTCAGTTTCTATGTGCTCGGTCAGGTTGTGATCAATGGGTCAGTTTCTGTCCGTTCTGACAGGATCTGCTCAGTGGTTCAATTTCTGTTTCTTTCGTCATACTGTTGTCAGTGGTTCAGTTTCTGTGTGTTCGGTCAGGTTGTGGTCAGTGGGTCAGTTTCTGTGTGTTCCATCAGGTTGTGGTCAGTGGGTCAGTTTCTGTGTGTTCTGTCAGTTTGTGTTCAGTGGGTCAGTTTGCATTTGTTCGGTCAGGTTGTGTTCAGTGTGTCAGATTCTGTGTGTTCAGCCAGTTTGTATTCAGTGGGTCACTTTCTGCGTGTTCCACCTGGTTGTGTTCAGTGGGCCAGTTTCTGTGTGTTCGTTCAGTTTGTGGTCAGTGGGTCAGTTTGTGTGTGTTCGGTCAGGTTGTCTTTAGTGTTTCAGTTTCTGAGTGTTCAGCCAGGTTGTGACCAGTGGCTCAGGTTCTGTGTCTTTGGACAGGTGGTTGTCTGAGGTTCAATTTTTGTATGTTCGTTCAGGTTGTGGTCATTGTGTCAGTTTCGGTTTTTCAGTCAGTATGTGGTCAGTGGGTCAGTTTGTGAGTGGTCGGCCAGGATTTGGTCAGTGTGTCAGTTTCTGTGTGGTGAGTCAGTTTGTGAACAGTGGTTCAGTTTCTGTGTGTTCAGGCAGGTTGTGTTCATTGGGTCAGTTTCTGTGAATTCATTCCATTTGTGGTCATTGTGTCAGTTTCTGGGTGTTCGGTTAGGTTCTGGACAATGGCTCAGTTTCTGTGAGTTCGTTCATGTTTGGTCATTGTGTCAGACTTTGTGTGCTCGCTCAGGTTGTGGTCAGTGTGTCAGTTTCTGTGTGTTCAGTCAGGATTTGTTCATTGTGTCAGTTTCTGTGTGATCAGCAAGGTTTTGTTCAGTGGATCAGTTTCTGTCGGTTCGATCAGTGTTTGGACAGTGGGAAGGTTTCTGTGTGTTCGGTCAAGTTGTTGTCAGTTGTTCAGTTGCTCTGTGTTCGGTCAGGATATGTTCAGTGTGTCACTTTCTGTGTGTTTCATCAGATTGTTGTCAGTGGGTCAGTTTCTGTGTTTTCGTTCAGGATTTGGTCAGTGTGTCAGATTCTGTGTGTTCTGGCAGGTTGTGGTCAGTGAGTCAGTTTTTGTGTGCTCAGTCTGGCTGTGGAACGGGGGCCAGTTTCTGTGTGTTCCTTCAGGTTGTGGTCAGTGGGTCAGTTTATGTGTGTTCGGTCAGTTTGTGGTCATTGGTCAGTTTGTGTGTGTTTGGTCAGGTTGTGTTCAGTGAGTCGGTTTCTGTGTCTTCAGCCAAGTTGTGGTCAGTGGGTCAGTTTCTGTGTGGTCGGTCAGGTTGTCGCCAGTGGGTCTATTTATGTGTGTTCATTCAGGTGTGATCAGTGTATCAGTTTCTGTGTGCTCAGTCAGGAGTTGTTCATTGTGACAGTTTCTGTGTGTTCAGTCAGGTTGTGTTCAGTGGGTCAGTTTCTGTTTGTTCATTCAGTTTGTGGTTATTGTATCAGTTTCGGTGTGCTCGTTCAGATTGGGGTAAGTGTGTCAGTTTCAGTGTTTGTTCCATCAGGTTGTTGTAAATGGGTCACTTTCTTTGTGCTCGGGCAGGTTGTATTCTGTTTTTTTCGTTTCTGTCTGTTTGGTCAGGATTTGGTCCCTGGGTAAGTTTCTGTGTGCTCAATAAGGATGTGGACAGTGGGTCAGTTTCTGTGTGCACGGACAGTTGGTGGTCTGTGGGTCAGTTTCCGTGTGTTCAGACAGGTGGTGGTCAGTTAGACAGTTTCTGCGTGTTCAGTCAGCTTCTGGTCAGTGGATCAGTTTCCGTGGGTTCCGTCAGTGTGTGGTCAGTGGTACAGTTTCTGTGTGTTACAGCAAGTTGTTGTCATTGGGTCAGTTTATGTGTGTTCGGTCCGGATTGTTCAGTTGGTCACTTTCTGTGTGTTTGGTCAGGTGGTGGTCAATGGGTCAGTTTCTTCGTGTTCGGTCAGTTTGTGTTCATTGTGTCAGTTTCAGTTTTTGTTCGGTGAGGTTCTGGTCAGTGGATCAGTTTCCATCTGTTCAGTCAGGATTTGCTCAGTGTGTCAGTTTCTGTGTGCTCGGTCAGGTTCGGATCAGTGGGTCAATTTCTGTCTTTTCGGAAAGGATCTGGTAAGTGGGTCAGCTTCTGTGTGTTTGTGCAGGTGCTGATCTGCGGCTCAGTTTCTACATGTTAGGTCAGGTTGTCGCCAATGGGTCAATTTTTGTTTGCTCGGTCAGTTCGTGCTCAGTTCGTCAGTTTCAGTGGGTTCAGTCATTTTATGGTCAGTGGATCATTTTCTGTGGGATCCGTCAGCGTGTGGTCAGTGGGTCAGTTTCTGTTTGTTCGGTCAATTTGTTGTCAGCGGTTCAGTTTCTGTGTGTTCGGTCAGGATTTGTTCCATTGGTCAGTTTCTGTGTGTTTGGCCAGGTGGTGGTCAATGGGTCAGTTTCGGTGTGTTAGGTCAGGTTTTGGTAGGAAGTCCCTTTTCTGTGAGCTCGGTCAGGTTGTTATCAGTGGGTATGTTCCAGTTATAGTTCTTTCAGGTTGTGGACAGTGGGTCAGTTTCAGAATATTTTCAGTCAGGTTTTGGTCCATGCTTCAGTTTCTGTGTTTTCGGTCAGATTGTGCTCATTGGGACATTAACAGTGCATTTGGTATGGTTGTGGTCAGTGGGTCATTTCCTGTGTGATCGGTCAGTTTGTGTTCAGTGGGTCAGCTTCTGTGTGCTCGGTCAGGTTGTGGTCTGTGGGTCAGTTTGTGTGTGCTTGGAAAGGTTGTGGTCAGTGGTTAAGTTTCTGAGTGTTCGGTCAGGATTTTTTCAGTGGGTCCGTTTCTGAGGGTTCGGTCAAGTTGTAGTCAGTAGGGCAGTTGCTCTCTGTTCGGTCAGGATTTGGTCAGTTTGTCAGTTTCTGTGTGTTTGTTCAGGATGTGGTCAGTGGATTAGTTTCTGTGTGCTAGTTCAGGTTGTTGTCAGTGGGTCACTTTCTGTGTGATTGTTCAGGTTGTGGTCATTGTGTCAGTGTCTGTGTGTTTTGTCATGTTGTGGTCAGTGGGTCATTTTCTGTGTGTTCAGACATGACTTGGTCACTGTGTCAGTCTTTTCGTGTTCAGTCAGGTTGAGGTCAATGTGCCAGCTTCTGTGTGATCGGTCAGGTTGTGGGCAATGTGTCAGTTTCTGTGTGTTCGGTCAGTTTGTGGTCAATGGGTCAGTTATTGTGTGTTTGGTCAGGTTGTGGTCAGTGGGTCAGGTTCTGTGTGTTCGGTCAGGTTGTGGTCAGTGTGTAAGCTTGTGCGTGTTTGGTCAGGTTGTGGTCAGTTGGTCAGTTACAGTGTGCTCGGCCAGATTTTGGTCAGTGGGTCACATTCTGTGAGTTCATTCAGGATGTGTTCAGTGGATCAGATTCTGTGTGTTCAGTCAAGTTTATGTCAGTGTTCCAGTTTCTCTGTGCTCGGCCAGGATTTGTACAGTTTTTCATTTTCTGTGTTTTTGGCCAGGTTGTGGTCAATGGGTCAGTTTCGGTGTTGTCGGTCAGATAGTGGTCTGTGTGTCAGTTTCAGTGTTTGTTCGGTCAGGTTGTCGTCAATGAGTCAGTTTCTGTGTGCTCGGGCATATTGTGTTCTGTGGGTCAGTTTCTGTGTGTTTGGTCAGGATTTGGTCCGTGGGTCAGTTTGTGTGTGCTCAGTAAGGATGTGGACCGTGGGTTAATTTCTGTGTGCTTGGACAGGTGGTGGTCATTGGGACAGTTTCTGTGTGTTCGGGCAGGAGGTCATCATTGGGTCAGTTTCTGTCTGTTCGCTTAAGTTATGGTCATTGGGTCAGTTTCTGTGTGTTCGATCCATATTTGTTCAGTTGGCCACTTGCTGTGTTTTTGGCCAGGTTGTGGTCAATGGGTCAGTTTTGTTGTGTTTGTTCAGGTTGTGGTCAGTGGGTCAGTTTCTGTGTGTTCAGTCATGTTATGGTCAGTGGATCAGTTTCTTTGTTTCGTTATACTGTGGTCAGTGGGTCAGTCTCTGTGTGTTCGGTCAATATGTGGTCAGTGGGTCAACTTCTGTTTGTTGCATGAGGTTGAGGTCACTGGGTCAGTTTCTGTGTCTTCCATCAGGTTGTGGTCAATGGGTCAGTTTTTTGTGTTCGGTCAGGTTATGTCAAGTGGGTCAGTTTCTGTGTGTTTGTTCAAATTGTCGTCAGTTTGCCAGTTTCTGTGTGCTCGGTCAGTATTTGTTCAGTGGTTCAGTTTGTGTGTGTTCCATCAGGTTGTGCTCAGTGGGTCCGTTTGCATTAGATTGGTCAGGTTGTAGTCAGTGTGTCAGATTCTGTGTGTGCATCCAGGTTGTAGTCAATGTGTCAGTTTCTGTGCGTTCCATCAAGTTGTGTTCAGTGGGCCAATTTCTTTGTGTTCGGTCAGCTTGTTGTCAGTGGGGCAGTTTGTGTGTGTTCGTTCATGTTGTGTTCAGTGTTTCAGTTTCTGTGTGTTCAGCCAGATTGTGGTCAGTGGGTAAGTTTCCGTGTGTTTGGACAGGTGCTGGTCTGAGGGTCAATTTTTGTGTGTTCATTCAGGTTGTGGTCATTGTTTCAGTTTTTGTGTGTATGGTCAGCTTTGAGTCAGTGGGTCATTTTCTGTGTGTTCATTCAGGTTGTGGTTATTGTGTCAGTTTCAGTGCTTTCGGTAAGGTTGTGGTCAGTGGGACAGTTTCTGTGTGATCGGTCAGGATTTGGTCAGTGTGTCAGTTAATGTGTAATGAGTCAGGTTGTGGTCAGTGGTTCAGATTTTGTGTGTTCGGTCAGGATTTGGTCAGTGGGTCAGATCTGTGTGTTCTGTCAGGTTGTGGTCAGTGGGTCAGTTTCTGTCTGCTCCATCTGTCTGTGGTACGTGAGCCAGTTTCTGAGTGTTCCGTCAGGTTGTGTTCAGTGGGTCAGTTTCTGTGTGTTTGGTCAGGATGTGGTCAGTGGTTCAGTTTCTTTGTGTTTGGTCAAGCTGTAGTCAATGGCTCCCTTTCTGTGAGATTGTTCAGGTTGTGATCATTGTATCAGTTTCTGTGTGTTATTCCAGGTTGTGGTCAGTGGGTCATTTTCAGTGTGTTCAGTCAGGATTTGATCACTGTGTCAGTTTTTGCGTATTCAGTCAGATTGAGGTCCGTCTGACAGTTTCTGTGTGTTCGGTCAGGTTGTGGGCAGTGTGTCAGTTTCTGTGTGTTCGGTCAGTTTATGATCAGTTGGTCAGTTTCTGTGTGTTCAGCCATGTTGTAGTCAGTGGGTCAATTTCTGTGTGTTCCATCAGGTTGTGTTCAGTGGGCCAGTTCCTGTGTGTTCAGCCAAGTTGTGTTCAGTGGGCCAGTTTCTGTGTGTTCGGTCAGGTTGTGGTCAGTGGGTCATTTCCTATGTTTTCGGTCAGTATATGTCAGTGGGCCAGTTTCTGTGTGCTCAGTCAGGTTGTGCTCAGTGGGTCAGTTGCTGTGTGTTCAGTCAGGATTTGTTCAGTGGGTCCGTTTCTGCGTGTGCAGTCAGGTTGTGGGAAGTGGATCAGTTTCTGTGTGCTCGGGAGGTTTTGGTCAGTGGGTCAGTTTATGTGTGTTCGGACAGGATCTGGTCAGTGGGTCAATTTCTGTTTGTTTGGACAGGTTGTGACCTGTGGTTCGGTTTCTATGTGTTCGGTCAGGCTGTGGCCAGTGGGTCAGTTTCTTTGTGTTCAGAGAAGTTGTGGTCAATTGTTCAGTTTCTGTGTGTTCGGTCAGGATTTGTTCTGTGTGTCAGTTTCTGTGTGTTTGCTCCGGTTGCGGTCAGTGGTTCAGTGTATGTGTGTTCAGTCAGGATGTGGTCAATGGGTCAGTTTCGTGTGTTCAGCCAAGTTGTGGTCAATGGGTCAGTTTTGGTGTGTTGGGTCAGGTTTTGGGAGGAAGTTCCGTTTCGGTGAGCTCATCAGGTTGTGGTCAGTGAACCAGTTTCAGTGTTTGTTCGTTCAGGTTGTGGTCAGTGGGCCCGTTTCAGTGTTTGTTCAGCCAGGTTGTGGTCCGGGGTCAGTTTCTGTGTGTTCGGTCAGGTTGCGCTCAGTGGGACATTATCAGTGCTTTCGGTCAGGTTGTGGTCTGTGGGTCAGTTTCTGAATGGTAGGTCATGTTGTGCTCTGACGGTCAGTTTCTATGTGCTCGGACAGGTTTTGGTCAGTGTGTAAGTTTCTATGTGTTCTGGCAGGATTTGGTCAGTGGGTCATTTCTGTGAGTTTGGTCAGGTTGTGTTCTATTGGTCAGTTTCTGTGTGTTCATTCAGGATTTGATCAGTGCTTCAGCTTTTTTGTGTTTGCTGAGGTTGTAGTCAGTGGGTCAGTTTATGTGTATTCGGTCAGGATTTGGTCAGTGGGTCAGTTTCTGTGTGTTCAGTCAGGTTGTAATCAATGGGTCAGTTTATGTGTGTTCGGTCAGGATTTGGTCAGAGGGCCAGTTTCTGTGTGTTCGGTCAGCTTGTGGTCAGTGGATCAGTTTATGTGTGTTCTGTCAGGTTGTGGGCAGTTAGTCATTTTATGTGTTTTCGGTCAGGATATGTCAGTGGGTCAGTTTCTTTGTGCTCAGTCAGGATGTGGTCTGTGAGTCAGTTTGTGTGTGCTCAGACGGGTTGTGATCAGTGGGTCATCTTCTGCATGTTTGGTCAAAATTTAGTCAGTGGGTCAGTATCTGTGTGTTCGGTCACTTTGTTCTCAGTGTGTCAGATTCTGTGTGCTCGGTCAGGATTTGTTCAGTGAGTCAGTTTCTGTGTGTTCAGCCAGTTTGTGGTCAGTGGTCTGTTTTGGTGTGTAGGGTCAGGTTTCGGTACGAAGGCCCGTTTCTGTGAGCTCGGTCAGTTTGGGGTCAGTGGGTCAGTTTCAGTGTTTTATCGTTCAGGTTGTGGTTAGTGGGTGTATTTCAGTGTTTGTTCAGTCAGGTTGTGGTGCATGGGTCAGTCTCTGTGTGTTCAGTCAGGATTTGGTCAGTGGGTCAGTTTCTGTGTGTTTGCTCAGTTTGCAGTCATAGGGTCAGTTTTCGTGTGTTCGGTCAGGATTTGGTCAGTGGGTCAGTTTCTGTGTGTTCGGAGAGGTTGTGCTCTGTGGGTTCGCTTATGTGTGTTCGTTCAGGATTTGGTCAGTGGGTCAGTTTCTGTGTGATCAGTCTGGTTGTATTCAGTGGGTCAGTTTCTGTGTGTTCGGTCAGCTTGTGGTCAATGGTTCAGTTTATGTGTGTTCAGTCAGGTTGTGGACATTGGGTCAGTTTCTGTGTGCTCACACAGATTCTGGTCAGTGGTTCATTTTCTTTGTGTTCAGTCAGGTTGTGGTCATTGGATCAGTTTCTGTGTGTTCTATCAGGTTGCGTTCAGTGGATCATTTTCTGTGTGTTCAGTTAGGTTGTGGTCAGTTTGTCAGTTTCTGTTTCTTCGGTCAGCTGTGGTCAATTGGTAATTTTCTGTGAGATCGATCAGGTTGTGGTCAGTGTGTCAATTTCTGTGTTTTCAGCCAGGATTTGTTCAGTGTGTCAGTTTCGTTGTGCTCAGTCAGGTTGTGGTCAGTTGGTCAGTGTCTGTGTCTTCATTCTTGTTGTGGTCATTGTGTCAGTTTCTGTGTGTTCGATCAGGTTGTGGTCAGTGGGTCAGTTTCTGTGTGTTCGGTCAGGATTTGTTCAGAATGTCAGTTTCTGTGTGATCAGTCATGTTGTGGTCAGTGGGTCAGATGCTGCGTGTTCAGTCAGGATTTGTTCAGTATGTCAGTTTCTTTGTGATCAGTCATGTTGTGGTCAGTGGGTCAGAATTATATTGTTTTCTTTATTCATTGAGGGGATGTGGGCGTCGCTGAGTGGCTAGGCCTGCATTTAGTGCCCGTCCCTAATTGCCCTTGAGAGGATGCTGGTGAGACGCCTTCTTGAACCGCTGCAGTTCATATGGTGTAGGTACACCCACAATACTGTTAGGATGGGAGTTCCAGGTTTTTGGCCCAGCGACAGTGAAGGAACGGCGATACAGGTCCAAGTCAGGGTGATGTGTGGCTTGGAGCGGCACTTGTATGTGGTGATGTTCCCATGCATCTGCTGCCCTTGTCCTTCTAAGTGGCAGAGGTCGCGGGTTTGGAAGGTGCTGTTGAAGGAGCTTTGGCGAGTTGCTGCAGTGCATCTTGTAGATGGTACACACTGCAGACACAGTGCGCCGGTGGTGGAGGGAGTGAATGTTGAATGTGCTGGATGGAGTGCCAATCAAGCGGGCTGCTTTATCCTGACTGGTGTCGCGCTTCTTGCGTGTTGTTGGAGCTGCACTCATCCAGGCAAGTGGAGAGTATTTCATCACACTTCTGACTTGTGCCTTGTAGATGGTGGAAAGGCTCTGGGGAGTCAGGAGTGAGACACTCGCCGCAGAATTCCCAGCCTCTGGCCTGCTCTTGTAGCCTCAGTATTTATATCGCTGGTCCAGTTCAGTTTCTGATCAATGGTAACCCCCAGGATGTTGATAGTGGGGGATTCAGCGGTGGTAATGCCATTGAATGTCAAGGGGAGATGGTTAGAGTCTCGCTTGCTGGAGGTGGTCATTGCCTGGCACTTGTGTGGTGCGAATGTTACTTGCCACTTGTCAGCACAAGTCTGAATGTTGGCCAGGTCTTGCTGCATATGGACACGGACTGCATCAGTATCTGACGAGTCTCGAATGGTGCTGAACAGTGTGCAAACATCAGCGAACATCCCCACATCTGACCATATGATGGAGGGAAGTTCATTGATGAAACAGCTGAAGATGGTTGGTCCTAGGACACTGCCCTGAGGATCTCCTGCTGTGATGTCATGTGATTGAGATGAATGACCTCCAACAACCACAGCCAACTTCCTTTGTGCTAGGTATGATTCTGTGTGTTTGATAAGGATGTGTTCAATGTGTCAGTTTCTCTGCATTCTGTCAGGTTGTGGTCATTGTGTCGGTTTCTGTGTTCGATCATGATGTGGTCAATGGGTTAATTTCTGCGTGTTCTCTCAGGTTGTGTTCAATGGATCAGTTTCTGTGTGTTCTCTCAGTTTGTGTTCAGTGGTGCAATTTCTGTGTGCTCAGTAAGGTTCTGCTCAGTAAGTCAGTTTCAGTGAGTTCCGTTAGTTTGTGGTCAGTGTATCAGTTTCGCTGGGTACCGTCAGTGTGTGGTCAGTGGGAAAGTTTCTATTTGATCTGTCAAGTTGCTGTCATTGGGACAGTTTATATGAGTTCGGTCAGGATTTGTTCAGTTGATCAGTTTCTTTGTGTTTTGCAGGTTGTGGTCAATGTTCACTTTCGGTGTGTTGGGTCAGGTTTTGGTGGGAAGGCCAGTTTCTGTGTGCTCGGTCAGGTTGTGGTCAGTGGGTCAGTCTCAGTGTTTGTTCCTTCAGGTTGTGGTCAGTGAGTCAGTTTCAGTGTTTGTTCGGTCAGACTGTGGTCAGTGGGTCAGTTTCTGATGTTCGGAGAGGTTGTTCTCAGAGGCTCCGTTTATGTGTGTTCGGTCACGATTTGCTCAGTGGGCCAGCTTTTGTGTGCTCGGTCAGCTTGTGGTCAGTTGTTCAGTTTAAGTGTGTTCAGACAGGTTGTGGTCAGTGGGTCAGTTTCTGTTTGTTCGGTCATTTGTGGTCAATTGGTAAGTTTCTGTGTGCTGGGTCAGTTTGTGGTCAAAGAATCAGCTTCTGTGTGTTCGATCAGGATTTGTTCTGTGTGTCAGCTTCTCTGTGCTCGGTCAGATTGCGGTCAGTGGGTCAGTTTCTTTGTCTTCATCCATGTTGCGGTCATTATGACAATTTCTGTGTATTCGGTCAGGTTCTGTTCAGTTGGTCAGTTTCTGTGTGTTCAGTCAGGATTTTTTCATTGTGTCAATTTCTGTGTTATCAGTCATGTTTTTGTCAGTGGGTCAGTTTCTGTGTGTTTGATCACGATTTGGTCAGTGTGTCAGTTTCTCTGTGCTCGGTCAGGTTATGGTCAGTGGGGCAGTTTCTGTGTCTTCATTCATGTTGTGGTCTTTGTGTCGGTTTCTGTGTGTTCGGTCAGGTTGTGATCAGTGGGTCGATTTCTGTGTGTACGGACAAGATTTTCTCAGTGTGTCAGTTTCTGTGTGATCAGCCATGTTGTAGTCAGTGGGTCAGATTCTGTGTGTTCGGTCAGGATGTGGTCAGTGGGACAGTTTATCTGAGTTTGGTCAGGGTGTGTTCAATGGGTCAGTTTCTCTGCATTCTGTCAGGTTGTGGTCAGTGGGTCGGATTCTGTGTGTTCATTCAGTTTGCGGTCACTTTGTCAGTTTCTGTCTGTTTGGTCAGGTTGTGGTCTGTGGGTCAGTTTCTGTGTGTTCAGCCAGGACTTGGTCACTGTTTCAGTTTCTGTGTGATCGGTCAGTTTGTGGTCAGTGGGTCAGATTCTGCGTGTTAGGTGAGGATGTGGTCTGTGATTCAGTTTCTTTGAGTTCGGCCACGTTGTGTTTATTGTGTCAGTCTTTGTGTGCTCGCTCATGTTGTGGTCAGTGTGTCAGTTTCAGTATGATCAGTAAGGTTTTGGTCAGTGTGTCAGCTTCTGTGTGCTCAGTAATGTTGTGGTCAGTGTGTCAGTTTCTGTGTGATGAGTAAAGTTTTGGTCAGTGGGTCACTTTCAGTGTGTTCGGCCAGGATTTGCTCAGTGGGAAAGGTTCTGTTTGTGTGGTCAGACTGTAGTCAGTGTGTCAGTTTCTGTTTGCTCAGACAGGTGGAGATTAGTTGCACTGTTTCTGTGTGT
This sequence comes from Somniosus microcephalus, assembly GCF_052327205.1. NCBI lineage: Eukaryota > Metazoa > Chordata > Chondrichthyes > Squaliformes > Somniosidae > Somniosus > Somniosus microcephalus. The sequence continues at coordinate 3,435,008 of NW_028225186.1, read as the reverse complement.
TTGGACAGGTGTTGGTCAGTGGATCAGTTTCTGTGTGTTCAGTCAGGTTGTGGAAAATGGGTCAGTTTCTGTGTGTATGGCCAGGATTTGGTCAGTTTATCACTTGCTGTGTGTTTGGCCAGGTTGTGGTCAATGGGCCAATGTCTGTGTTTTCGGTCAGATTGTGGTCTGTGGGCCAGTTGCTGTGTGTTCGATCAGGTTTAGGCCAGTGTGTCAGTAACTTTGTCCTCAGTAAGTTTGTGCTCAGTGGGTCAATTTCTGTGTTTTTGGTCAGAATGTGGTCAGTGGGTCAGTTTCTGTGTGTTCGTACCAATTGCTGGTCAGTGGGTCATTTACTGTGTGTTCTGTCAGATTGTGGTCAGTGGATCAGTTTCTGTGTGTTTGGTCAGGTTGAGGTCAGTTGGCCAGTTTCTGTGTGGGCGTTCAGGTTGTGGTCAGTGGGTACGTTTCTGTGTGATCGGCAAGGTTGTGGTCAGCCAGTCAGTTTCTCTGTGTTCAGATAGGTCAGTGTGTCAGTTTCCATGTGCTAGGTCAGGTTGTTGTCAGTGGGTCACTTTCTTTGTGTTTGTTCAGGTTGTGTCATTGTGTCAGTGTCTGTGTGTTTTGTCAGGTTGCGGACAGTGGGTCAGTTTCTGTGTGTTCAGTAAGGACCTGGTCATTGTCAGTTACTGTGTGGTCGGTCAGGTTCTGGTGAGTGAGCCAGTTTATGTGTGTTCGGTCAGGTTGTTGTCATTGGGTCAGTTTCTGTGTGTTTGGTCAGGTTGTGGTCAGTGGGTCCGTTTCTGTGTGCTCGGTCAGGATTTGATTAGTGTGTCAGATTCTTTGGCCTAGAAATTCAGTCTGGACACTTTTGGGGCGCTAAAGTCGGGCGCTCGCTAAAGTTAGCGCCCGCCGGAAAGTGTAGGCCACATCGCCGAAATTCAGTAGAGTTGGCCCTAACTTTGGCCGAGCGCTGAAACTGGCGTTTAAATGCTGTGTTCCGGCGCTAAGCCGGCGATGCGGCCTAATAACGCCGAAGCCGGGCGCTGCGCAGGTGCGGTCACGTTTTGATTGACAGCAGACACCCTGACCCCGGCCAGCTCTTAAAGGGGGAAGGGTCAACTTTCACTGCTGCCACGCCCTGCATGCTGGAGCCCTGCAGCTAGGCCTCAGCACTGCTGGTGTGCCAAAATAGCGCCTGGAGAATTGGAGAGGGCCCGTGAGCGAGCGCAGCGCTTCTCAGAGCATGCTCTGAGTGTGCTCATTCATGCTGTGGAGAAGAGAAGAGAGATCCTGTGCCCGGACAGTGGCAGGAAGGCTCCCAGGAGCCAGTACAGGAGAGCCTGGGGCAAAATCGCCCACAGGGTGTCATCCACCTGTGATGTCCCCAGGAGTGCGGACCAATGCCGCAAGTAGTTCAACGACCTCACTCGGATGGTGAAGGTGAGTACCCTTTCCAGTGTCCCCCTCATCCTTGCATGTGCACCTCACATTATGGGCAAAGGGACATCAAAGGCCTAATGGGCAGCCCTCCTCCCGCAGCAATGGCACTTGCATGTTCATCAATAGCACTTTCTGCACTTAACACACTGGACAAGCTATTCGACCATGGGAGGCAGTGCACCCAGCAACAGGGCACCACACTGGCCAATCTATTCCACCATGGGAGGCAGTGCACCCAGCAACAGGGCACCACACTGGCCAAGCTATTCCACCATGGGAGGCAGTGCACCCAGCAACAGGGCACCACACTGGCCAAGCTATTCCACCATGGAAGGCAGTGCACACAGCAACAGGGCACCACACTGGCCAAGCTATTCCACCATGGGAGGCAGTGCACCCAGCGACAGGGCACCACACTGTACTTAGAGGCCGTCCTTTCTCTTGCAGGCCAAGCTGGCGAGCAATGTAAGGAGCCAGTCTGTCACTGGTGGAGGCCGTCCCGAGTACCAGGCGCTCACTGATCTGGAGGAGAGCATGGCACAACTCATGCGTGGCCGTGTGACTGGCCCTGTCGCGATCGGCGAGGCGGACCCTCTACTGGTACCCACTGGTAAGGACATGACCAGTTGCACCTCTCTCGTTGCCCTCGCGCTTCAGATCTCCATCCTTTCCCACTGACCGACAAATGCGCATAATGCACCACGCAGGCCTCCCTCGCTGATGGCCTGTCCTCACTCTAAAGCTACTCTTGTGCCTTCCTGCTTTCAGCTGGTGAGGAGGAGGTAGTCCCTGAAGCGCAGAGAGCCAGGCCCTTGGAGGAGGAGGACATCGAGGACTAGGAGGAAGGCGGCTCATCGGGGGAACCCTCCTGCCCGCCAGGGGATGGCAATGGAGGGGAGGCGTCTGGCCTGCAGGAGAGCCAGGGGGAGGTGTTGGAGGGGAGGGCCGAAGCTGGTCCCAGTAGGGTGGACGCACACGGGAAGGCTCCGGCAGCACGCCAGCCTTCTCCCCAGAGGGGGGAGGTATTGGAGGGGAGGGCAGAACCTGGCCCAATTTGGGTCGACGCACGCGGGAAGGGTCGGCCATCTTGGCGGCCTTCTCCCCGGAGGGAGAGTCCGCCCTCCAGTCCGGACACGGTCCTCACCCAGGAGGTGCGCGTCCTCGATGAGATGTCGGCGGCATCTGAGCGGCGCCACCAAGAGTTCATGGGGGTGGTCGAACAGATGCCTCACGCCATTGAGTCCCTGGCTCAGAGTCTGGTGGCTTTCGGGGAATCACAGGCCAGGGGGTTCGAACAACTCATGGCAGTGCACGACAGGGGTGTCCAGCAACTGGCCGCCGTGCACGACAGGGGTGTGCAGCAACTCACGGCAGCGCAGGACGCAGGTGTGCAGCAACTGGCGGCAGCGCAGGACGCGACTCGCGAGATGAGTTGTGCCGTCCACACACTGGCAGAGCTGATGCGGGCACATACCAGGGCAGTTCGGGCACTCACCTCTGCCACACTCGCTGTGGCACGGAGGCATCGCCATGGCACCCGCCGCCCTGCTGCAGCACAGCGGTCTGGCCTCCCCCACATTGCTGCGCTTGCTACACTGCCAGCACGGCCGAGTGCCAGTGTCTCTGGTGAGCAGCGCGCACCTGCCATCAGCCAGCTTGCCCCCAATGGTGCTGCCGACACTGCCTCTCCCCCAGCCAAGGTGTGACGAGCTGCTGCTAAGACTGATGCTGCCCAGCCACAGCTGCAGCAGTCAGCAGCCGGCCCCTCCCGGGCCAGGCCTCGTCTAGGCCGAACCCCAAGCACATCTGCCGACATGCTTTGTGGCCGTCATGAGCCTTCCCCCAGCCTCGCCACACCCGCAGGGCCCAGGTTGAGGGGGAGCAGCAGTTCGGCCAGGTGCCGGAGAAGCCTGTTTATGGACTCGCCCTCTCGGAACACCCATTAGAGTGTGGTGAGAGCGGTTTCTTTTATATTGGGGGGCTTGTGTTGTGGGGGGCATTATTTTGTTAAGGCCGAGGATCAAGGCATTTTTTCTTTTCATGGGGGTGTCTCTGTTGTGGGAGGGGCTTATATTTGTAAGGCCGCTGTTGAAGGCCTTTTGGATGGGCCAGTTTTGTTAGTCCTCCCCAGGTTTTGGGAGTGACAGATGTTTTTGACTGTTTTTTGGGGGTCTTGTCTTTTTCTCTGTTTCATATGGGAAGGGCCCTGAGTTTGTGAAATAAAGTTTTGATTTATTCAGCATGTCCAGGTGTCATGTCTGAAGTGGTTGTTGCGTTAACCGGCTGAGGACTTGCGGAGCAGCTGCCTTCAGCTGCGTTCATTGCCAGAGGCCATTCCCTGACAGGGGTCCTAGAAGTGTTGATCAATAAGCCCCCGGTGGACGGTTCTTGGCCCTTGTCGCTCCCTCCTGGGCTGGTCCTCCTCCTCCTCCTCCTCCTCCTCCTGCTCGTCCTCCTGAGGTGATGGTCCAATGCCAGGTGGCAGTGCCTGAGTCCTGCGGATAGCCAGTTTGTGCAGCATGCAGCACACGATGACGAACTGGGAGACTCTATCCGGCGAATACTGAAGAGATCCTCCGGAATGATCCAGGCAGCGGAACCGTTGCTTGAGGATGCCTATCGTTTGCTCGATGATGTTCCTTGTGGCTTGATGGCTTTCGTTGTATGCCTCCTCCGCTGGGGTCCTGGGCGCGCGGAGCGGGGTCATGAGCCATGTACACAAAGGGTAGCCCTTGTCCCCGATAAGCCATCCCCTTGGTGGAGGCTGTGCCTCGAACATGTCAGCCACAGTAGCCTGGCGCAGGATAAATGCATCGTGGCTGCTTCCTGGGAAGCGGGCATTGACAGCTAGGATGCGCTGCCTGTGGTCACACACCAGCTGTACATTTAGGGCATGGTAGCCCTTCCGGTTGCAGTAATCCTCGGCATTGTGGATAGGTGCCCGCATAGCCACATGCGTGCAGTCAATGGCGCCCTGCAACATGGGGAAGCCCGCGATCCTGCCAAATCCGACGGCACACTGCTCCTGCCTCTGTCGGGTCATGGGGAAGGAGATGAATTGGTGTCTCCTTGCGTAAAGTGCATCGGTGACCTGCCGGATGCAGCGATGCGCGGCGAGCTCGGAGATGTTCGCTATGTCCGCAGCAGCGGCTTGGAAGGAGCCGCTTGCATAAAAGTTCAGAGCCACCGTGACCTTCACTTCCACCGAGAGAGACGTCCTGCACATCAGCTGTGGACGCAGATCTGTGTGAAGGAGCTGGCAGATCTCTGCAACCACCTCCCTTCTGAAGCGCAGCCTCTTCACACAATGCGCCGCAGTCATGGTGAGATAGGACACCTGCTGCCGGTATTGCCTGAGTGGGTAAGGCCTACGTTGCCGACGCCTGATGGCCCCTCTGCGTCTAGGCATGGCTGGCCCTCTCTCACAGCATCTGCGAGCCCTTCGCACATAATGCTGCAACTGAGGGTTGGCCCCCCATGCAGCCCCCATAATAAAGTGGAGAACAGATAAATCACAATGAATCAAATGTCAGCACTGGCCAGAAGCCAAAAATACCTCTCCTATGTTGTCCCAAATCTGTAACCTCTGTCCCTTGGTCTCTGTCCAGAAATCCAAAGCAGTAAAGTCATTGCAGCAAAATAGCTGTGCTTTATAGGTCAGTGTAAGTGCCCTTTAATTTGCGCTCCCCGAGGCCCACAGGGCCTCTTTTGCGTTCCACCTCACAGTTCTTAGCAACGCCATGCCCACATTGGGCGGGCGCCACTGAATTTCCGGTTTGGGACGCACAAACAGCGTTGCGCGACGATATGACATCATAAGCTGTGCGCGCACCTGAGCGGGCGCAAACACTTTGCGCCGGCACTAAATGTCAACTGAATTTGGGCGTCGGCGCAGATCGGTCTGCGTTCAGGCGCTAAGTGTCTAGCGCCGGAAATATAGCCCTTTTATGGCGTTAGCGGCTGGCGCAACCCACTGAATTTCTAGGCCTTTGAGTTCATTCAGGTTGTGTACATTGGGACAGTTTCTTTGTGTTCAATCAATTTGCTGTCAGTGTACTAGTTGCTGTGTGTTCGGTCAGGGTATGGCCCATGGGTCAGTTTCTGTGTGTTCGGTCAGTTTGTGGTCAATGGGTCAGTTTCTTTCTGTTCGATCAGGATTTGGTCTGCGTGTCAGTTTCTGTGTGCTCGGTCAGGTTGTGGTCAGTGGGCCAGTTTCTGTGTGTTCAGTCAGGATTTGGTCAGTGGTTCAGCTTCTGTGTGTTCGTCAGGTTGTGTTCAGTGGGTCAGTTTCTTGTGTTTGGTCAGAATGTGGTCAGTAGGCGAGTTTCTGTGTGTTCAGTCAGGTTGTGGTCGATGGGCCAGTTTCTCTGTGTTCAGTCAGGTTGTTGTTCAGTGGGTCAGTTTCTGAGTGTTCGGTAAAGATGTGGTCAGTGGGCCAGTTTCTGTGTGTTCGGTCAGGTTGTGGTCAGTGGGTCAGTTTCTGTGTGTTCAGTCAGGTTTTGTTCTGTGTGTCAGTTTTTGTGTGATCAGTCATGCTGTGGTCAGTGGGTCAGATTCTGTGTGTTCGGTCAGGATGTGGTCAATCGTTCAGTTTCTGTGCATCCTCTCAGGTTGTGGTCAGTTGGTCGGTTTCTGTGTGTTTGGTCAGGAGGTGGTCAATGTGTCATTTGCTGTGTTTTCGGTCAGGATATGTCAGTGTGTCAGCTTCTTTGTTTTCAGTCAGAATTTAATCAGTGGTGCAGTTTCTGTGCTCTCGGTCAGGTTTAGGTCAGTGGGTCAGTTATTGTGTGTTCAGTCAGGTTGCGGTCAGTGGGTCAGTTTCTTTGTCTTCTTTCAGGTCATGGTCAGAATGTCAGTTTCTGCTTGTTTGTTCAGGTTGTGATCAGTGGGCCATGTTTTGTTTTGTCAGTCAGTTGTGGTCAGTGGGTCAGTTTCTGTGTGTTTGGTCAGGTTGTGGGCAGTGGGTCAGTTTCTGTTTTTTTAGTCAGGATATGTCAGTGGGTCAGTTTCTGTGTTTTCGGTCAGAATTTGGTCAGTGATGCAGTTTCTGTGCTCTCGGTCAGGTTGTGGTCAGTGGGTCCCTTTATCTGTGTTCGGTCAGGATTTGGTCAGTGGTTCAGTTTATGTGTGCTCGGTCAGATTATGGTCAGTGTGCCAGTTTCTGTGTGTTCATTCAGGTTGTGTTCAGTGTGTCAGTTTCTGTCTGTTCAGTCAGGTTGCGGCCAGTGGGACAGTTTCTGTTTGCTTGGACAGGAGGTGATCAGTGGGTAAGTTTCTGTGTGTTCATTCAGGTTGCCTTCAGAATGGTCAGGTTCTGTGTGGCCCGTCAGGATGTGGTCAGTGCGTCAGTTTCAGTGTGTTCGGAAAATTAGTTGTCAGTGTGACATTTTCTGTGTTTTTGGTCAGTTTCTGGTCAGAGTGTCAGTTTCTGTTTGTTCATTCATGTTGTGGTCAGTGGGTCCGTTTCTGTGTGATCGGTCAGATTGTGTTCATTGTGTCAGTGTCTGTGTGCTAGGTCCGGTTGTGGTCAGTGGGTCACTTTCTGTGTGTTTGTTCAGGTTGTGGTCATTGTGTCAGTGTCTGTGTGTTTTGTTAGTTTGCGGTCAATAGATCAGTTTCTATGAGTTAGTTCAGGATGTGTTCAGGATGTGGTCTTGGTAAAGGGTTTTGACCCAAAACTTTGAATCTAATTTCTCTCCACGATTGTTGTCTGGCCTGCTGAGATTTTCCAGCATTTTCTGTTGTTATTTCAGTTTCTGTGTGATCAGTCAGGACTTGGTCACTGTGTCAGTTTCTGTGTGGTCGGCCAGGTTGTTGTGGGTGAGCCAGTTTATGTGTGTTCTGTAAGTTTTTGGTCATTGGGTCAGGTTCTGTGTGTTTGGTCAGGTTGTGTTCAGTGGGTCTGTTTCTGTGCGCTCGGCCATGTTTTGTTCAGTGGGTCAGATTCTGTGAGTTCGTTCAGGATGTGTTTAGTGGGTAAGTTTCAGTATGTTCAGTCATGTGGTCGTCAATGTGTCAGTCTTTGTGTTCTCGGTCATGTTGTGGTCAGTAAATCAGTTTCTGTCGATTCCGTCAGTTTGTGGTCAGTGGGACAGTTTCTGTGTGTTCAGGCAAGTTGTTGTCTCTCGTCCAGTTGCCGTGTGTTTGGTCAGGATTTGTTCACTTGGTCACTTTCTGTGTGTTTGGCCAGGTAGTGATCAATGCGTCAGTTTTGGTGTGCTCGGTCAGATTGTGCTCAATGTGTCAGATTCTGTGTGTTCAGTCAGGTTGTGGTCAGTGGATCAGTTTCTGTGGGTTCTGTCAGTGTGTGGTCAGTGGGTCAGTTTCTGTGTGTTCCATGAAGTTGTTTTCATTGGGTCAGTTTCTGTGTGTTCGGTCCGGATTTGTTCAGTTGGTCACTTTCTGTGTGTTTGGCCATGTTGTGGTCAATGGCTCAGTTTCAGTGTGTTCAGTCAGGTTGTCGTCAGTGTGTCAGTTTCAATTCTTGTTCGGTGAGGTTGTGGTCAGTGGGTCAGTTTCCGTGTGTTCAGTCAGGATGTGGTATGTGGGCCAGTTTCTGTGTGTTCCGTCAGGATGGGGTCGGTTGGCCAGTTTCTGTGTGTTCGGTCAAGTTGTGGTCAGTGGGCCAATTTCGGTGTGTTTGGTCAGGTTGTGGCCGGTGGGCCAGTTTCTGTGTGTTCCATCAGGTTGTGGTCAGTGGGTCAGTTTCTGTGTGTGCCATCGGGTTGTGGTCAGTGGGTCAGTTTCTGTGTGTGTGGTCAGTTTGGGTTCAGTGGGTCAGTTTCTGTGTGTTTTGTCAGGTTGTGTTCAGTGTGTCAGTTTCTGTGTGTTTTGCCAGATTGTGGTCAGTCGTTCTGTTTCTGTGTGTTTGGACAGGTGCTCGTCTGTGGTTCAGTTTCTGTGTGTTCAGTCAGTTTGTTGCCAGTGGGTCAATTTTTGTTTGCTCGGTCAGGTTGTGGTAAATTAATCAGTTTCAGTGTGTTCAGTCAGTTTGTGGTCAGTGGATCAGTTTCTGTTGGTTCTGTCAGTGTGTGGTCAGCGTGACAGTTGCTGTTTGTTCGGTCAAGTTGTCAGTGGTTCAGTTTCTGTGTGTTCGGTCAGGATTTGTTCAGTTGGTTAGTTTGTGAGTGCTTGGCCAGGTTGTGGTCAATGGGTCAGTTTCGGTGTGTTGGTTCATGTTTTGTTAGGAAGGCCCTTTTCTGTGAGCTTGGTCAAGTGTGGTCAGTGGGACAGTTTAACTTTTTGTTCGTTCAGGTTGTGGTCAGTGGGTCAGTTTCAGTGTTTGTTCATTCAGGTTGTTTACCATGGGTCAGTTTCTGTGTGTTCGGACAGGTCGTGCTCAGTGGGACATTATCAGTGCTTTCGGTCAGGTTATGTCAGTGTGTCAGCTTCTGTGTGGTCGGTCAGGTTATGTAACTGGGTCAGTTTATGTGTGCTCAGTCAGGTGGTGGTCTGTGGGACAGATTCTCTGTGCTCGGTCAGGTTATGTCAATGGATAATTTTCTGTGTGCTCGGTCATGTTATGTCAGTGGGTCAGTTTCTGTGTGCTCTGACAGGTTGTGGTCAGATGGTCAGTTTCTGTGTGTTCGGACGGGTTGTTTTCAGTGGGTCCGTTTATGTGTGTTCAGTCAGGATTTGGTCAGTGTGTCAGTTTCTGTGTGTTCAGTCAGGATTTGGTCAGTGTGTCAGTTTCTGTGTGTTTGGTCAGGTTGTAGACAGTGGGTCAGTTTATATGTGTTTGGTCAGGATTTGTTCAGAAGGCCAATTTCTGTGTGTACGATCAGCTTGTGGTCAGTGGCTCAGTTTATGTGTGTTCTTTCAGGTTGTCTTCAGATGGTCATTTTCTGTGTTTTCAGTCTGGTTGTCGGCAGTGGTTCAGTTTATGTTTGATCGATTAGGTGGGTCAGTTGGTCAGTTTCTGTGTGATCATTCAGGTTGTGGTCAGTGTGTCAGTTTCTGTGCGTTCAGCCAGGATTGTTCAGTGTGTCAGTTTCTCTGTGCTCGGTCAGGATGTGGTCAGTTGGTAGTTTCTGTGTCTTCGTTCATGTTGTGTTCATTGTGTCAGTTTCTGTGTGTTCGGTCAGGTTGTGGTAAGTGTGTCAATTTCTGTGTTTTCTGTCAGGATTTGTTCAGTGTGTAATTTTCCATGTGATCAGTCATGCTGTGGACAGTGGGTCAGATTCTGTGGCCTAGAAATTCAGTCTGGACACTTTTGGGGCGCTAAAGTCGGACGTTCGCTAAAGTTAGCGCCCGCCGGAAAGTGTAGGCCACATCGCCGAAATTCAGTAGAGTTGGCCAAGAGTTTGGCCGAGCGCTGAAACTGGCATTGCAATGCTCTCTTCAGGCGCTAAGCCGGCGATGCGGCCTGATAACGCCGAGGCCGGGCGCAGCGCAGGTGCGGTCATGTTTTGATTGACAGCAGACACCCTGATGCCGGCCAGCTCTTAAAGGGGAATGGTCCACTTTGACTGCTGCCACGCCCTGCATACTGGAGCCCTGCAGCTAGGCCTCAACACTGCTGGTGGGCCAAAATAGCGCCTGGAGCCATGGAGAGGGACCGTGAATGAGCGCAGCGCTTCTCAGAGCATGCTCTGAGGGTGCTGATTAATGGTGTCGAAAACAAAAGAGAGATCTTGTGCCCGGACAGTGGCAAGAAGGCTCCCAGGAGCCAGTACAAGGAAAGCCTGGAGGAAAATCGCCCGCAGGGTGTCATCCACCTGCGATGTCCCCAGGAGTGCGGACCAATGCCGCAAGAAATACAACGACCTCACTCGGATGGTGAAGGTGAGTACCCTTTCCAGTGTCCTCCTCATCCTTGCATGTGCACCTTACATTATGGGCAAAGGGACCTCAAAGGACTAATGGGCAGCCCTCCTCCCGCAGCAATGGCACTGGCATGATCATCAATAGCACTTTCTGCACTTACCACACTGGCCAAGCTATTTGACCATGGGAGGCAGTGCACACAGCAACAGGGCACCACACTGGCCAAGCTATTCGACCATGGGAGGCAGTGCACACAGCAACAGGGCACCACACTGGCCAAGCTATTCGACCATGAGAGGCAGTGCACACAGCAACAGGGCACCACACTGTACTTAGAGGCCGTCCTTTCTCTTGCAGGCCAAGCTGGCGTGGAATTTGAGGAGCCAGTCTGCCACCGGGGGATGCCGTCCCCAGTACCAGCCGCTCAGTGAGCTGGAGGAGAGCGTGGCTCGACTCATGCGTGCCCGGGTGACTGGCCCTATTGCGATCACAGATGCGGACCCTGTACTGGGACCCACTGGTAAGGACATGACCGGCTGGACCTCTGTCGTTGCCCTTGCGCTTCAGATCGACATCCTTTCGCACTGACCGACAAATGCGCATAATGCCACCACTCAGGCCTCCCTCGCTGATGCGCTGTCCTCACTCTAAAGCTACTCTTGTGCCTTCCTGCTTTCAGCTGGTGAGGAGGAGGTGGTCCCTGAAGCTCAGAGTGCCAGGCCCTTGGAGGAGGAGGACGACGAGGACCAGGAGGAAGGCAGCACATCGGGGGAACCCTCATCCACGCCAGGGGATGGCAATGGAGGGGAGACATCTGGCCTGCAGGAGAGCCAGGGGGAGTGTTGCAGGGGAGGGCAGATCCTGGGCCCAGTGGGCTCGAGGCACGTGGGAAGGGTCCGGCAGCACACCGGCCTGCTCCCCAGAGCGGGGAGGTGTTGCAGGGGAGGGCAGATCCTGGGTCCAGTGTGCTCGAGGCACGTGGGAAGGGTCGGCCAGCTCGGCGGCCTTCTCCCCAGAGGGAGAGTCTGCCCTCCAGTCCGGAGACTGTCCTCGCCCAGGAGGTGCGCCTCCTCGATGAGCTGTCGGCGGCGCCTGAGCGGCGCCACCAGGAGTTCATGGGGGTTGTGCAACAGATGCCTCAGGCCATTGAGTCCCTGGCTCATAGTGTGGTCGCTTTCGGGGAATCACAGGCCAGTGGGGGGTCGAACAACTCACGGCAGCGCAGGACAGGGGTGTCCAGCAACTCGCGGCAGCCCAGGGCGTGACTCGCAAGATGAGTGGTGCCGTCCAGACACTGGCAGAGCTGATGCGGGCACATACCAGGGCAGTTCGGGCACTCACTTCTGCCACACTCGCTGTGGCGTGGAAGCATCGCCAGGGCACCCGCCGCCCTACTGCAGCACAGCAGTCTGGCCTCCACCAGATTGCTGCGCTTGCTGCACTGCCAGCCCGGCCGAGTGCCAGTGTCTCTGGCAAGCAGCGCGCGCCTGCCTTCAGCCAGCTTGCCCCCATTGGTGCAGCCGACACTGCCACTCCCCCAGCCAAGGTGCGACGAGCTGCTGCTGAGACTGATGCTGGCCAGCCACAGCTGCAGCAGTCAGCAGCCGGCCGCTCCCGGGCCGGGCCTCGTCTAGGCCGACCCCCAAGGGCATCTGCCGACACGCATTGTGGCCCTCATGAGCCTTCCCGCAGCCTTGCCACACGCGCAGGGCCCAGGTTGAGGCGGAGCAGCAGGTCGGGCAGAGGCCAGAGAAGCCTGTCTAAGGACTCGCCCTCTCGGCACACCCATTAGAGTGTGGTGATAGCTGTTTTTTTTATATTGGGGGGCTTGTGTTCTGGGGGGGCATTATTTTGGTAAGGCCGAGGATCAAGGCATTTTTTGTTTTTAGGGGGGTGTTTGTGTTGTGGAGGGGGGGCCTTATTTTTGTAAGGCCGATGATGAAGGCCATTTGGATGGACAAGCTTTGTTAGTCCTCCCCAGGTTTTGGGAGTGACAGATGTTTTTGACTGTTTTTTGGGGGTCTTGTCTGTTTTTCTGTTTCAAGTGGGAAGGGCCCTGAGTTTGTGAAATAAAGCTTTTTATTTATTCAGCATGTCCACGTCTCAGGTTTCAAGTGGTTGTTGCATTAACCGGCTGAGGGCTTGCGGTGCGGCTGCCTTCAGGTGCATTCATTGCCACAGCCCATTCCCTGACAGGGGGCCTAGAAGTGTCGATCAATAAGCCCCCGGCGGACGACCCTTGGACCTTGTGGCTCCCTCCTGGGCTGGTACTCCTCCTCCTCCTCCTTCTCCTCATGGTCCTCCTGCTCGTCCTCCTGAGGTGGTGGTGCAATGTCAGGTGGCAGTGCCTGAGTCCTGCGGATAGCCAGGTTGTGCAGCATGCAGCACACGACGACGAACTGGGAGACTCTATCCGGCGAATACTGTAGAGATCCGCTGGAACGATCCAGGCAGCGGAACCGCTGCTTGAGGACGCCTATCATTTGCTCTATGATGTTCCTTGTGGCTTGATGGCTTTCGTTTTATGCCTCCTCCGCTGGGGTCCTGGGCGCGCGGAGCGGGGTCATGAGCCATGTACACAAAAGGTCGCCCTTGTCCCCGATAAGCCATCCCTTGGTGGAGGCTGTGCCTCGAACATGTCAGCCACAGTAGTCTGGCGCAGGATAAATGCATCATGGCTGCTTCCTGGGAAGCGGGCATTGACAGCTAGGATGCGCTGCCTGTGGTCACACACCAGCTGTACATTTAGGGCATGGTAGCCCTTCCGGTTGCTGTAATCCTCGGCATTGTGAATAGGTGCCCGCATAGCCACATGCATGCAGTCAATGGCGCCCTGCACCATGGAAAAGCGCGCGATCCTGGCAAATCTGATTGCACGCTGCTCCTGCCACTGTCGGGCCATGGGGAAGGAGATGAATTGGTGTCTCCTCGCGAAAAGTGCATCGGTGGCCTGCCGGATGCAGCGATGTGTGGCGAACTGGGAGATGTTCGCTATGTCCCCAGCAGTGGCTTGGAAGGAGCCGCTTGCATAAAAGTTCAGAGCCACCGTGACCTTCACTTCCACCGAGAGAGACGTCCTGCACATCAGCTGTGGATGCAGATCTCTGTGAAGCAGCTGGCAGATCTCTGCAACCACCTCCCTTCTGAAGCGCAGCCTCTTAACACAATGCGCCGCAGTCATGGTGAGATAGGGCACCTGCTGCCGGTATTGCCTGAGTGGGTGAGGCCTACGTTGCCGACGCCTGATGGCCCCTCTGCGTCTAGGCATGGCTGGCCCTCTCTCACAGCGTCTGTGAGCCCTTCGCACAATATGCTGCAACTGAGTGTTGGACCCCCATACAGCCCACAGAATAAAGTTGAAAACAGTGAAATCAAATGAATCAAATGTCAAAGCACTGGCCAGAAGCCAAAAATACCTCTCCTATGTTGTCCCAAATCAGTAAGCTCTTTCCCTTGGTCTCTGTCCAGAAATCCTAAGCAGTAAAGTCATTGCAGCAAAATGGCTGGGCTTTATAGGTCAGTGTAAGTGCCCTTTAATTAGCGCTCCCCGAGGCCCGCAGGGCCTCTGTTGCGTTCCACTTCACAGTTCTTAGCAGCGCCACGCCCACATTGGGCGGGCGCCACTGAATTTCCGGTTTGGGGCGCACAAATGCTTTGCACGACGAAATGACGTCATAAGCTGCGCGCGCAGCTGAGCGGGTGCAAACACTTTGCGCCGGCGCTAAATGTCAACTGAATTTGGGCATTGGCGCAGATCGGTCTGCGCCCGGGCGCTACGTGCCTAGTGATGGAAATATACCCCTCTTATGGCATTACCGGCTGGCGCAACCAACTGAATTTTTGTGTTTGGTCAGGATGTGGTCAATCGTTCAGTTTCTCTGCATTCTGTCAGGTTGTGGTCAGTGGGTCTGTTTCTGTGTGCTCTGTCAGGTTTTAGTCAGTGGGTCAGATTCTGTGAGTTCGTTCAGGATGTGTTCAGTCGATCAGTTTCAGTGTGTTCAGTCATGTTGTGGTCATTGTATCAGTCTTTGTGTGCTCGGTAATGTTGTGGTCAGTGTGTCAGATTCTGTGTGTTCAGTCAGATTGTGGTCAGTAAATCAGTTTCTGTCGATTCCGTCAGTTTGTTGTCAGTGGGACAGATTCTGTGTGTTCAGTCAAGTTGTTATCCGTCGTCCAGTTGCCCTGTGTTTGGTCAGGATTTGTTCAGTTGGTCAATTCAGTATGTTTGGCCAGGTTGTGATGAATGGGTCAGTTTCTGTGTGTTCAGTCAGGTTGTGGTCAGTGGGTCAGCTTCTGTGTGTTCCATCAAGTTGTTGTCATTGGTTCAGTTTCTGTGTGTTCGTTCCGGATTTGTTCCGTTGGTCACTTTCTGTGTGTTTGGCCAGGTTGTGGTCATTGGGTCAGTTGCAGTTTTTGTCCTGTGCAGATGTGGTCAGTGGGTCAGTTACTGTGTGTTTGGTCAGGTTGTGGTCAATGGGTCAGTTTCTGTGTGTTCAGTCAGGTTATGGTCAGTGTGTCAGTTTCAGTTTTTGTTCGGTGAGGTTGTGATCAGTGGGTCAGTTTCTGTGTGTTCGGACAGGATTTGGTCAGTGGGTCTGTTTCTGTGTGTTAGGTCAGTTTGTGGTCAGTGGTCAGTTTGTGTGTGTTTGGTCATGTTGTGTTCAGTGCGTCAGTTTCTGTGTGTTCATCCAGTTGGTGGCCAGTTGGTCATTTTCTATATGTTCGGACAGGTGCAGGTCTGTGGGCCACTTTCTGCCTGTTCAGTCAGGCTGTTGACAGTGGGTCAATTTATAGTTTTTCATTCAAGTTGTGGTCAGTGTGTCAGTTTCTGTGTGCTCAGTCAGGAGTTGGTCATTTTTCAGTTTCTGTGTGTTCGCTCAGGATGTGGTCAGTGGGTCAGTTTCTGTGTGTTCCTTCAGGTTGTGGTTATTGTGTCATTTCGGTTGGTTCGGTCAGATTGTGGTCATTGCGTCAGTTTCTGTGTGATCGGTCAGGATTTGGTCAGTGTGTCAGTTTCTGTGTGATCGGTCAGGTTATGGTCGGTGGTTCAGTTTCTCTGTGTTCGGACAGGTTGTTTTCAATGGGTCAGTTTCTGTGCATTCGTTGCATCTGTATTCCTTGTGTCAGTTCCTGTGTGTTCACTCAGTTTGTGGTCAGTGCTTCAGTTTCTGTGTGTTCAGACAGGTTGTGGTCAGTTGGTCAGTTTCTCTGAATGCGTTCCATTTGTGGTCATTGCATCAGTTTCTGATTGTTCGGTCAGGTTATGTTCAGTGGGTCAGTTTGTGTGAGTTCATTCAGGATATGTTCAGTGAGTCAGTTTCTTTGTGTTTGGTCATGTTATGTTCATTGTGTCAGTCATTGCGTGCTCGGTCAGGTTGTGGTCAGTGTTTCTCTTTCTGTGTGTTCAGTCAGGATTTGTTCAGTATGTCAGTTTCTGTGTGATCAGTAAGGATTTGGTCAGTGGATCAGTTTCTCTCGGTTCCATCAGTGTGTGGTCAGTGGGACAGTTTCTGTGTGTTCGGTAAAGTTGTTGTCAGTGGTTCAGTTTCTGTTTGTTCGGTCAGGATTTGTTCAGTGTGTCACTTTCTGTGTGTTTTTACCAGCTTGTGGTCAATGGGTCAGTTTCGGTGGGCTCGGTCAGGTTGTGGTCAGTATTTTTTCGGTCAGGTTTTTGTCAATGGTCCAGTTTCATTGTGCTCGGGCAGGTTGTGTTCTGTGGGTCAGTTTCTGTGTGTTTCGTCAGGATTTGTTCCCTGGGTCAGTTTCTCTGTGCTCACTGAGGAAGTGGACAGCGGGTCAGTCTCTGTGTGCTCAGACAGGTGGTGGTCTGTGGGTCAGTTTCTGTGTGTTCAGACAGGTGGTGGTCAAACGGTAAGTTTCTGTGTGTTCAGTCAGGTTGTGGTCAGTGGACCAGTTTCTGTGTGTTCCGTCAGTTTGGGGTCAGTTTGTCAGTTTGTGTGTGTTGCATCAAGTTGTTGTCATTGGGTCAGTTTCTGTGTGTTCTGTCCGGATTTGTTCAGTTGATCACTTTCTGTGTATTTGGCCAGGTTTTGGTCAATGTTTCAGTTTCAGTTTTTGTTCAGTGAGGTTTAGGTCAGTGGGTCTGTTTCTGTGTGTTCGGTCAGTTTGTGTTCAATGGGTCAGTTTCTGTGTGTTTGGTCAGGTTTGGTCAGCATGTCAGTTTCCGTTTTTGTTCGGTGAGGTTGTGGTCAGTGGTTCAATTTTTGTGTGTTCGGTCAGTATTTGGTCAGTGTGTCAGTTTATGTGTGCTCGGTCAGGTTGCAATCAGTGGGTCAATTTCTGTCTCTTCGGACAGGATCTGGTCAGTGGGTCAGTTTCCGTTTGTTTCATCAGACTGTTGTCAGTGGGTCAGTTTCTGTCTGTTCGGTCATGATTTGTTCAGTGGGTCAAATTATGTCTGTTCAGTCAGGTTGTGGTCGCTGGGTCATTTTCTGTGTGCTCGGTCAGGTTGTGGTAAGCGGGCCAGTTTCTGTGTTTTCGGTCAGTTTGGGGTCAGTTGTTCAGTTTCTATTTGTTTGGACAGGTGCTGGTCTGCAGGTCAGTTTCTGCATGTTCGATCAGTTTGTGGTCAATGGATCAGTTTCTGTGGTTTCTCACAGTTTGTGGTCAGTGGATCAGTTTCTCTGTGTTCGGTCAAGTTGTTGTCAGTGTGTCAGATTCTGTGTGGTCAGATTGTGGTCAGTGTATCTCTTTCTGAGTGTTCGGTCATGTTATGGTCAGAAGGTCAGTATCTGCGTGTTTGTTAATGTTTTTGTCAATGGGTCAGTTTCTGTGTGTTCTGTCAGGTTATGGTCAGTGGATTAGTTTCTGTGTGTTTGGTCAGGTTGTGTACATTTGGTCACTTTCTGTGTGTTCGGTCAGGTTGTGGTCAGTGGGGAAGTTTCTGTGTGCACTTTCAGGTTGTGATCAGTGGTTTAGTTTTGGTGTGTTCGATCAGTTGGTGGTAGTTTGGTCACTTTCAGTTTGTTCAGTCAGATTGTGGTCAATGGGTCAGTTTCTGTGTGTTCGGTCAGGATTTGTTCAGCGTGTTTGATTCTTTTGATCGGTCAGGTTATGGTCACTGGTTCAGTTTCTCTGTGTTCGGACAGTTTGTGGTCAGCGGATCAGTTTACGTGTCTTTGTTCCATCTGTGGTCCTTGTGTCAGTTCCTGTGTGCTCGCTCAGTTTGTTGCGTTTGGGTCAGTTTCTGTGTGGTCAGTCAGGATTTGGTCAGTTTTTCAGTTTCTGTGTGATCGGTCAGGTTGTGGTCAGTGGATCATTTTCTCTGAGTTCAGTCAGGATGTGTTCAGCGGGTAAGTTTCTGTGTTTGTGGTCAGCCTGTTGTCAGTGGGTCAGTGAATGTGTGCTAGGACAGGTGGTGGTCAGTGGGTCAGATTCTGTGTGTTCAATCAGTTTGTGGTCAGTCGATAAGTTTCTGTGGTTTCTGTCAGTGTGTGGTCAGTGGATCAGTTTCTCTGTGTTCAGTCAAGTTGTTGTCAGTGGGTCAGATTCTGTGTGGTCAGATTGTGGTCAGTGTATCAGTTCCTGAGTGTTCGGACAGGTTATGGTCAGAAGGACAGTTTCTGCGTGTTTGGTTGTTTTTAGTCAATGGGTCAGTTTCTGTGTGTTCTGTCAGGTTGTGGTCAGTGGATTAGTTTGTGTTTGTTTGGCCAGGTTGTGGTCATTTGATCATTTTCTGTGTGTTCAGTCAGATTGTGGTCAGTGGGTCAGTTTCTGTGTGTTCTGTCAGGTTGAGTTCATTGGATTAATTTCTGTGGGATCAGTCAGTGTGTGGTCAGTGGATCAGTTCTGTCTGTTTGGTCAAGTTGTTGTCAGAGGTTCAGTTTCTGTGTGTTGAGTCAGGATTTGTTCAGTTGTTCAGTTTCTGCGTGTTTGGCCAGATTCTGGTCAATTGGTCATTTCCTGTGTGTTCAGTCAGGTTGTGGTAGGAAGGACAGTTTCTGTGTGCTCGGTCATGATATGGTCAATGGGTCAGTTTCAGCATTTTTTCGGTCAGGTTGTGGTCAATGTGTCAGTTCCTGTGTGTTCAGTCAGATTGCGGTCAGTGGGTCATTTCCTGTGTTTTCGGGCAGGTTATGGGCAGTGGGTCAGTCTCTCTGTGCTCAATCAGGTTGTGGTCAGTGGGTTACTTCCTGTACTTCCTGTCTGGTTATGTCAGTTGGTGACATTTTCTGTTTTCGATCAGTTTGTGAGCAGTGGGTTAGTTTTATTGTGCTCCGTCTGGTTTTGGCCAGTGGGTCATTCCTGTGTGTTCAGTCAGGTTGCGGTCAGAAGGGCAATTTCTGTGTTCTTGGTCAGGTTATGGTCAGTCGGTCTGTTTCTGTGTTTGGTCAGGTTTTGGTCAATGGCTCAGTTTCTTTGTGTTCGGTCAGGTTGTGGTCAGTCTGTCAGTTTCAGTTTTTGTTCGGTGAGGTTGTGGTCAGTTGGTCAGTTTCTGTGTGATCGGTCAGGATTTGGTCAGTGTGTCAGTTTCTGTTTGATTCATCATACTGTTGACAGTTGATCAGTTTCTGTGCGTTCGGTCAGGATTTGGTCAGTGGGTCAGTTTCTGTGTGTTCGGTAAGGTTGTGGTCAATGTGTCAGTTTTTGTGTGCTTGGTCAGGTTGTGGTAAGTGAGCCAGTTTCTTTGTGTTCTCTCAGGTTCTGTCAGTGGGTCAGTTTCTGTGTGTTCGATGAGTTTGTGGTCAGTAGGTCAGTTTGTGTGTGTTCAGTCAGGTTGTGTTCAGTGCGTCAGTTTCTGTGTGTTCAGCGAGATTGTGGTCAGTGGGTGAGTTTCTATGTGTTTGGACAGGATCTGGTCAGTGGGTCAGTTACTGTTTGTTTCATCAGACTGTTGACAGTGGGTCAGTTTCTGTGCGTTCGGTCAGGATCTGGTCAGTGGGCCAGTTTCTGTGCGTTCGGTCAGGTTGTGGCCAGTGTGTTAGTTTCTGTGTGCATGGTCAGGTTGTGGTAAGTGATCCAGTTTCTTTGTGTTCTGTTAGGTTCTGTCAGTGGGTCAGTTTCTGTGTGTTCGGTCAGTTTGTGGTCAGTGTGTCAGTTTGTGTGTGTTCAGTCAGGTTGTGTTCAGTGCGTCAGATTCAGTGTGTTCAGCGAGGTTTTGGTCAGTGGGTCAGTTTCTATGTGTTTGGACAGGATCTGGTCAGTGGGTCAATTACTGTTTGTTTCATCTGTGGGTCCTTTTCTGCGTGTTCGGTCAGTTTGTTGCCAGTTGGTCAACTTCAGTGTGTTCATTCAGGTTGTGGTCAGTGTGTCAGTTTCTGTGTGCTCAGTCAGGCGTTGGTCATTGTGTCAGTTTCTGTGTGTTCGGTCAGGTTGTGGTCAGTTGGTCAGTTTCTCGGTGTTCATTCAGGTTGTGGTTATTGTGTCAGTTTCGGTGTGTTCGGTCAGGTTGTGGTCATTGGGTCAGTTTCTGTGTGATCGGTCATGATTTGGTCAGTGTGTGAGCTTCTGTGTGATCAGTCAGGTTATGGTCAGTGGTTCAGTTTCTCTGTGTTCGGACAGGTTGTGGTCAGTGGGTCAGTTTCTGTGTGTTCGTTCCATCTGTGGTTCTTGTGTCATTTTCTGCGTGTTCGCTCAGTTTGTTGTCAATGGGTCAGTTTTTTGTGGTCAGTCAGGATTTGGTCTGTGTTTCAGTTTCTGTGTGTTCGGTGAGGTTGTGTTCAGTGGTTCATTTTCTCTGATTTCAGTCAGGATGTTTTCAGTGGGTAAGTTTCTGTGTTTGTGGTCATACTGTTGTCAGTGGGCCAATTACTGTGCACTCGGACAGGTGGTGGTTAGTGGGTGAGTTTCTGTGTGTTAGGACAGGTGGTGATCAGTTTGTCAGTTTCTGTGCGTTCAATCAGTTTGTGGTCAGTGGGTCAGTTTCTGTGTGTTCTGTCAGGTTGTGGTCAGTAGATTAGTTTATGTGTTTTTGTTCAGGTTGTGGTCATTTGGTCACTTTCTGTGTGTTCGGTCAGGTTGTGGCCAGTTGGTCAGTTCTGTATGCACCGCCAGGTTGTGATCAGTGGTTCACTTTTGGTGTGCTCGGTCAGGTTGTGGTCATTTGGTCACTTTCAGTGTGTTCGTTCAGATTGTGTCGAATGGGTCAGTTTCTGTGAGTTCGGAGAAGTTGTGGTCAGTTGACCAGTTTCTGTGTGTTCCGTCAGTTTGTCGTCAGTGGATCAGTTTCAATGGGTTCTGTCAGTGTGTGGTCAGTGGGTCAGTTTCTGCCTGTTTGATCGAATTGTTGTCAGAAGTTCATTTTCTTTGAGTTCTGTCAGGATTTGTTCAGTTGGTCAGTTTCTGAATGTTTGGCCAGGTTGTGGTCATTGGGTCAGGTTCTGTGTGTTCAATCAGGTTGTGGTCAGTGGGTTAGTTTTTGTGTGTTCGGTCATGGTGTTGTCAGTGTGTCAGTTTCTGTGTTCAGTCAGGTTGTGGTTAATGTATAAGGTTCTCTGTGTTCGCTGAGGTTGTGGTCAGTTTGCCAGTTTCTGTTTGTTTCGTCACACTGTTGTTAGTGGATCAGTTTCTGTGTGTTCGGTCAGGAATTGGTCAGTGGTTCAGTTTTTGTGTGTTCGGTCAGGTTGTGGTCAGTCGATCAGTTTCTGTGTGCACCATCAGTTTGTGGTCAGTGGTTCAGCTTTGGTGTGGTCGGTCGGGTTGCGGTCATTTGGTCACTTTCAGTGTGTTCGGTCAGATTGTGGTCAATCGGCCAGATCCTTTGTGATTGGACATGTTGTGGTCAGTGGGTCAGTTCTTGTGTGTTTGGTCAAGATATGGTCAGTTGATCAGTTTCTGTGTGTTCAGTCAGCTTGTGGTCAGTGGATCAGTTTCAGTTTTTGTTCGGTGAGTTTGTGGTCAGTGGGTCAGTTTGTGTTTGTTCAGTCAGGTTGTGTTCAGTGCATCAGTTTCTGTGTCTTCAGCCAGTTTGTGGTTAGTGGGTCAGTTTCTATGCGTTTATTCAGGTGCTGGTCTGTGGGTCAGTTTCTGCATGTTCGGTCAGTTTGTCACCAGTGGCTCAACTTCTCTGTGTTCATTCAGGTTGTGGTCAGTGTGTCAGTTTCTCTGTGCTCAGTCAGGAGTTGGTCATTGTGTCAGTTACTGTGTTTTCAGAAAGGATCTGGTCTGTGGGTCAGTTTCCGTATGTTCAATCAGGTTGTGTTCAGTGGGGCAATTTCTGTGTTCTCGGTCAGGTTATGGTCAGTCGGTCAGTTTCTGTGTTCGGTCAGGTTGTGGCCAGTCGGTCAGTTTCTGTGTGTTCGGTCAGGACATGGTCAGAATGTCAGTTTCTGCGTGTTTGTTCAGGTTGCCGTCAGAGGCTCAGTCTGATTGAATTCGGCCAGTATATGTTCAGTGGGCCAGTATCTGTTTGTTCGGTCAGGTGTAGTCAGTGGGTCAGATTATTTGTGTTCAGTCAGGTTCTGGTCAGTGGGTCAGTTTCTGTGTGTTCAGTCAGGTTGTGGTCAGTGCGTAAGTTTATGTGTGTTCGGTCTGGATTTGGTCAGTGTGTCAATTTCTATGTGACCTTTATGATTTTGGTCAGTGGGTAAGTTTCTGTGTTTTTGGTGAGGTTGTGTTCAGTGGGTCAGTCTCTGTGGATTTGCTCCGGTTGTGGCCAGTGTGTCCGTTACTGTTTGTCCGGTCAGAATATGGTCAGATGGTCAGTTTCTGGGTAATTGGTCAGGTTGTGATCAGTGGTTCCAATTGGTTGACTTTGGTCAGTATTTGGTCAGTGGACCAATTTCTGTTTGCTCGATAAATTTTGGTCAGTTTCTGTGTGACCTGTCAGGTTGTGGTCAGTAGGTCAGTTTCCATTTGTTCGGTCAGGTTGTGGTCAGTGGGTCTGTTTCTGTGTGTTTGGTCAGGTTGTGTTCAGTGCGTCAATTTTTGTTTGTTCAGCCAGGTTTTGTTCAGTGGATCTTTTTCTATTTGTTTTGACAGGTGCTGGTCCATGGGTCAGTTACTGTGTGCTCGGTCAGGTTTTGTTCAGTGGGCCAGATTCTGTGAGTTCATTCTGGATGTGTTCAGTGGATCAGTTTCTGTGGGTTCCGTCAGTGTGTGGTTAGTTGGTCAGTTTCTGTGTGTTCGTTCAAGTTATTGTCATTGGATCAGTTTCTGTGTGTTCGGTCTGTATTTGTTCAGTTGGCCACTTTCTGTGTGTTTGGCCAGGTTGTGGTCAGTGGGTCAGTTTTGTTGTGTTCGGTCAGGGTGTGGTCAGCGGGTCAGTTTAGTTGTGTTCGGTCAGGTTGTGGTCAGTGGGTCAGTTTCCGTGTGTTTGGTCAAGTTGTAGTCAGTGGGTCAGTTTATGTTTTTTCTGTGAGGATTTGGTCAGTGTGTCAGTTTCTGTGTGTTTGTTCAGGTTGTGGTCAGTGTGTCAGTTTCTGTCTGATCGGTCAGTTGTGGTCAGTGGGTCGGTTTCTGTGTGTTTGGTCAGGATGCGGTCAGTGGATTAGATTCTGTGTTCTAGGTCAGGTTGTTGTCAGTGAGTCCCTTTCTGTGTGATTGTTCAAGTTGTGGTCATTGTTTCAGTGTCTGTGTGTTTTGTCAGGGTGTGGTCAGTGGTTCATTTTCTGTGTGTTCAGTCAGGACTTGGTTACTGGGTCAGTTTTTCTGTGTTCAGTCAGGCTGAGGTCAGTGTGACAGTTTCTGTGTTTGGTCAGGTTGTTGGCAGTGTGTCAGTTTCTGTGTGTTTGGTCAGATTGTGGTCAGTTGGTCAGTTTCTGTGTTTTCGGTCAGGTTGTTGTCAGTGGGTCAGTTCCTGTGTGCTGGTCAGGTTGTTGCCTGTGGGTCAGGTTCAGTGTGTCCAGTCAGGTTGTGGTAAGTGGGTAAGTTTGTGTGTGTTTGGTGAGGTTGTGGACAGTGTGTCAGTTACTTTGTGATCGGTCAGGTTTTGGTCAGAGGGTCAGATTCCGTGAGTTCATTCAGGATGTGTTCAGTGGGTCAATTTCTGTGTGTTCAGTCAGGTTGTGGTCAGTGGATCAGTTTCTGTCGATTCCTTCAGTTTGTGGTCAGTGGTAAAGTTCCTGTGAGTTCAGTCAAGTTTTTGTCAGTGTTCCAGTTTCTGTGTGTTCGGTCAGAATTTGTTCAGGTTGTCACTTTCTGTGTTTTTGACCAGGTTGTGGTCAATGCGTAAGTTTCGGTGTTCTCGGTAACATTGTGGTCAGTGTGTCAATTTCAGTGTTTGTTTGGACAGGTTGTGGTCAATGGGTCAGTTTCTTTTTGCTCGGGCATTTTGTGTTCTGTGAGTCAGTTTCTGTGTGTTTGGTCAGGATTTGGTCCGTGGGTCAGTTTCTGTGTGCTCAGTAAGGATGTGGACCGTGGGTCAATTTCTGTGTGCTCGTACAGGTGGTGGTCATTGTATCAGTTTCTGTCTGTTCATGCAGGAGGTGATCATTAGGTCAGTTGCTGTCTGTTCAGTCAGGTTGTGGTCAGTGGATCAGTTTCTGTGGGTTCCGTCAATGAGTTATTGTCATTGGGTCAGTTTCTGTGTGTTCGGTCCGTATTTGTTCAGTTGGCCACTTTCTGTGTGTTTGGCCAGGTTGTGGTCAATGAGTCAGTTTCTATGTGTTCTGTCAGTATGTGGTCAGTGGGTCAGTTTGTGTGTGGTCGGCCAGGATTTGGTCAGTGTGTCAGTTTCTGTGGGGTGAGTCAGTTTGTGAACAGTGGTTCAGTTTCTGTGTGTTCAGGCAGGTTGTGTTCATTGGGTCAGTTTCTGTGTATTCATTCCATTTGTGGTCATTGTGTTAGTTTCTGGGTGTTCGGTTAGGTTCTGGACAATGGCTCAGTTTCTCTGAGTTCGTTCATGTTTGGTCATTGTGTCAGACTTTGTGTGCTCGGTCAGGTTGTGGTCAGTGTGTCAGTTTCTGTGTGTTCAGTCAGGATTTGTTCATTGTGTCAGTTTCTGTGTGATCAGCAAGGTTTTGTTCAGTGGATCAGTTTCTGTCGGTTCGATCAGTGTTTGGACAGTGGGAAGGTTTATGTGTGTTCGGTCTAGTTGTTGTCAATTGTTCAGTTGCTTTGCGTTCGTTCAGGATTTGTTCAGTGTGTCACTTTCTGTGTGTTTCATCAGATTGTTGTCAGTGGGTCAGTTTCTGTGTGTTCGTTCAGGATTTGGTCAGTATGTCAGATTCTGTGTGTTCTGGCAGGTTGTGGTCAGTGAGTCAGTTTTTGTGTGCTCAGTCTGGCTGTGGAACGTGGGCCAGTTTCTGTGTGTTCCTTCAGGTTGTGGTCAGTGGGTCAGTTTATCTGTGTTCGGTCAGTTTGTGGTCATTGGCCAGTTTGTGTGTGTTTGGTCAGGTTGTGTTCAGTGTGTCAGTTTCTGTGTCTTCAGCCAAGTTGTGGTCAGTGGGTCAGTTTCTGTGTGGTCGATCAGGTTGTCGCCAGTGGGTCTATTTATGTGTGTTCATTCAGGTGTGATCAGTGTATCAGTTTCTGTGTGCTCAGTCAAGGGTTGTTCATTGTGACAGTTTCTGTGTGTTCGGTCAGGTTGTGGTCAGTGGGTCAGTTTCTGTTTGTTCATTCAGGTTGTGGTTATTGTATCAGTTTCGGTGTGATCGGTCAGATTGGGGTAAGTGTGTCAGTTTCAGTGTTTGTTCCATCAGGTTTTTGTAAATGGGTCACTTTCTTTGTGCTCGGGCAGGTTGTATTCTGTTTTTTCCGTTTCTGCCTGTTTGGTCAGGATTTGGTCCCTGGGTAAGTTTCTGTGTGCTCAATAAGGATGTGGACAATGGGTCAGTTTCTGTGTGCACGGACATTTGGTGGTCTGTGGGTCAGTTTCCGTGTGTTCAGACATGTGGTGGTCAATTAGACTGTTTCTGTGTGTTCAGTCAGCTTCTGGTCAGTGGATCAGTTTCCGTGGGTTCCGTCAGTGTGTGGTCAGTGGTACAGTTTCTGCGTGTTACAGCAAGTTGTTGTCATTGGGTCAGTTTATGTATGTTCGGTCCGGATTGTTCAGTTGGTCACTTTCTGTGTGTTTGGTCAGGTGGTGGTCAATGGGTCAGTTTCTTCGTGGTCGGTCAGTTTGTGTTCATTGTGTCAGTTTCAGTTTTTGTTCGGTGAGGTTCTGGTCAGTGGATCAGTTTCCATGTGTTCAGTCAGGATTTGCTCAGTGTGTCAGTTTCTGTGTGCTCGGTCAGTTTCGGATCAGTGGGTCAATTTCTGTCTTTTCGGAAAGGATCTGGTAAGTGGGTCAGCTTCTGTGTGTTTGTACAGGTGCTGATCTGCGGCTCAGTTTCTGCATGTTAGGTCAGGTTGTCGCCAATGGGTCAATTTTTGTTTGCTCGGTCAGTTCGTGCTCAGTTCGTCAGTTTCAGTGGGTTCAGTCATTTTATGGTCAGTGGATCATTTTCTGTTGGATCCGTCAGCGTGTGGTCAGTGGGTCAGTTTCTGTTTGTTCGGTCAAGTTGTTGTCAGCGGTTTAGTTTCTGTGTGTTCGGTCAGGATTTTTTCCATTGGTCAGTTTCTGTGTGTTTGGCCAGGTGGTGGTCAATTGGTCAGTTTCGGTGTGTTCGGTCAGGTTTTGGTAGGAAGTCCCTTTTATGTGAGCTCGGTCAGGTTGTGGTCAGTGGGCATGTTCCAGTTATTGTTCTTTCAGGTTGTGGACAGTGGGTCAGTTTCAGAATATTTTCAGTCAGGTTTTGGTCCATGGGTCAGTTTCTGTGTTTTCGGTCAGATTGTGCTCAATGGGACATTAACAGTGCATTTGGTAAGGTTGTGGTCAGTGGGTCATTTCCTGTGTGATCGGTCAGTTTGTGTTCAGTGGGTCAGCTTCTGTGTGCTCGGTCAGGTTGTGGTCTGTGGGTCAGTTTCTGTGTGCTTGGAAAGGTTGTGGTCAGTGGTTAAGTTTCTGTGTGTTCGGTCAGGATTTTTTCAGTGGGTCCATTTCTGAGAGTTCGGTCAAGTTGTAGTCAGTGGGGCAGTTGCTCTCTGTTCGGTCAGGATTTGGTCAGTTTGTCAGTTTCTGTGTGTTCGTTCAGGATGTGGTCAGTGGGTTAGTTTCTGTGTGCTAGTTCAGGTTGTTGTCAGTGGGTCACTTTCTGTGTGATTGTTCAGGTTGTGGTCATTGTGTCAGTGTCTGTGTGTTTTGTCAGGTTGTGGTCAGTGGGTCATTTTCTGTGTGTTCAGTCATGACTTGGTCACTGTGTCATTCTTTTCGTGTTCAGTCAGGTTGAGGTCAGTGTGCCAGCTTCTGTGTGATTGGTCAGGTTGTGGTCAGTGGTTCATTTTCTGTGTGTTCAGTCATGACTTGGTCACTGTGTCAGTCTTTTCGTGTTCAGTCAGGTTGAGGTTAGTGTGCCAGCTTCTGTGTGATCGGTCATGTTGTGGGCAGTGTGTCAGTTTCTGTGTGTTCGGTCAGTTTGTGGTCAGTTGGTCAGTTTCTGTGTGTTCGGTCAGGTTGTGGTCAGTGGGTCAGTTATTGTGTGTTTGGTCAGGTGGTGGTCAATGGGTCAGTTTCTTCGTGTTCGGTCAGTTTGTGTTCATTGTGTCAGTTTCAGTTTTTGTTCGGTGAGGTTCTGGTCAGTGGATCAGTTTCCATGTGTTCACTCAGGATTTGCTCAGTGTGTCAGTTTCTGTGTGCTCTGTCAGGTTCGGATCAGTGGTTCAATTTCTGTCTTTTCGGAAAGGATCTGGTAAGTGGGTCAGCTTCTGAGTGTTTGTACAGGTGCTGATCTGCGGCTCAGTTTCTACATGTTAGGTCATGTTGTCGCCAATGGGTCAATTTTTGTTTGCTCGGTCAGTTCGTGCTCAGTTTGTCAGTTTCAGTGGGTTCAGTCATTTTATGGTCAGTGGATCATTTTCTGTGGGATCCGTCAGCGTGCGGTCAGTGGGTCATTTCTGTTTGTTCGGTCAAGTTGTTGTCAGCGGTTCAGTTTCTGTGTGTTCGGTCAGGATTTTTTCCATTGGTCAGTTTCTGTGTGTTTGGCCAGGTGGTGGTCAATGGGTCAGTTTCGGTGTGTTCGGTCAGGTTTTGGTAGGAAGTCCCTTTTATGTGAGCTCGGTCAGGTTGTGGTCAGTGGGCATGTTCCAGTTATTGTTCTTTCAGGTTGTGGACAGTGGGTCAGTTTCAGAATATTTTCAGTCAGGTTTTGGTCCATGGGTCAGTTTCTGTGTTTTCGGTCAGATTGTGCTCAATGGGACATTAACAGTGCATTTGGTAAGGTTGTGGTCAGTGGGTCATTTCCTGTGTGATCGGTCAGTTTGTGTTCAGTGGGTCAGCTTCTGTGTGCTCGGTCAGGTTGTGGTCTGTGGGTCAGTTTCTGTGTGCTTGGAAAGGTTGTGGTCAGTGGTTAAGTTTCTGTGTGTTCGGTCAGGATTTTTTCAGTGGGTCCATTTCTGAGAGTTCGGTCAAGTTGTAGTCAGTGGGGCAGTTGCTCTCTGTTCGGTCAGGATTTGGTCAGATTGTCAGTTTCTGTGTGTTCGTTCAGGATGTGGTCAGTGGGTTAGTTTCTGTGTGCTAGTTCAGGTTGTTGTCAGTGGGTCACTTTCTGTGTGATTGTTCAGGTTGTGGTCATTGTGTCAGTGTCTGTGTGTTTTGTCAGGTTGTGGTCAGTGGGTCATTTTCTGTGTGTTCAGTCATGACTTGGTCACTGTGTCATTCTTTTCGTGTTCAGTCAGGTTGAGGTCAGTGTGCCAGCTTCTGTGTGATTGGTCAGGTTGTGGTCAGTGGTTCATTTTCTGTGTGTTCAGTCATGACTTGGTCACTGTGTCAGTCTTTTCGTGTTCAGTCAGGTTGAGGTTAGTGTGCCAGCTTCTGTGTGATCGGTCATGTTGTGGGCAGTGTGTCAGTTTCTGTGTGTTCGGTCAGTTTGTGGTCAGTTGGTCAGTTTCTGTGTGTTCGGTCAGGTTGTGGTCAGTGGGTCAGTTATTGTGTGTTTGGTCAGGTGGTGGTCAATGGGTCAGTTTCTTCGTGTTCGGTCAGTTTGTGTTCATTGTGTCAGTTTCAGTTTTTGTTCGGTGAGGTTCTGGTCAGTGGATCAGTTTCCATGTGTTCACTCAGGATTTGCTCAGTGTGTCAGTTTCTGTGTGCTCTGTCAGGTTCGGATCAGTGGGTCAATTTCTGTCTTTTCGGAAAGGATCTGGTAAGTGGGTCAGCTTCTGAGTGTTTGTACAGGTGCTGATCTGCGGCTCAGTTTCTACATGTTAGGTCATGTTGTCGCCAATGGGTCAATTTTTGTTTGCTCGGTCAGTTCGTGCTCAGTTCGTCAGTTTCAGTGGGTTCAGTCATTTTATGGTCAGTGGATCATTTTCTGTGGGATCCGTCAGTGTGCGGTCAGTGGGTCATTTCTGTTTGTTCGGTCAAGTTGTTGTCAGCGGTTCAGTTTCTGTGTGTTCAGTCAGGATTTGTTCCATTGGTCAGTTTCTGTGTGTTTGGCCAGGTGGTGGTCAATGGGACAGTTTCGGTGTGTTAGGTCAGGTTTTGGTAGGAAGTCCCTTTTCTGTGAGCTCGGTCAGGTTGTGGTCAGTGGGTATGTTCCAGTTATTGTTCTTTCAGGTTGTGGACAGTGGGTCAGTTTCAGAATATTTTCAGTCAGGTTTTGGTCCATGGGTTAGTTTCTGTGTTTTCGGTCAGATTGTGCTCATTGGGACATTAACAGTGCATTTGGTAAGGTTGTGGTCAGTGGGTCATTTCCTGTGTGATCGGTCAGTTTGTGTTCAGTGGGTCAGCTTCTGTGTGCTCGGTCAGGTTGTGGTCTGTGGGTCAGTTTCTGTTTGCTTGCAAAGGTTGTGTTCAGTGGTTAAGTTTCTGTGTGTTCGGTCAGGATTTTTTCAGTGGGTCCATTTCTGAGAGTTCGGTCAAGTTGTAGTCAGTGGGGCAGTTGCTCTCTGTTCGGTCAGGATTTGGTCAGTTTGTCAGTTTCTGTGTGTTCGTTCAGGATGTGGTCAGTGGGTTAGTTTCTGTGTGCTAGTTCAGGTTGTTGTCAGTGGGTCACTTTCTGTGTGATTGTTCAGGTTGTGGTCATTGTGTCAGTGTCTGTGTGTTTTGTCAGGTTCTGGTCAGTGGGTCATTTTCTGTGTGTTCAGTCATGACTTGGTCACTGTGTCAGTCTTTTCGTGTTCAGTCAGGTTGAGGTCAATGTGCCAGCTTCTGTGTGATCGGTCAGGTTGTGGGCAGTGTGTCAGTTTCTGTGTGTTCGGTCAGTTTGTGGTCAGTTGGTCAGTTTCTGTGTGTTCGGTCAGGTTGTGGTCAGTGGGTCAGTTATTGTGTGTTTGGTCAGGTTGTGGTCAGTGGGTCAGGTTCTGTGTGTTCGGTCAGGTTGTGGTCAGTGTGTAAGCTTGTGCGTGTTTGGTCAGTTTGTGGTCAGTGGGTCAGTTACAGTGTGAGCGGCCAGATTTTGGTCAGTGGGTCACATTCTGTGAGTTCATTCAGGATGTGTTCAGTGGATCAGATTCTGTGTGTTCATTCAGGTTGTGGTCAGTGGATCAATTTCTGTCGATTCCTTCAGGTTGTGGTCAGTGGGACGGTTTCTGTGTGTTCAGTCAAGCTTTTGTCAGTGTTCCAGTTTCTCTGTGTTCGGTCAGGATTTGTTCAGTTTGTCATTTTCTGTGTTTTTGGCCAGGTTGTGGTCAATGGGTCAGTTTCGGTGTTCTCGGTCAGATAGTGGTCTGTGTGTCAGTTTCAGTGTTTGTTCGGTCAGGTTGTCGTCAATGAGTCAGTTTCTGTGTGCTCGGGCATATTGTATTCTGTGGGTCAGTTTCTGTGTGTTTGGTCAGGATTTGGTCCGTGGGTCAGTTTGTGTGTGCTCAGTAAGGATGTGGACCGTGGGTTAATTTCTGTGTGCTTGGACAGGTGGTGGTCATTGGGACAGTTTCTGTGTGTTCGGGCAGGAGGTCATCATTGGGTCAGTTTCTGTCTGTTCACTTAAGTTATGATCATTGGGTCAGTTTCTGTGTGTTCGATCCGTATTTGTTCAGTTGGCCACTTGCTGTGTTTTTGGCCAGGTTGTGGTCAATGGGTCAGTTTTTTTGTGTTTGTTCAGGTTGTGGTCAGTGGGTCAGTTTCTGTGTGTTCAGTCATGTTATGTTCAGTGGATCAGTTTCTTTGTTTCGTTATACTGTGGTCAGTGGGTCAGTATCTGTGTGTTCTGTCAATATGTGGTCAGTGGGTCAGCTTCTGTTTGTTGCATGAGGTTGAGGTCACTGGGTCAGTTTCTGTGTATTCCATCAGGTTGTGGTCAATGGGTCAGTTTTTTGTGTTCGGTCAGGTTATGTTAAGTGGGTCAGTTTCTGTGTGTTTGGTCAAATTGTCGTCAGTTTGCCAGTTTCTGTGTGCTCGGTCAGTATTTGTTCAATGGTTCAGTTTGTGTGTGTTCCATCAGGTTGTGGTCAGTGAGTCAGTTTCTGTGTGTTCCATCAGGTTGTGCTCAGTGGGCCCGTTTGCATGTGATCGGTCAGGTTGTAGTCAGTGTGTCAGATTCTTTGTGTGCATCCAGGTTGTAGTCAGTGTGTCAGTTTCTGTGCGTTCCATCAAGTTGTGTTCAGTGGGCCAGTTTCTTTGTGTTCGGTCAGCTTGTTGTCAGTGGGGCAGTTTGTGTGTGTTCGTTCATGTTGTGTTCAGTGTTTCAGTTTCTGTGTGTTCAGCCAGATTGTGGTCAGTGGGTAAGTTTCCGTGTGTTTGGACAAGTGCTGGTCTGAGGGTCAATTTTTGGGTGTTCATTCAGGTTGTGGTCATTGTTTCAGTTTTTGAGTGTATGGTCAGCTTTGAGTCAGTGCGTCATTTTCTGTGTGTTCATTCAGGTTGTGGTTATTGTGTCAGTTTCAGTGCTTTCGGTAAGGTTGTGGTCAGTGGGAAAGTTTCTGTGTGATCGGTCAGGATTTGGTCAGTGTGTCAGTTAATGTGTAATGAGTCAGGTTGTGGTCAGTGGTTCAGATTTTGTGTGTTCGGTCAGGATTTGGTCAGTGGGTCAGATCTGTGTGTTCTGTCAGGTTGTGGTCAGTGGGTCAGTTTCTGTCTGCTCCATCTGTCTGTGGTACGTGAGCCAGTTTCTGAGTGTTCCGTCAGTTTGTGTTCAGTGGTTCAGTTTCTGTGTGTTCGGTCAGGATGTGGTCAGTGGTTCAGTTTCTTTGTGTTTGGTCAAGCTGCAGTCAGTGGCTCCCTTTCTGTGAGATTGTTCAGGTTGTGATCATTGTGTCAGTTTCTGTGTGTTATTCCAGGTTGTGGTCAGTGGGTCATTTTCAGTGTGTTCAGTCAGGACTTGGTCACTGTGTCAGTTTTTGCGTATTCAGTCAGGTTGAGGTCAGTCTGACAGTTTCTGTGTGTTCGGTCAGGTTGTGGTCATTTGGTCAGTTTCTGTGTGTTCAGCCAGGTTGTAGTCAGTGGGTCAATTTCTGTGTGTTCCATCAGGCTGTGTTCTGTGGGCCAGTTCCTGTGTGTTCAGCCAAGTTGTGGTCAGTGGGTCATTTTCTGTGTGGTTGGACAGATGCTGGTCTGAGGGTCAATTTTTGTGTGTTCGTTCAGGTTGTGGTCATTGTGTCAGTTTCTGCGTGTATGGTTAGATTTGTGTCAGTGGGTCATTTTCTGTGTGTTCATTCAAGTTATGGTTATTGTGTCAGTTCCGGTATTTTCAGTCAGGTTGTGGTCAGTGGGACAGCTTCTGTGTGTTCGGTCAGGATTTGGTCAGTGTGTCAATTTATGTATGTTCAGGCAGGTTGTGGTCTGTGGGTCAGTTTCTGTGAATTCGTTCCATTTGTTGTCAATGCGTCAGTTTATGTGTGTACGTTCAGGTTGTGGTCAATGTCTCAGTTTCTGTGAGTTCCTTCATGTTGTGGTCATTGTGTCAGTCTTTGTGTGCTCAGTCAGGTTGTGGTCATTGTGTCAGTTTCTGTGTGTTCAGCCAGGAGTTTGGGCAGTGTTTCAATTTCTGCGTGTTCGGTCAGTTTATGGTCAGTTTGTGGTCTGTTGGTCAGTCTCTGTGTGTTCGGTCAGGTTCTGGTCAGTGGGTCAGTTACTGTGTGTTTGGTCAGGTTGTGGTCAGTGGGTTAGTTTCTGTGTGTTCTGGTCAGGTTTTGGTCAGTGAGTAAGTTTGTGTGTGTTTGAACAGGTTGTGGTCAGTGGGTCAGTTACAGTGTGCTCAGACATGTTTTGATCAGTGGGTCAAATTCTGTGAGTTAATTCAGGATGTGTTCAGTGGGTCAGTTTATGTGTGATCATTCAGGTTGTGGTCACTGGATCAATTTATGTCGATTCCTTAAGTTTGTGGTCAGTGGGACAGTTTCGGTGTATTCAGTCAAGTTTTTGTCAGTGTTCCATTTACTGTGTGTTCGGTCAGGATTTGTTCAGTTGGTCACTTTCTGTGTTTTGGCCAGGTTGTGGTCAATGCTTCAGTTTCGGTTTTCGCGGTCAGATAGTGGTCAGTGTGTCAGTTTCAGTGTTTGTTAAGTCAGGTTGTGGTCAATGGGTCAGTTTCTGTGTGCTCGGGCACTTTGTGTTCTGTGGGTTAGTTTCTGTGTGTTTGGTCAGGATTTGGTCCGTGGGTCAGTTTCTGTGTGCTCAGTAAGGATTTGGACCATGGATCAATTTCTGTGTGCTCGGACAGGTGGTGGTCATTGTATCAGTTATGTGTGTTCGTGCAGGAGGTCATCATTGGGTTAGTTACTGTCTGTTCAGTCAGGTTGTGGTCAGTGGATCAGTTTCTGTGGGTTCCGTCAGTTTGTGGTCAGTGTGTAAGTTTCTGTGTGTTCGGTCAAGTTATTGTCATTGGGTCAGTTTCTGTGTTTGTGGTCCGTATTTGTTCATTTGGCCACGTTCTGTGTGTTTGGCCAGGTTATGGTCAATGGGTCAGCTTTGTTGTGTTCGGTCAGGTTGTGGTCAGTGGGACAGTTTCTGTGTGTTCCATCAGATTGAGGTCAGTGGGTCAGTTTCTGTGTGTTTCTTCATGTTATGGCCAGTTTGTCAGTTTCTTTGTGTTTGGTCAGGTTGTGGTCAATGGGTCAGTTTCTGTGTGTTCAGTCATTTTATGGTCAGTGGGTCAGTTTCTGTGTGTTCGTTCACGTTGTTGTCAATGGGTCAGTTTCTGTGTGTTCGGTCAGGATGTGTTCATTTTGTCAGTTTCTGTGTGCCCGGTCAGGTTGTGATCAGTGTGTCAGTTTCTGTCTGTTCTGACAGGATCTGGTCAGTGGGTCAGTTTCTGTTTGTTTCGTCATACTGTTGTCAGAGGGTCAGATTCTGTGTGTTCAGTCAGGGTTTATTCAGTGGTTCCGTTTCTGTGTGTTCGGTCAGGTTGTGGTCATTGGGTCAGTTTCTGTGTGTTCCATCGTTTGTTGTCAGTGGGTCAGTTTCTGTGTGTTCTGTCAGATTGTGGTCAGTGGGACAGTTTCTGTGTGTTTGGGCAGGTGCTGGTCTGAGGGTCAATTTTTGTGTGTTCGTTCAGGTTGTGGTCATTGTGTCAGTTTCTGTATGTTTGGTCAGTTTTGAGTCAGTGGGTCATGTTCTGTGTGTTCATTTATGTTGTGGATATTGTATCAGTTTTGGAGTTTTCAGTCAGTTTGTCTTCAATGGGACACTTTCTGTGCGATCGGTCAGGATTTGATCAGTGTATCAATTTCTGTGTGTTGATTCAGGTTGCGGTCAGTGGTTCCGTTTCTGTGTGTTCAGGCAGGTTGCGGTCAGTTGGCCAGTTTTTTGTGAATTCGTTCCATTTGTTGTCATTGTGTCTGTTTTTGTGTTTTCGGTCAGGTTGTGGTCAATGGCTCAGTTTCTGTGAGTTCGTTCATGTTGTGGTTATTGTGTCAGTCGTTATGTGCTCGGTCAGGTTGTGGTCAGTGTGTCAGTTTCTGCGTGTTCAGTCAGGATTTGTTCAGTGTGTCAGTTTCTGTGTGTTCAGTCAGATTGAGGTCAGTGTGACAGTTTCTGTGTGTTCGGTCAGTTTGTGGTCAGTTGTTCAGTTTCTGTGAGTTCGGTCAGGTCGTGGTCAGTGGGTCAGTGACTGTGTGTTTGGTCAGGTTGTGGTCAGGGGGTCAGTTTCTGTGTGTTCCACCAGGTTGAGGTCAGTGTGTCAGTTTCTGTGTGTTCCATCAGGTTGTGGTCAATGTGTCAGTTTTGTTGTGTTCGGTCAGGTTGTGCTCAGTGGGTCCGTTTCTGTGTGTTCAGTCATTTTATGGTCAGTTTGTCAGTTTCTGTGTGTTCGGTCAGGTTATGGTCAATGGGTCAGTTTCTGTGTATTCAGTCATTTTATTGTCAGTGGGTCAGTTTCTGTGTGTTCGGTCAGGTTGTGCTCAATGGGTCAGTTTCTGTGTGTTCGGTCAGGTTGTGTTCAGCTTTTCAGTTTCTGTGTGCTCTGTCATGTTGTGATCAGTGGGTCAGTTTCTGTCTGTTCTGAAAGGATCTGGTCAATGGGTCAGTTTCTGTTTGATTCGTCATAATGTTGTCAGTGGGTCAGATTCTGTGTGTTCAGTCAGGATTTGTTCAGTGGTTCAGTTTCCATGTGTTCGGTCAGCTTGTGGTCAGTGGGTCAGTTTGCATGTGTTTGGTCAGGTTGTGTTCAGTGTATCAGTTGCTGTGTGCTCAGCCAGGTTGTGGTTAATGGGTCATTTTCTGTGTGTTTGGACAGGTGATGGTCTGAGGGTCAATTTTTGTGTGTTCATTCAGGTTGTGGTCATTGTGTCAGTTTCTGTGTTTTTGGTCAGTTTTGAGTCAGTGGGTCATTTTCTGTGTGTTCATTCAGGTTATGGTTATTGTGTCAGTTTTGGTGTTTATGGTCAGGTTGTGGTCATTGTGTCAATTTCTGTGTGTTTGGTCAGGATTTGGTCCGTGGATCAGTTTCTGTGTGCTCAGTAAGGATGTGGACCATGGGTCAATTTCTGTGTGCTCGGACAGGTGGTGGTCATTGGGAAAGTTTATGTGTGTTTGGGCAGGAGGTCATCATTGGGTTAGTTTCTGTCTGTTCAGTCAGGTTGTGTTCAGTGGTTCAGTTTCTGTGGGTTCCGTCAGTGTGTGGTCAGTGTGCCAGTTTCTGTGTGTTCGGTCAAGTTATTGTCATTGGGTCAGTTTCTGTGTTTGCGGTCCGTATTTGTTCAGTGGGCCACTTTCTGTGCGTTTTGCCAGGTTGTGGTCAATGGGTCAGTTTTGTTGTGTTCGGTCAGGTTGTGGTCAGGGGGTCAGTTTCTGTGTGTT
The DNA here is from genome assembly GCF_052327205.1 of Somniosus microcephalus. Lineage (NCBI taxonomy): Eukaryota > Metazoa > Chordata > Chondrichthyes > Squaliformes > Somniosidae > Somniosus > Somniosus microcephalus. Next base: position 3,399,712 of record NW_028225186.1, on the reverse strand, counting down.
CCATCAGATTGAGGTCAGTGGGTCAGTTTCTGTGTGTTTCTTCATGTTGTGGTCAATGGGTCAGTTTTGTTGTGTTCGGTCAGGTTTTGTTCACTGGGTCAGTTTCTGTGTGTTCAGTCATGTTATGGTGAGTTTGTCAGTTTCTGTGTGTTCGGTCAGGTTGTGATCAGTCGTCCAGTTTCTGTCAGTTCTGACAGGATCTGGTCATTGTGTCAGTTTCTGTTTGTTTCGTCATACTGTTGTCAGTGGGTCACTTTCTGTGTGTTCAGTCAGGGTTTGTTCAGTGGTTCAGTTTCTGTGTGTTCGGTCAGGTTGTGGTCATTGGGTCAGTTTCTGTATATTCCATCAGGTTGTAGACAGTGGGTCAGTTTCTGGGTGTTCTGTCAGTTTGTGATCAGTAGGTCAGTTTGCATGTGTCCGGTCAGGTTGTGTTCATTTTGTCAGTTTCTGTGTGCTCGGTCAGGTTGTGATCAGTGCTTCAGTTTGTGACTGTTCTGACAGGATCTGGTCAGTGGGTCAGTTTCTGTTTGTTTCGTCATACTGTTGTCAGTGGGTCAGTTTCTGTGTGTTCAGTCAGGGTGTGGTCAGTGGGTCAGTTTCTGTGTGTTCGGTCAGTTTGTGGTCATGTGGTCAGTTTCTGTGTGTTCAGCCATGTTGTAGTCAGTGGGTCAGTTTCTGTGTGTTCCATCAGGTTGTGTTCACAGAATCACACAAAATCACAGAATCCCCACAGTGCAGATAGAGGCCATTTCGGCCCATCGAGCCTGCGCCAACACATATCCCACCCTATCCCCGTAACCCCACATATTTAATCCCCCAACACTAAGGGTCAATTTATCATAGCAAATCAACCTAACCCGCACATCTTTGGCCTGTAGGATGAAACCGGAGCACCCGGAGGAAACCCACGCAGACACAGGGAGAATGTGCAAACTCCACACAGACAGTCGCCCGAGTCCAGATTTGAACCCGTGTCCCTGGCGCTGTGAGGCAACAGTGTGTTCAGCCAAGTTGTGTTCAGTCGGTCATTTTCTATGTGGTTGGACAGGTGCTGGTCTGAGGGTCAATTTTTGTGTGTTCGTTCAGGTTGTGGTCATTGTGTCAGTTTCTGTGTGTATGGTCAGATTTGTGTCAGTGGGTCATTTTCTGTGTGTTCATTCAGGTTGTGGTTATTGTGTAAGTTCCGGTGTTTTCAGTCAGTTTTGGTCAGTGGGACAGCTTCTGTGAGTTCGGCCAGGATTTGGTCAGTGTTTCAGTTTATGTGTGTTCAGGCAGGTTGTGGTCAGTGGGACAGTTTCTGTGAATTCGTTCCATTTGTTGTCAATGTGTCAGTTTATGTGTATACGGTCTGGTTATGGACAATGGCTCAGTTTCTGCGAGTTCGTTCAGGTTGTGGTCATTGTGTCAGTCTTTGTATGCTCAGTCAGGTTGTGGTCATTGTGTCAGTTTCTGTGTGTTCAGTCAGGAGTTTGGGCAGTGTGTCAGTTTCTCTGTGTTCGGTCAGTTTGTGGTCAGTTGGCCAGTCTCTGTGTGTTCGGTCAGGTTGTGGTCATTTGGTCAGCTACTGTGTGTTTGGTCAGGTTATGGTCAGTGGGTCAGGTTCTGTGTGCTCTGGTCAGGTTATCATCAGTGGGTAAGTTTGTGTGTGTTTGAACAGGTTGATTTCAGTGGGTCAGTTACAGTGTGCTCGGTCAGGTTTTGGTCAGTGGGTCAGATTCTGTGAATTCATTCAGGAAGTGTTCAGTGGGTCAGTTTATGTGTGTTCATTCAGGTTGTGGTCAGTGGATCAATTTTTGTCGATTCCTTAAGTTTGTGGTCAGTGGGACAATTTCGGTGTATTCAGTAAAGTTTTTGTCAGAGTTCCATTTTCTGTGTGTTCGGTCAGGATTTGTTCAGTTGGTCACTTTCTGTTTATTGGCCAGGTTGTGGTCAATGGTTCAGTTTCGGTGATCTCGGTCAGATAGTTGTCAGTGTGTCAGTTTCAGTGTTTGTTCGGTCAGGTTGTGGTCAATGGGTCAGTTTCTGTGTGCTCGGGCCTTTTCGTGTTCTGTGGGTTAGTTTCTGTGTGTTTGGTCAGGATTTGGTCCGTGGGTCAGTTTCTGTGTGCTCAGTAAGGAGGTGGACTGTGGGTCAATATCTGTGTGCTCCGACAGGTGGTGGTCATTGGGAAAGTTTCTGTGTGTTCGGGCAGGAGGTCATCATTGGGTTAGTTTCTGTCTGTTCAGTCAGGTTGTTGTCAGTGGATCAGTTTCTGTTGGTTCTGTCAGTTTGTGGTCAGTGTGTCAGTTTCTGTGCGTTCGGTCAAGTTATTGTCATTGGGTCAGTTTCTGTGTTTTCGGTCCGTATTTGTTCAGTTGGCCACTTTCTGTGTGTTTGGCCAGATTGTGGTCAATGAGTCAGTTTTTTGTGTTCGGTCAGGTTGTGGTCAAGGGGTCAGTTTCTGTTTGTTCCATCAGTTTGAGATCAGTGGGTCAGTTTCTGTGCGTTTCTTCAGGTTGTGGTCAAGGGTCAGTTTTGTTGTGTTCGGTCAGGTTTTGTTCACTGGGTCAGTTTCTCTGTGTTCAGTCATGTTATGGTCAGTTTGTCAGTTTCTGTGTGTTCGGTCAGGTTGTGTTCAATGGGTCAGTTTCTGTGTGTTCGATCAGGTTGTGTTCATTTTGACAGTTTCTGTGTGCTCGGTCAGGTTGTGATCAGTGTGTCAGTTTCTCTCTGTTCCGACAGGATCTGGTCAGTGGGTCAGTTTCTGTTCGGTTCGTCATACTGTTGTCAGCGGGTCAGTTTCTGTGTGTTCAGTCAGGGTTTGTTCAGTGGTTCGGTTTCTGTGTGTTCGGTCAGGTTGTGTTCATTGGGTCAGTTTCTGTGTGTTCCATCAGGTTGTTGTCAGTGGGTCAGTTTCTGTGTGTTCTATCAGATTGTGGTCTTTGGGTCAGTTTGCATGTGTTCAGTCTGGATTTGTTCAGTGGTTCCGTTTCTGTGTTTGGACAGGTGCTGGTCTGAGGGTCAATTTTTGTGTGCTCGTTCAGGTTGTGGTCATTGTGTCAGTTTCTGTGTGTTTGGTCAGTTATGAGTCAGTGGGCTATGTTCTGTGTGTTCATTCAGGTTGTGGTTATTGTGTCAGTTTTGGTGTTTTCGGTCAGGTTGTGGTCAGTGGGACAGTTTCTGTGTGATCGGTCAGGATTTGATCAGTGTATCAGTTTCTGTGTGGTGATTCAGGTTGCGGTCAGTGGTTCAGTTTCTGTGTGCTCAGGCAGGTTGTGGTCAATGGGCCAGTTTTTTGTGAATTCGTTCCATTTGAGGTAATTGTGTCTTTTTCTGCGTGTTCGGTCAGGTTGTGGTCAATGGCTCAGTTTCTGTGAGTTCATTCATGTTGTGGTCATTGTGTCAGTCATTATGTGCTCGGTCAGGTTGTGTTCAGTGCGTCAGTTTCTGTGTGTTCAGTCAGGATTTGTTCAGTGTGTCAGTTTTTGTGTGTTCGGTCAGATTGAGGTCAGTTTGACAGTTTCTGTGTGTTCGGTCAGGTTGTGGGCAGTGTGTCAGTTTCTGTGTGATCCGTCAGTTTGTGGTCAGTTGGTCATTTTCTGTGCGTTCAGTCAGGACTTGGTCACTGTGTCAGTTTTTGTGTTTTCAGTCAGATTGAGGTCAGTGTGACAGTTTCTGTGTGTTCGGTCAGGTTGTGGGCAGTGTGTCAGTTTCTGTGTGATCGGTCAGTTTGTGGTCAGTTGGTCATTTTCAGTGCGTTCAGTCAGGGCTTGGTCGCAGTGTCAGTTTTTGTGTGTTCAGTCAGATTGAGGTCAATGTGACAGTTTCGGCATGTTCGGTCAGGTTGTGGGCAGTGTGTCAGTTTCTGTGTGTTCGGTCAGTTTGTGGTCAGTTGGTCAGTTTCTGTGTGTTCGGTCAGGTTGTGTTCAATGGATCAGTTACTGTGTGTTTGGTCAGGTTGTGGTCTGGGGGTCAGTTTTTGTGAGTTCCATCAGGTTGAGGTCAGTGGGTTAGTTTCTGTGTGTTCCATCAGGTTGTGGTCAATGTGTCAGTTTTGTTGTGTTCGGTCAGGTTGTGTTCAGTGGGTCAGTTTCTGTGTGTTCAGTCATTTTATGTTCATTTTGTCAGCTTATGTGTGTTCGGTCAGGTTGTGGTCAATGGGTCAGTTTCTGTGTTTTCAGTCAGGTTGTGTTCAGTTTGTCAGTTTCTGTGTGCTCGGTCAGGTTGTGATCAGTGGGTCAGTTTCTGTCTGTTCTGAAAGTATCTGGTCAGAGGGTCAGTTTCTGTTTGTTTCATCATAATGTTGTCAGTGGGTCAGTTTCTGCGTGTTCTGTCAGGGTTTGTTCAGTGGTTCAGTCTCTGTGTGTTCGGTTAACTTGTGGTCAGTGGATCAGTTTCTGTGTGTTCCATCAGGTTGTGGTCAGTGGGTCAGTTTCTGTGTGCTCTGTCAGTTTGTGGTCAGTAGGTCAGTTTTCATTTGTTCGGTCAGGTTGTGTTCAGTGTATCAGTTGCTGTGTGTTCAGCCAGGTTGTGGTCAGTGGGTCATTTTCTGTGTGTTTGGACAGGTGATGGTCAGAGGGTGAATTTTTGTGTGTTCGTTCAGGTTGTGGTCATTGTGTCAGTTTCTGTGTTTTTGGTCAGTTTTGAGTCAGTGGGTCATTTTCTGTGTGTTCATTCAGGTTATGGTTATTGTGTCAGTTTTGCTGTTTTCGGTCAGTTTGTGGTCATTGTGTCAGTTTCTGTGTGTTTGGTGAGGATTTGGTCCGTGGGTCAGTTTCTGTGTGCTCAGTAAGGATGTGGACCGTGGGTCAATTTCTGTGTGCTCGGACAGGTGGTGGTCACTGGGAAAGTGTCTGTGTGTTCGGGCAGGTGGTCATCATTGGGTTAGTTACTGTCTGTTCAGACAGGTAGTGGTCAGTGGGTCAGTTCCTGTGTTGTTCCGTCAGTTTGTGGTCAGTGTGTCAGTTTCTGTGTGTTCGGTCAAGTCATTGTCATTGGGTCAGTTTCTGTGTTTGCGGTCTTTATTCGTTCAGTTGGCCACTTTCTGTGTGTTTGGCCAGGTTGTGGTCATTGGGTCAGTTTCTGTGTGTTCCATGAGGTTGTTGTCAGTGGGTCAGTTTCTGTGTGTTCTATCAGATTGTGGTCAGTGGGTCAGTTTGCATGTGTTCGGTCAGGTTGTAGTCAGTGTATCAGTTGCTGTGTGTTCATCCAGTTTGTGGTCAGTAGCTCTGTTTCTGTGTGTTTGGACATGTGTTAGTCTGAGGGTCAATTTTGTGTGTGTTCGTTCAGGTTGTGGTCATTGTGTCAGTTTCTGTGTGTTTGGTGAGTTTTGAGTCAGTGGGTCATGTTCTGTGTGTTCATTTATGTTGTGGTTATTGTATCAGTTTCGGAGTTTTCAGTCAGGTTGTTGTCAGTGGGACAGTTTCTGTGCAATCGGTCAGGATTTGATCAGTGTATCAGTTTCTGTGTGGTGATTCAGGTTGCGGTCAGTGGTTCAGTTTCTGTGTGTTCAGGCAGGTTGTGGTCAGTGTGCCAGTTTTTTGTGAATTCGTTCCATTTGTGGTCATTGTGTCTGTTTGTCTGTGGTCGGTCAGTTTGTGGTCAATGGCTCAGTTTCTGTGAGTTCGTTCATGTTGTGGTCATTGTGTCAGTCATTATGTGCTCGGTCAGGTTGTGTTCAGTGCGTCAGTTTCTGTGTGTTCAGTCAGGATTTGTTCAGTGTGTCAGTTTTTGTGTGTTCGGTCAGATTGAGGTCAGTGTGACAGTTTCTGTGTGTTCGGTCAGGTTGTGGGCAGTGTGTCAGTTTCTGTGTGATCCGTCAGTTTGTGGTCAGTTGGTCATTTTCTGTGCGTTCAGTCAGGACTTGGTCACTGTGTCAGTTTTTGTGTGTTCAGTCAGATTGAGGTCAGTGTGACAGTTTCTGTGTGTTCGATCAGTTTGTGGTCCATTGGTCATTTTCTGTGCGTTCAGTCAGGACTTCCTGACTGTGTCAGTTTTTGTGTGTTCAGTCAGATTGAGGTCAGTGTGACAGTTTCTTTTTGTTCGGTCAGGTTGTGGGCAGTGTGTCAGTTTCTGTGTGTTCAGTCAGTTTGTGGTCAGTTGGTCAGTTTATGTGTGTTCGGTCAGGTTGTGGTCATTGGTTCAGTTACTGAGTGTTTGGTCAGGTTGTGGTCAGGGGGTCAGTTTCTGTGTGTTCCATCAAGTTGAGGTAAGTGGGTCAGTCTCTGTGTGTTCCATCAGGTTGTGGTCAATGTGTCAGTTTTGTTATATTCGGTCAGGTTGTGTTCAGTGGTTCAGTTTCTGTGTGTTCAGTCATTTTATGGTCAGTTTGTCAGTTTCTGTGTATTCGGTCAGGTTATGTTCAATGGGTCAGTTTCTGTGTATTCTGTCATTATATGGTCAGTGGTTTAGTTTCTGTGTGTTCGGTCAGGTTGTGGTCAATGGTTCAATTTCTGTGTGTTCGGTCAGGTTGTGTTCAGCTTGTCAGTTTCTGTGTGCTCGGTTAGGTTGTGATCAGTGGGTCAGTTTCTGTCTGTTCTGAAATGATCTGTTCAGTGGGTCAGTTTCTGTTTGTTTCGTCATAATGTTGTCAGTGGGTCAGTTTCTGTGTGTTCAGTCAGGGATGTTCAGTGGTTCAGATTCTGTGTGTTCGGTCAGCTTGTGGTCAAAGGGTCAGTTTCTGTGTGTTCAGCCATGTTGTGGTCAGTGGGTCATTTTCTGTGTGATTGGACAGGTGATGGTCAGAGTGTCAATGTTTGTGTGTTCGTTCAGGTTGTGGTCATTGTGTCAGTTTCTGTGCTTTTGGTCAGTTTTGAGTCAGTGTGTCATTTTCTGTGTGTTCTTTCAGGTTATGGTTATTGTGTCAGTTTTGGTGTTTCCGGTCAGGTTGTGGTCATTGTGTCAGTTTCTGTGTGTTAGGTCAGGATTTGGTCCGTAGGTCAGTTTCTGTGTGCTCAGTAAGGATGTGGACCATGGGTCAATTTCTGTGTGCTCGGACAGGTGGTGGTCATTGGGAAAGTTTCTGTGTGTTCGGGCAGGAGATCATCATTGGGTTAGTTTCTGTCTGTTCAGTCAAATTCTATTCAGTGGATCAGTTTCTGTGGTATCCGTCAGTGTGTGGTCAGTGTGTCAGTTTCTGTGTGTTCGGTCAAGATATTGTCATTGGGTCAGTTTCTGTGTTTGTGGTCCGTATTTGTTCAGTTGGCCACTTTCTGTGTGTTTGGTCAGGTTGTGGTCAATGGGTCAGTTTTGTTGTGTTCGGTCAGGTTGTGGTCAGGCGGTCAGTGTTTTGTGTGTTCCATCAGGTCGAGGTCAGTGGGTCAGTTTCTGTGTGTTTCCTCAGGTTGTGGTCAATGGGTTAGATTTGCTGTGTTCGGTCAGGTTTTGTTCACTGGGTCAGTTTCTGTGTGTTGACTCATGTTATGGTCAGTTTGTCAGTTTCTGTGTGTTCGGCCAGGATGTGGTCAATGGGTCATTTTCTGTGTGTTCGTTCAGGTTGTGTGCAATGGGTGAGTTCCTGTGCGTTCGTTCAGGTTGTGTTCATTTTGTCAGTTTCTGTGTGCTCGGTCAGGTTGTGATCAGTGGTTCAGTTTCTGTCTGTTCTGACAGGATCTTGTCAGTGGGTCAGTTTCTGTTTCATTCGTCATACTGTTGTCAGTGTGTCAGTTTCTATGTGTTCACTCAGGTTTTGTTCATTGGTTCAGTTTCTGTGTGTTCGGTCAGGTTGTGGTCATTGGGTCAGTTTCTGTGTGTTCCTTCAGGTTGTTGTCAGTGGGTCAGTTTCTGTGTGTTCTGTCAGATTATGGTCAGTGGGTCAGTTTGCATGTGTTCAGTCAGGTTGTGTTCAGTGTATCAGTTGCTGTGTGTTCAGCCAGTTTGTGGTCAGTGGGTCATTTTCTGTGTGTTTGGACAGGTGATGGTCTGAGGGTCATTTTTTGTACGTTCATTCAGGTTGTGATCATTGTGTCAGTTTCTGTGTTTTTGGTCAGTTTTGAGTCAGTGGGTCATTTTCTGTGCGTTCATACATGTTATGGTTATTGTGTCAGTTTTGGTGTTTTCGGTCAGGTTGTGGTCAGTGGGACAGTTTCTGTGTGATCGGTCAGGATTTGATCAGTGTGTCAGATTCTGTGTGGTGAGTCATGTTGTGGTCGATGGTTCAGTTTCTGTGTGTTCAGGCAGGTTGTGGTCAGTGGGTCAGTTTCTGTGAATTAGTTCCATTTGTTGTCATTGTGTCTGTTTCTGTGTGTTCGGTCAGGTTGTGGTCAATGGCTCAGTTTCTGTGAGATCCTTCATTTTGTGGTCATTGTGGCGGTCGTTATGTGCTCGGTCTGGTTGTGGTCAGTGTGTCAGTTTCTGTGTGCTCTGTCAGTTTGTGGTCAGTAGGTCAGTTTTCATTTGTTCGGTCAGGTTGTGTTCAGTGTATCAGTTGCTGTGTGTTCAGCCAGGTTGTGGTCAGTGGGTCAGTTTCTGTGTGCTCTGTCAGTTTGTGGTCAGTAGGTCAGTTTTCATTTGTTCGGTCAGGTTGTGTTCAGTGTATCAGTTGCTGTGTGTTCAGCCAGGTTGTGGTCAGTGGGTCATTTTCTGTGTGTTTGGACAGGTGATGGTCAGAGGGTGAATTTTTGTGTGTTCGTTCAGGTTGTGGTCATTGTGTCAGTTTCTGTGTTTTTGGTCAGTTTTGAGTCAGTGGGTCATTTTCTGTGTGTTCATTCAGGTTATGGTTATTGTGTCAGTTTTGCTGTTTTCGGTCAGTTTGTGGTCATTGTGTCAGTTTCTGTGTGTTTGGTGAGGATTTGGTCCGTGGGTCAGTTTCTGCGTGCTCAGTAAGGATGTGGACCGTGGGTCAATTTCTGTGTGCTCGGACAGGTGGTGGTCACTGGGAAAGTGTCTGTGTGTTCGGGCAGGTGGTCATCATTGGGTTAGTTACTGTCTGTTCAGACAGGTAGTGGTCAGTGGGTCAGTTCCTGTGTTGTTCCGTCAGTTTGTGGTCAGTGTGTCAGTTTCTGTGTGTTCGGTCAAGTCATTGTCATTGGGTCAGTTTCTGTGTTTGCGGTCTTTATTCGTTCAGTTGGCCACTTTCTGTGTGTTTGGCCAGGTTGTGGTCATTGGGTCAGTTTCTGTGTGTTCCATGAGGTTGTTGTCAGTGGGTCAGTTTCTGTGTGTTCTATCAGATTGTGGTCAGTGGGTCAGTTTGCATGTGTTCGGTCAGGTTGTAGTCAGTGTATCAGTTGCTGTGTGTTCATCCAGTTTGTGGTCAGTAGCTCTGTTTCTGTGTGTTTGGACATGTGTTAGTCTGAGGGTCAATTTTGTGTGTGTTCGTTCAGGTTGTGGTCATTGTGTCAGTTTCTGTGTGTTTGGTGAGTTTTGAGTCAGTGGGTCATGTTCTGTGTGTTCATTTATGTTGTGGTTATTGTATCAGTTTCGGAGTTTTCAGTCAGGTTGTTGTCAGTGGGACAGTTTCTGTGCAATCGGTCAGGATTTGATCAGTGTATCAGTTTCTGTGTGGTGATTCAGGTTGCGGTCAGTGGTTCAGTTTCTGTGTGTTCAGGCAGGTTGTGGTCAGTGTGCCAGTTTTTTGTGAATTCGTTCCATTTGTGGTCATTGTGTCTGTTTGTCTGTGGTCGGTCAGTTTGTGGTCAATGGCTCAGTTTCTGTGAGTTCGTTCATGTTGTGGTCATTGTGTCAGTCATTATGTGCTCGGTCAGGTTGTGTTCAGTGCGTCAGTTTCTGTGTGTTCAGTCAGGATTTGTTCAGTGTGTCAGTTTTTGTGTGTTCGGTCAGATTGAGGTCAGTGTGACAGTTTCTGTGTGTTCGGTCAGGTTGTGGGCAGTGTGTCAGTTTCTGTGTGATCCGTCAGTTTGTGGTCAGTTGGTCATTTTCTGTGCGTTCAGTCAGGACTTGGTCACTGTGTCAGTTTTTGTGTGTTCAGTCAGATTGAGGTCAGTGTGACAGTTTCTGTGTGTTCGATCAGTTTGTGGTCCATTGGTCATTTTCTGTGCGTTCAGTCAGGACTTCCTGACTGTGTCAGTTTTTGTGTGTTCAGTCAGATTGAGGTCAGTGTGACAGTTTCTTTTTGTTCGGTCAGGTTGTGGGCAGTGTGTCAGTTTCTGTGTGTTCAGTCAGTTTGTGGTCAGTTGGTCAGTTTCTGTGTGTTCGGTCAGGTTGTGGTCAGTGGTTCAGTTACTGAGTGTTTGGTCAGGTTGTGGTCAGGGGGTCAGTTTCTGTGTGTTCCATCAAGTTGAGGTAAGTGGGTCAGTCTCTGTGTGTTCCATCAGGTTGTGGTCAATGTGTCAGTTTTGTTATATTCGGTCAGGTTGTGTTCAGTGGTTCAGTTTCTGTGTGTTCAGTCATTTTATGGTCAGTTTGTCAGTTTCTGTGTATTCGGTCAGGTTATGTTCAATGGGTCAGTTTCTGTGTATTCTGTCATTATATGGTCAGTGGTTTAGTTTCTGTGTGTTCGGTCAGGTTGTGGTCAATGGTTCAATTTCTGTGTGTTCGGTCAGGTTGTGTTCAGCTTGTCAGTTTCTGTGTGCTCGGTTAGGTTGTGATCAGTGGGTCAGTTTCTGTCTGTTCTGAAATGATCTGTTCAGTGGGTCAGTTTCTCTTTGTTTCGTCATAATGTTGTCAGTGGGTCAGTTTCTGTGTGTTCAGTCAGGGATGTTCAGTGGTTCAGATTCTGTGTGTTCGGTCAGCTTGTGGTCAAAGGGTCAGTTTCTGTGTGTTCAGCCATGTTGTGGTCAGTGGGTCATTTTCTGTGTGATTGGACAGGTGATGGTCAGAGTGTCAATGTTTGTGTGTTCGTTCAGGTTGTGGTCATTGTGTCAGTTTCTGTGCTTTTGGTCAGTTTTGAGTCAGTGTGTCATTTTCTGTGTGTTCTTTCAGGTTATGGTTATTGTGTCAGTTTTGGTGTTTCCGGTCAGGTTGTGGTCATTGTGTCAGTTTCTGTGTGTTTGGTCAGGATTTGGTCCGTAGGTCAGTTTCTGTGTGCTCAGTAAGGATGTGGACCATGGGTCAATTTCTGTGTGCTCGGACAGGTGGTGGTCATTGGGAAAGTTTCTGTGTGTTCGGGCAGGAGATCATCATTGGGTTAGTTTCTGTCTGTTCAGTCAAATTCTATTCAGTGGATCAGTTTCTGTGGTATCCGTCAGTGTGTGGTCAGTGTGTCAGTTTCTGTGTGTTCGGTCAAGATATTGTCATTGGGTCAGTTTCTGTGTTTGTGGTCCGTATTTGTTCAGTTGGCCACTTTCTGTGTGTTTGGTCAGGTTGTGGTCAATGGGTCAGTTTTGTTGTGTTCGGTCAGGTTGTGGTCAGGCGGTCAGTATTTTGTGTGTTCCATCAGGTCAAGGTCAGTGGGTCAGTTTCTGTGTGTTTCCTCAGGTTGTGGTCAATGGGTTAGATTTGCTGTGTTCGGTCAGGTTTTGTTCACTGGGTCAGTTTCTGTGTGTTGACTCATGTTATGGTCAGTTTGTCAGTTTCTGTGTGTTCGGCCAGGATGTGGTCAATGGGTCATTTTCTGTGTGTTCGTTCAGGTTGTGTGCAATGGGTGAGTTCCTGTGCGTTCGTTCAGGTTGTGTTCATTTTGTCAGTTTCTGTGTGCTCGGTCAGGTTGTGATCAGTGGTTCAGTTTCTGTCTGTTCTGACAGGATCTTGTCAGTGGGTCAGTTTCTGTTTCATTCGTCATACTGTTGTCAGTGGGTCAGTTTCTATGTGTTCAGTCAGGTTTTGTTCATTGGTTCAGTTTCTGTGTGTTCGTTCAGGTTGTGGTCATTGGGTCAGTTTCTGTGTGCTCAGTAAGGAGGTGGACTGTGGGTCAATATCTGTGTGCTCCGACAGGTGGTGGTCATTGGGAAAGTTTCTGTGTGTTCGGGCAGGAGGTCATCATTGGGTTAGTTTCTGTCAGTTCAGTCAGGTTGTTGTCAGTGGATCAGTTTCTGTTGGTTCTGTCAGTTTGTGGTCAGTGTGTCAGTTTCTGTGCGTTCGGTCAAGTTATTGTCATTGGGTCAGTTTCTGTGTTTTCGGTCCGTATTTGTTCAGTTGGCCACTTTCTGTGTGTTTGGCCAGATTGTGGTCAATGAGTCAATTTTTTGTGTTCGGTCAGGTTGTGGTCAAGGGGTCAGTTTCTGTTTGTTCCATCAGTTTGAGATCAGTGGGTCAGTTTCTGTGCGTTTCTTCAGGTTGTGGTCAAGGGTCAGTTTTGTTGTGTTCGGTCAGGTTTTGTTCACTGGGTCAGTTTCTCTGTGTTCAGTCATGTTATGGTCAGTTTGTCAGTTTCTGTGTGTTCGGTCAGGTTGTGTTCAATGGGTCAGTTTCTGTGTGTTCGATCAGGTTGTGTTCATTTTGACAGTTTCTGTGTGCTCGGTCAGGTTGTGATCAGTGTGTCAGTTTCTCTCTGTTCCGACAGGATCTGGTCAGTGGGTCAGTTTCTGTTCGGTTCGTCATACTGTTGTCAGCGGGTCAGTTTCTGTGTGTTCAGTCAGGGTTTGTTCAGTGGTTCGGTTTCTGTGTGTTCGGTCAGGTTGTGTTCATTGGGTCAGTTTCTGTGTGTTCCATCAGGTTGTTGTCAGTGGGTCAGTTTCTGTGTGTTCTATCAGATTGTGGTCTTTGGGTCAGTTTGCATGTGTTCAGTCTGGATTTGTTCAGTGGTTCCGTTTCTGTGTGTTTGGACAGGTGCTGGTCTGAGGGTCAATTTTTGTGTGCTCGTTCAGGTTGTGGTCATTGTGTCAGTTTCTGTGTGTTTGGTCAGTTATGAGTCAGTGGGCCATGTTCTGTGTGTTCATTCAGGTTGTGGTTATTGTGTCAGTTTTGGTGTTTTCGGTCAGGTTGTGGTCAGTGGGACAGTTTCTGTGTGATCGGTCAGGATTTGATCAGTGTATCAGTTTCTGTGTGGTGATTCAGGTTGCGGTCAGTGGTTCAGTTTCTGTGTGCTCAGGCAGGTTGTGGTCAATGGGACAGTTTTTTGTGAATTCGTTCCATTTGAGGTCATTGTGTCTTTTTCTGTGTGTTCGGTCAGGTTGTGGTCAATGGCTCAGTTTCTGTGAGTTCATTCATGTTGTGGTCATTGTGTCAGTCATTATGTGCTCGGTCAGGTTGTGTTCAGTGCGTCAGTTTCTGTGTGTTCAGTCAGGATTTGTTCAGTGTGTCAGTTTTTGTGTGTTCGGTCAGATTGAGGTCAGTTTGACAGTTTCTGTGTGTTCGGTCAGGTTGTGGGCAGTGTGTCAGTTTCTGTGTGATCTGTCAGTTTGTGGTCAGTTGGTCATTTTCTGTGCGTTCAGTCAGGACTTTGTCACTGTGTCAGTTTTTGTGTTTTCAGTCAGATTGAGGTCAGTGTGACAGTTTCTGTGTGTTCGGTCAGGTTGTGGGCAGTGTGTCAGTTTCTGTGTGATCGGTCAGTTTGTGGTCAGTTGGTCATTTTCAGTGCGTTCAGTCAGGGCTTGGTCGCAGTGTCAGTTTTTGTGTGTTCAGTCAGATTGAGGTCAATGTGACAGTTTCGGCATGTTCGGTCAGGTTGTGGGCAGTGTGTCAGTTTCTGTGTGTTCGGTCAGTTTGTGGTCAGTTGGTCAGTTTCTGTGTGTTCGGTCAGGTTGTGTTCAATGGATCAGTTACTGTGTGTTTGGTCAGGTTGTGGTCTGGGGGTCAGTTTTTGTGAGTTCCATCAGGTTGAGGTCAGTGGGTTAGTTTCTGTGTGTTCCATCAGGTTGTGGTCAATGTGTCAGTTTTGTTGTGTTCGGTCAGGTTGTGTTCAGTGGGTCAGTTTCTGTGTGTTCAGTCATTTTATGTTCATTTTGTCAGCTTATGTGTGTTCGGTCAGGTTGTGGTCAATGGGTCAGTTTCTGTGTTTTCAGTCAGGTTGTGTTCAGTTTGTCAGTTTCTGTGTGCTCGGTCAGGTTGTGATCAGTGGGTCAGTTTCTGTCTGTTCTGAAAGTATCTGGTCAGAGGGTCAGTTTCTGTTTGTTTCATCATAATGTTGTCAGTGGGTCAGTTTCTGCGTGTTCTGTCAGGGTTTGTTCAGTGGTTCAGTCTCTGTGTGTTCGGTTAACTTGTGGTCAGTGGATCAGTTTCTGTGTGTTCCATCAGGTTGTGGTCAGTGGGTCAGTTTCTGTATGCTCTGTCAGTTTGTGGTCAGTAGGTCAGTTTTCATTTGTTCGGTCAGGTTGTGTTCAGTGTATCAGTTGCTGTGTGTTCAGCCAGGTTGTGGTCAGTGGGTCATTTTCTGTGTGTTTGGACAGGTGATGGTCAGAGGGTGAATTTTTGTGTGTTCGTTCAGGTTGTGGTCATTGTGTCAGTTTCTGTGTTTTTGGTCAGTTTTGAGTCAGTGGGTCATTTTCTGTGTGTTCATTCAGGTTATGGTTATTGTGTCAGTTTTGCTGTTTTCGGTCAGTTTGTGGTCATTGTGTCAGTTTCTGTGTGTTTGGTGAGGATTTGGTCCGTGGGTCAGTTTCTGCGTGCTCAGTAAGGATGTGGACCGTGGGTCAATTTCTGTGTGCTCGGACAGGTGGTGGTCATTGGGAAAGTGTCTGTGTGTTCGGGCAGGTGGTCATCATTGGGTTAGTTACTGTCTGTTCAGACAGGTAGTGGTCAGTGGGTCAGTTCCTGTGTTGTTCCGTCAGTTTGTGGTCAGTGTGTCAGTTTCTGTGTGTTCGGTCAAGTCATTGTCATTGGGTCAGTTTCTGTGTTTGCGGTCTTTATTCGTTCAGTTGGCCACTTTCTGTGTGTTTGGCCAGGTTGTGGTCATTGGGTCAGTTTCTGTGTGTTCCATGAGGTTGTTGTCAGTGGGTCAGTTTCTGTGTGTTCTATCAGATTGTGGTCAGTGGGTCAGTTTGCATGTGTTCGGTCAGGTTGTAGTCAGTGTATCAGTTGCTGTGTGTTCATCCAGTTTGTGGTCAGTAGCTCTGTTTCTGTGTGTTTGGACATGTGTTAGTCTGAGGGTCAATTTTGTGTGTGTTCGTTCAGGTTGTGGTCATTGTGTCAGTTTCTGTGTGTTTGGTGAGTTTTGAGTCAGTGGGTCATGTTCTGTGTGTTCATTTATGTTGTGGTTATTGTATCAGTTTCGGAGTTTTCAGTCAGGTTGTTGTCAGTGGGACAGTTTCTGTGCAATCGGTCAGGATTTGATCAGTGTATCAGTTTCTGTGTGGTGATTCAGGTTGCGGTCAGTGGTTCAGTTTCTGTGTGTTCAGGCAGGTTGTGGTCAGTGTGCCAGTTTTTTGTGAATTCGTTCCATTTGTGGTCATTGTGTCTGTTTGTCTGTGGTCGGTCAGTTTGTGGTCAATGGCTCAGTTTCTGTGAGTTCGTTCATGTTGTGGTCATTGTGTCAGTCATTATGTGCTCGGTCAGGTTGTGTTCAGTGCGTCAGTTTCTGTGTGTTCAGTCAGGATTTGTTCAGTGTGTCAGTTTTTGTGTGTTCGGTCAGATTGAGGTCAGTGTGACAGTTTCTGTGTGTTCGGTCAGGTTGTGGGCAGTGTGTCAGTTTCTGTGTGATCCGTCAGTTTGTGGTCAGTTGGTCATTTTCTGTGCGTTCAGTCAGGACTTGGTCACTGTGTCAGTTTTTGTGTGTTCAGTCAGATTGAGGTCAGTGTGACAGTTTCTGTGTGTTCGATCAGTTTGTGGTCCATTGGTCATTTTCTGTGCGTTCAGTCAGGACTTCCTGACTGTGTCAGTTTTTGTGTGTTCAGTCAGATTGAGGTCAGTGTGACAGTTTCTTTTTGTTCGGTCAGGTTGTGGGCAGTGTGTCAGTTTTTGTGTGTTCAGTCAGTTTGTGGTCAGTTGGTCAGTTTCTGTGTGTTCGGTCAGGTTGTGGTCAGTGGTTCAGTTACTGAGTGTTTGGTCAGGTTGTGGTCAGGGGGTCAGTTTCTGTGTGTTCCATCAAGTTGAGGTCAGTGGGTCAGTCTCTGTGTGTTCCATCAGGTTGTGGTCAATGTGTCAGTTTTGTTATATTCGGTCAGGTTGTGTTCAGTGGTTCGGTTTCTGTGTGTTCAGTCATTTTATATATCAAAAGGAAAAGACTGGTGAAAACCAAAGTTGGTCCATTGCAGTCAGATACGGGGGAATATATAATGGGAAAGAAGGAAATGGCAGATCAACTAAATGCATACTTTGGGTCAGTCTTTACGAAGGAAGACACAAAAAACCTCCCTGGGATATCGGGAAAAATAGGGACATTGGCAAAGGAGGAACTGACGCAAATCAATATCTCTAAGGATATGGTGTTAAGGAAGCTAAAGGGATTGAAGGTGGACAAATCCCCAGGGCCTGATAACATGCATCCTAGGGTACTGAAGGAGGTGGCCCTAGAGATAGCGGATGCACTAAGGATGATTTTTCAGAATTCATTAGACTCGGGAACAGTGCCGATGGATTGGAGGGTAGCTAACGTTACCCCACTATTCAAAAAGGGGGGTAGGGAAAAAGCAGGTAATTACAGACCTGTAAGCCTTACATCAGTTGTGGGCAAAATGCTGGAGTCCATCATTAAGGATGAAATAGCGGAGCACTTAGCAAATGGGGACAGGATAGGACAGAGTCAACATGGATTTACAAAGGGTAAATCGTGCTTGACTAATCTATTGGAATTTTTTGAGGGAGTAACTGGTAGAATAGATGGGGGAGAGCCAGTAGATGTGGTGTACCTGGACTTCCAAAAGGCCTTCGATAAGGTCCCACATAAAAGATTAGCATGGAAAATTGAGGCTCATGGGATAAAGGGGAAAGTTTTGGCGTGGATAGGGAACTGGCTGTCAGATAGAAAACAGAGAGTTGGAATAAACGGCTCATTTTCTGAATGGCAGGCAGTAACAAGTGGGGTACCACAGGGATCTGTCCTGGGCCCCCAGCTGTTCACAATTTACATTAATGACCTGGATCAGGGAGTCGGATGCAGCATTTCCAAATTTGCAGACGACACTAAACTAGGAGGTGGGGTGGGCTCAGAGGAAGAGACCAGGAAGCTCCAGAGCGATTTGGACAGACTGGGCGATTGGGCGGATAAATGGCAGATGCACTATAATGTGGACAAGTGCGAAGTTATCCACCTTGGGTGCAGGAACGGGAGGGCAAATTATTATTTAAATGGCAATAGATTGGGAGAGGGGGAAGTACAGAGAGACCTGGGTGTTCTTGTACACCAGTCACTGAAGGCGAGCATGCAGGTGCAACAGGCGGTCAAGAAGGCAAACGGTATGCTGGCCTTCATAGCAAAAGGGTTAGAATACAGGAACAGGGATACCTTGCTGCAGCTGTACAGGGCACTGGTGAGACCACACCTCGAGTACTGTGTACAGTTTTGGTCGCCTCATCTGAGGAAGGATGTTCTTGCCATGGAGGGGGTGCAGCGGCGATTCACCAGGCTGATACCAGGAATGGCGGGAATGACCTATGAGGAGAGACTATGTAGTTTAGGGATGTACACACTGGAGTTTAGAAGATTGAGAGGGGACCTCATAGAAGTGTATAAAATTCTGACAGGTCTAGACAGACTGGATGCAGAAGGAATGTTTCCCTTGGCGGGTGAGAACAGAACTAGAGGACATAATTTAAGGATAAGGGCTAAACCATTTAGGACAGAGATGAGGGGGAATTTCTTCACTCAGAGAGTGGTGAACCTGTGGAACTCATTGCCACAGAGGGCAGTGTACGCCAGCTCATTAAATATATTTAAGAGGGAATTAGATATATTTCTACGGGCAAAAGGGGTTAAGGGTTACGGAGAGAAGGCGGGGACGGGATACTGAATTAAAGGATCAGCCATGATCTCATTAAATGGCGGAGCAGGCACGAAGGGCCGAATGGCCTACTCCTGCTCCTATCTTCTATGTATGGTCAGTTTGTCAGTTTCTGTGTATTCGGTCAGGTTATGTTCAATGGGTCAGTTTCTGTGTATTCTGTCATTATATGGTCAGTGGTTTAGTTTCTGTGTGTTCGGTCAGGTTGTGGTCAATGGTTCAATTTCTGTGTGTTCGGTCAGGTTGTGTTCAGCTTGTCAGTTTCTGTGTGCTCGGTTAGGTTGTGATCAGTGGGTCAGTTTCTGTCTGTTCTGAAATGATCTGTTCAGTGGGTCAGTTTCTGTTTGTTTCGTCATAATGTTGTCAGTGGGTCAGTTTCTTTGTGTTCAGTCAGGGATGTTCAGTGGTTCAGATTCTGTGTGTTCGGTCAGCTTGTGGTCAGAGGGTCAGTTTCTGTGTGTTCCATCTGGTTGTGGTCAGTGGGTCAGTTTCTGTGTGTTCAGCCATGTTGTGGTCAGTGGGTCATTTTCTGTGTGATTGGACAGGTGATGGTCAGAGTGTCAATGTTTGTGTGTTCGTTCAGGTTGTGGTCATTGTGTCAGTTTCTGTGCTTTTGGTCAGTTTTGAGTCAGTGTGTCATTTTCTGTGTGTTCTTTCAGGTTATGGTTATTGTGTCAGTTTTGGTGTTTCCGGTCAGGTTGTGGTCATTGTGTCAGTTTCTGTGTGTTTGGTCAGGATTTGGTCCGTAGGTCAGTTTCTGTGTGCTCAGTAAGGATGTGGACCATGGGTCAATTTCTGTGTGCTCGGACAGGTGGTGGTCATTGGGAAAGTTTCTGTGTGTTCGGGCAGGAGATCATCATTGGGTTAGTTTCTGTCTGTTCAGTCAAATTCTATTCAGTGGATCAGTTTCTGTGGTATCCGTCAGTGTGTGGTCAGTGTGTCAGTTTCTGTGTGTTCGGTCAAGATATTGTCATTGGGTCAGTTTCTGTGTTTGTGGTCCGTATTTGTTCAGTTGGCCACTTTCTGTGTGTTTGGTCAGGTTGTGGTCAATGGGTCAGTTTTGTTGTGTTCGGTCAGGTTGTGGTCAGGCGGTCAGTATTTTGTGTGTTCCATCAGGTCGAGGTCAGTGGGTCAGTTTCTGTGTGTTTCCTCAGGTTGTGGTCAATGGGTTAGATTTGCTGTGTTCGGTCAGGTTTTGTTCACTGGGTCAGTTTCTGTGTGTTGACTCATGTTATGGTCAGTTTGTCAGTTTCTGTGTGTTCGGCCAGGATGTGGTCAATGGGTCATTTTCTGTGTGTTCGTTCAGGTTGTGTGCAATGGGTGAGTTCCTGTGCGTTCGTTCAGGTTGTGTTCATTTTGTCAGTTTCTGTGTGCTCGGTCAGGTTGTGATCAGTGGTTCAGTTTCTGTCTGTTCTGACAGGATCTTGTCAGTGGGTCAGTTTCTGTTTCATTCGTCATACTGTTGTCAGTGTGTCAGTTTCTATGTGTTCACTCAGGTTTTGCTCATTGGTTCAGTTTCTGTGTGTTCGGTCAGGTTGTGGTCATTGGGTCAGTTTCTGTGTGTTCCTTCAGGTTGTTGTCAGTGGGTCAGTTTCTGTGTGTTCTGTCAGATTATGGTCAGTGGGTCAGTTTGCATGTGTTCAGTCAGGTTGTGTTCAGTGTATCAGTTGCTGTGTGTTCAGCCAGTTTGTGGTCAGTGGGTCATTTTCTGTGTGTTTGGACAGGTGATGGTCTGAGGGTCATTTTTTGTACGTTCATTCAGGTTGTGATCATTGTGTCAGTTTCTGTGTTTTTGGTCAGTTTTGAGTCAGTGGGTCATTTTCTGTGCGTTCATACATGTTATGGTTATTGTGTCAGTTTTGGTGTTTTCGGTCAGGTTGTGGTCAGTGGGACAGTTTCTGTGTGATCGGTCAGGATTTGATCAGTGTGTCAGATTCTGTGTGGTGAGTCATGTTGTGGTCGATGGTTCAGTTTCTGTGTGTTCAGGCAGGTTGTGGTCAGTGGGTCAGTTTCTGTGAATTAGTTCCATTTGTTGTCATTGTGTCTGTTTCTGTGTGTTCGGTCAGGTTGTGGTCAATGGCTCAGTTTCTGTGAGATCCTTCATTTTGTGGTCATTGTGGCGGTCGTTATGTGCTCGGTCTGGTTGTGGTCAGTGTGTCAGTTTCTGTGTGTTCATTCAGGATTTGTTCAGTGTGTCAGTTCCTTTTTGATCAGTAAGGTTTTGTTTAGTGGATCAGTTACTGTCGGTTCGATCAGTGTTTGGTCAGTGGGACGGATTCTGTGTGTTCGATCATGTTGTTGTCAGTGGTTCAGTTTCTGTGCGTTCGGTCAGGACTTGTTCAGTGTGTCACTTACTCTGTGTTTCATCAGAGTGTTGGCACTGGGTCAGTTTCTGTGTGTTCGTTCAGGATTTGGTCAGTGGGTCAGATTCTATGTGTCCTGTCAGGTTCTGGTCACTGGCTCAGTTTCTGTGTGCTCGGTCAGATGGTGGTCAGTGGGTCAGTTTCTGTGTGTTCATTCAGGTTATGGTTATTGTGTCAGTTTCGGTGTGCTCGGTCAGATTGGGGTCAGTGTGTCAGTTTCAGTGTATGTTCTGTGAGGTTGTTGACAATGGGTCACTTTCTTTGTGCTCGGGCAGGTTGTGTTCTGTAGGTCCGTTTCTGTGTGTTTGGTCATGATTTGTTCCCTGGGTCAGTTTCTGTGTGCTCACAAAGTTTGTGGACAGTGAGTCAGTTTCTGTGTGCTCAGACAGTTGGTGGTCTGTGGGTCAGTTTCTGTGTGTTTGGTCAAGCTGTAGTCAGTGGGTCAGCTTATATGTGTTCGATCAGGATTTGGTCAGTGTGTCAGTTTCTGTGTTTTCGTACATGTTGTTGTCAGTGGGTCAGTTTCTGTGTGTTTGGTCAGGATGTGGTCAGTGGGTCAGTTTCTGTGTGCTAGGTCAGGTTGTTCTCACTGGGTCCCTTTCTGTGTGATTGCTAAGGTTGAGGACACTGTGTCAGTGTCTGTGTGTTTTATCAGGATGTGGTCAGTGGGTCATTTTCTGTGTTTTCAGTCAGGACTAGGTCACTGTGTCAGTTTTTGTGTGTTCATTCAGGTTGAGTCAGTGTGACAGTTTCTGTGTGTTCGGTCAGGTTGTGGGCAGTGTGTCAGTTTCTGTGTGTTTGGTCAGTTTGTGGTCAGTAGGTCAGTTTCTGTATGTTTGGTCAGGTTGTGGTCAGTGGGTAAGTTTGTGTGTGTTTGATCAGGCTGTGTTCAGTGGGTCAGTTACTGTGTGCTCGGTCAGGTTTTGTTCATTGGATCAGATTCTGTGAGTTCATTCAGGATGTGTTCAGTGGGTCAGTTTATGTGTGTTCATTCAGGTTGTGGTCACTGGATCAATTTCTGTCGATTCCTTCAGTTTGTGGTCAGTGGGATTGTTTCTGTGTATTCAGTCATGTTTTTGTCAGTGTTCCAGTTTCTGTGTGTTTGGTCAGGATTTATTCAGTTGGTCACTTTCTGTGTTTTTGCCAGGTTGTGGTCAATGGTTCAGTTTCGGTGTTCTCGGTCAGATATTGGTTAGTGTGTCACTTTCAGTGTTTGTTCGGTCAGGTTGTGGTCAATGGATCAGTTTCTGTGTGCTCGGGTATGTTGTGTTCTGTGGGTTAGTTTCTGTGTGTTTGGTCAGGATTTGAACCGTGGGTCAGTTTCTGTGTGCTCAGTAAGAATGTGGACCGTGGGTCAATTTCTGTGTGCTCGGACAGGTGGTTGTCATTGGGACAGTTTATGTGTGTTCGGGCAGGAGGTCATCATTGGGTTAGTTTCTGTCTGTTCAGTCAGGTTGAAGTCAATGGATCAGTTTCTGTGGGTTCCGTCAGTGTGTGGTCAGTGTGTCAGTTTCTGTGTGTTCGGTCAAGTTATTGTCATTGGGTGAGTTTCTGTGTTTTTGGTCCGTATTTGTTCAGTTGGCCACTTTCTCTGTGCGTTTGGCCAGGTTGTGGTCAATGGGTCAGTTTTGTTGTTCTCGGTCAGGTTGTGGCCAGGGGGCCAGTTTCTGTGTGTTCCATCAGGTTGTGGTCAGTGGGTCAGTTTCTGTGTGTTTCTTCAGGTTGGGGTCAATGGGCCAGTTTTGTTGTGTTCAGTCAGGTTTTGTTCACTGCGTCAGTTTCTGTGTGTTGAATCATTTTATGGTCACTTTGTCAGTTACTGTGTGTTCGGTCAGCATGTGGCCAATTGCTCAGTTTCTGTGTGTTCAGGCATTTTATGGTCAGTCGGTCAGTTTTTGTGTGTTCGGACAGGTTGTGGTCAATCGGTCAGTTTCTGTTTGTTTGGTCAGTTTGTGTTCAGTTTGTCAGTTTCTGTGTGCTCGGTCAGGTTGTGATCAGTGTGTCAGTTTCTGTGTGTTCGGTCAGGTTGTGGTCATTGGGTCAGTTTCTGTGTGTTCCATCAGGTTGTGGTCAGTGGGTCAGTTTCTGTGTGTTCTTTCAGATTGTGGTCAGTGGGTCAGTTTGCATGTGTTCGGTCAGATTGTGTTCATTGCATCAGTTGCTGTGTGTTCAGGCAGTTTGTTGTCAGTGGGTCAGTTTCTGTGTCTTTGGACAGGTGCTGGTCTGAGGGTCAATTTTTGTTTGTTCGTTCAGGTTGTGGTCACTGTGTCAGTTTGTGTGTGTGGTCAGTTCTGTGTCAGTGGGTCATTTTCTGTGTGTTCATTCAGGTTAAGGTTATTGTGTCAGTTTCGGTGTTTTCAGTCAGATTGTGGTCAGTGGGACAGTTTCTGTGTGATCGGACAGGATTTGATCTGTGTATCAGGTTCTGTGTGGTGATTCAGGTGGTGGTCAGTGGTTCAGTTTCTGTGTGTTCAGGCAGGTTGTGGTCAGTGGGCCAGTTTCTGTGAATTCATTCCATTTCTGGTGATTGTGTCTGTTTCTGTGTGTTCGGTCAGGTTGTGGTCAATGGCTCAGTTTCTGTGAGTTCATTCATGTTGTGGTCATTGTGTCAGTCGTTATGTGTTCAGTCTGGTTGTGGTCAGTGTGTCAGTTTCTGTGTGTTCAGTCAGTATTTGTTCAGTGTGTCATTGTCTGTGTGATCAGTTAGTTCTTGTTCATTGGATCAGTTTCTGTCGGTTCGATCAGTGTTTGGTCAGTGGGACGGTTTCTCTGTGTGTTCAATCAAGTTGTTGTCAGTGGTTCAATTTCTGTGTGTTCGGTCAGGATTTGTTCAGCGTGTCACTTTCTGTGTGTTTCATCAGATTTTTGTCAGTGAGTAAGTTTCTGTGTGTTCAGTTTGGATTTGGTCAGTGGGTTAGATTCTGTGTTTTCTGTCAGGTTGTTGTCAGAGGGTCAGTTTCTGCGTGTTCGGTCTGGCTGTGGTACCTGGGCCAGTTTCTGTGTGTTCCGTCAGGTTGTGGTCAGTGGGTCAGTTTCTGTTTGTTCGGTCATTTTGTGGTCATTGGTCAGCTTGTGTGTGTTCGATCAGGTTGTGTTCATTGAATCAGTTTCTGTGTCTCCAGCCAAGTTGTGTTCAGTGGGTCAGTTTCTCTGTGTTTTGACAGATGCTGGTCTGTCGGTCAGTTTCTGTGCGTTTGGTCAGGTTGTTGCCAGTGGGTCAATTTATGTGTGTTCATTCAGGTTGTGATCAGTGTGTCAGTTTCTTTGTGCTCAGTCAGGAGTTGTTAATTGTGTCAGTTTCTGTGTGTTCGGTCAGGTTGTGGGCAGTGGGTCAGTTTCTGTTTGTTCATTAAGGTTGTGGGTAATGTGTCAGTTTCGTTGTGCTCTGTAAGATTGGGGTCAGTGTGTCAGTTTCAGTGTTTACTCGGTCAGGTTGTTGTCTATGGGTCACTTTCTTTATGCTCGGGCAGGTTGTGTTTTGTGTGTCCGTTTCTGTGTGTTTGGTCATGATTTGGTCCCTGGGTCAGTTTCTGTGTGCTCAGTAAGGTTGTGGACAGTGGCTTAGTTTCTGTGTGCTCGGATAATTGGTGGTCTGTTGGTCAGTTTCTGTGTGTTCAGACAGGTGGTGGTCAGTTGGACAGTTTCTGTGTGTTCAGTCAGCATCTGGTCAGTGGATCAGTTTCTGTGGGTTCCGTCAGTGTGTTGTCAGTGGGACAGTTCCTGTGTGTTCTGTCCGGATTTGTTCAATTGGCCACTTTTTGTGTGTTTGGTCAGGTTGCGCTCAATAGGTCAGTTTCTTCATGTTCGGTCAGTTTGTGGTCATTGTGTCAGTTTCAGTTATTGTTCGGTGAGGTTCTGGTCAGTGGATCAGTTTCTGTGTGTTCAGTCAGGATTTGCTCAGTGTGTCAGTTTCTGTGTGCTCGGTCAGGTTGGGATCAGTCGGTCAATTTCTGTCTGTTCGGACAGGATCTGGCCAGTTCGTTAGTTTCATTGGGTTCACTCATTTTATGGTCAGTGGATCATTTTCTGTGTTTTCCGTCAGTGTGTGGTCAGAGGGTCAGGTTCTGTTTGTTCGGTCAAGTTGTTGTCAGTGGTTCAGTTTCTGTTTGTTCGGTCCGGATTTTATCAGTTGTTCAGTTTCTATTCATTAGGCCAGGTTTTGGAATGAAGGCCCTTTTCTGTGAGATCGGTCAGGTTGTGGTCAGTGGGTCAGTTTCAGTGTATTTTCAGTCATGTTGCGGTCCATGGGTCAGTTTCTGTGTTTTCGGTCAGGTTGTGTTCAGTGGGACATTACCAGTGCATTTCGTCAGGTTGTGGTCAGTGGGTCATTTCATGTGTGTTCGGTCAGTTTGTGTTCAATAGGTCAGCTTCTGTGTGCTCAGTCAGGTTGTGGCCTGTGGGTCATTTTCTGTGTGCTCGGACAGGTTGTGTTCAGTGGGTAAGTTTCTGAGTGCTCGGTCTGGCTGTGGTACATGGGCCAGTTTCTGTGTGTTTGGTAATTTTGTTGTCAGTGGGTCAGTTTATGTGTGTTCGGTCAGGATTTGGTCAGTGTGTCAGTTTCTGTGAGTTCGTTCAGGTTGTGGTCAGTGTGTCAGTTTCTGTGTGATCGGTCAGTTGTGGTCAGTGGGTCAGTTTCTGTGTGTTTGGTCAGGATGTGGTCAGTGGGTCAGTTTCTTTTTTCTAGGTCAGGTAGTTGTCAGTGGGTCCCTTTTTGTGTGATTGCTCAAGTTGTGGTCATTGTGTCAGTGTCAGTGTGTTTTGTCAGGTTGTGGTCAGTGGGTCATTTACTGTGTGTTCAGTCAGGACTTGGTCACTGTGTCAGTTTTTGTGTTTTCAGTCAGGTTGTGGTCAGAGTGAAGGTTTCAGTGTGTTCAGTCAGGTTATGGTCAGTCGGTCAGTTTATGTTACAATATGTGAGAGCTGGTGGACACCATTGATGCTCACGATGATCACATTTGCAGTAAGTGTTGGCTGCTCTAGGTATTCCGGCTCCGTGTTGAAGAGCTGGAGTCCGAGCTTCAAACACTGAGACACATCAGAGAGGGGGAGAGTTACCTGAACTCTGTGTATCACGATTTATTGACACCAATTAGATTAATTAATTCAGAAGTAGTCCGTGGCCAGGGTCAGGATGGTGTGACTAGAAGTGAGGTAGTTACGGGGATCCAGGAGGTAGTGTTGCAGGAGCCGCAGCCCTTGCACTTGTCCAACAGGTTCCAGGCACTTACTCCCTGTGAGGATGGGATAAGGGACTGCGGGGAGGATGAGCAACCTGGCCACAGCACCGTGGAGCGGGGGGCCATTCAAGTGGGGGGAGTTAAAAGAAATGTTGTATCGGTAGGGGATAGTATCGTTAGGGGGATAGATAGACTTCTTTGCAGCCAAGAGCGAGAGTCCTGAAGGCTGTGTTGCCTGCCCGGTGCCAGGGTTAAGGACATCTCCTCTGGACTGGAGAGAAACTTGGAGTGGGAGGGGGAGGATCTAGTTGTCGTGGTCCATGTTGGTACCAACGACATAGATAGGACAAGGAAGGAGGTTCTGCTGAGGGAGTTTGAGCAGCTAGGGGTCAAATTAAAAAGCAGAACCATAAGGGTAAGGATTATTACCTGAGCCACGAGCGAATTTGGCTAGGACAAATAAATTTGAGATTTAAATGCGTGGCTCAAAGTCTGGTGTGGGAGAAATGGGTTATGCTTCCTGGGACACTGGCACCAGTGCTGGGGCAGGAGGGAGCTGTTCCGTTGGGACGGGCTTCACTTGGCCAGTGCTGGGACTAGAGTCCTGGCAGAACATATAACTAGGGCTGTAGAGAGGGCTTTAAACTAACTAGTGGGGGGGAGGTTCCTAGAGAGCAAATAAAAAAAATGACAACAGAGAAGTTCATAGACTTAGGTAGCAGTGGGGAAATTAAAAACCAGAGCGTGTCAGGAAGGGGCAGAAGGTATGGAGTAAAAGGTAAAGTAATAAAAAGGGCAACAGCAGGAACTAAGTGACACAAAACATATTTGAAAGTTCTCTATCTGAATGCACGTAGCATTCGTAACAAAATAGACGAGTTAATGGCACAAATAACTACATATGTGTATGATCTTGTGGCCATTACAGAAACATGGCTGCAGGGTGACAATACCTGGGAATTAAACATACCAGGTTATTTAACGATCAGGCAGGATAGGCAGGAAGGAAGGGGAGGTGGGCTGGCTATGTTAATAAAGGAAGGAAACACTGTAATACAGAGAAATGATATTGGGTCAAAAGATCAGGATAGTGAAACAGTTTGGGTGAAGGTAAGGAATAATAAGGGGAAATAAACACTACTGGGCGTATTCTATAGGCCTCCGAACAGTGGCAACTCTGTTGGACGGAGTATCAATCAGGAAATAATTGAGGCTTGTAATAAGGGAACATCTATAATTATGAGGGATTTTAACTATCATATTAGTTGGGCAAATCAAATTGGGCAGGGCTGCCTTGAGGATGAGTTCATTGAATGTATTAGGGATGGTTTTCTTGAGCAGTATGTAACTGAACCGACCAGGGGGCAAGCAACCTTAGATCTGGACCTTTGTAAAGAGACAGGATGAATTAAAAATGTCGTAGTAAAGTATCCCCTTGGAATAAATTACCATAACATGGTTGAATTCCATATTCAATTAGAGGGTGAAAAGGTTGGACCTCAAACAAGCCTGCTAAGCTTGAATAAAGGAGACTATGAAGGTATGAGAGCGGAATTGAGTAGAGTGGATAGGGAAAATAGATTAAAGGGTAAGACGATACATGATCAGTGGTGTATTTTAAGGAGTTATTTTACAACTTCCAAAAAAAATGTATTCCACTGAGAAGAAAAGGGTGTATAAGGAAAGACAGCTATCCGTGGCTAAGTAAAGAAATTAAGGAGAGCATTCGACTAAAATCAAGGGCATATGAGGTAGCCAAATCTAGTGGGAGGATAGAGGATTGGGAAAACTTTAAAAGACAGCAAAAAATAACAAGAAGATTGATTAAGAAAGGGAAGATAGATTATGAAAGTAAATTAGCAAAAAATATAAAAACAGATAGTAAGAGTTTTTATATTTATATAAAAAGAAAAGGGGTGGCTAACGTAAATGTTGGTCCCTTAGAGGATGAGACCGGGAAATTAATGGTGGGAAATATGGAGATGGCAAAAACACTGAATGAATATTTTATATCAGTCTTTACAGTAGAAGACACTTAGAATATCCCAACACTGGACAAACAGGGGGCTAAATCGGGGGAGGAGCTAAACACGATAAAATCACTAAGGAATTGGTACTCAGTAAAATAGTGGGACTCAAGGCGAATAAATCACCTGGACCTGATGGCTTAAATCCTAGGGTCTTGAGGAAAGTGGCGGTAGGGATTGTGGATGCATTGGTAATAATTTTCTAAAACTCCCTGGACTCGGCAAAGGTCCCGGCAAACTGGATAACAGCTAATGTAGACAGGGCAGTAGACAGAAGGCTGGAAACTATAGACCGGTTAGCCTAACATCTGTGGTATGTAAAATTTTGGAGACCATTATTAAGGAGACAGTAACAGGACATTTGGATAATCATAATTTAATAGGACAAAGTCAGCATTGTTTTATGAAGGGGAAGTCATGTTTGACAAATATGCTGGAGTTCTTTGAGGAAGTTACATATGGGGTGGATAAAAGGGGAACCAGTGGACGTAGTGTATTTAGACTTACAAAAGGCATTTGACAAGGTGCCACAAAAAAGGTTATTGCTTAAGATAAAAAATCACGGAATTGGGGGTAATATTTTGGCAAGGATAGAGGATTGGCTATCTAACAGATGGCAGAGAGTTGGGATAAATGTTTCATTCTCAGACTGGCAATCAATAACTGGTGGTGTTCCGCAGGGGTCAGTGCTGTGTCCCCAACGCTTTACAATCTATATTAACGATTTGGAGGAGGGGACCGTGTGTAACATATCAAAGTATGCAGATGATACTAAGATGGGAGGGAAAGTAGTGAGTGAGGAGGACATAAAAAACCTGCAAGGGGACATAGACAGGCTAAGTAAGTGGGCAGAGATTTGGCAGATGGAATACAATACTGGAAAGTGTGAGGTTATGCACTTTGGCAGGAAAAATCGTAGAGAAAGTTATTATCTTAATGGCAAGAAACTGGAAATTACTGAAGTACAAAGGCATCTGGGGGTCCTGGTGCACGAAACTCAAAAGGTTAGTATACAGGTGCAGTAAGTGATTAAGAAGGCCAATGGAACGTTGGCTTTCATTGCTAGGGGGATAGAATATAAAAATAGGGAGGTATTGCTTCAGTTGTACAAGGTATTGGTGAGACCGCACCTGGAATACTGCGTACAGTTTTGGTGTCCATACTTAAGAAAGGACATACTTGCTCTCGAGTCAGTACAAAGAAGGTTCACTCGGTTAATCCCGGGGATGAGGGGATGGACATATGAGGAGAGGTTGAGTAGATTGCGACTCTACTCATTGGAGTTCAGAAGAATGAGAGGCGATCTTATTGAAACATATAAGATTGTGAAGGGGTTGGATCGGCTGGATGCGGGGAGGATGTTCCCGATGATGGGTGAAAATAGAACTAGGGGGCATAGTCTTAGAATAAGGGGCTGCTCTTTCAAAACTGAGATGAGGAGGAACTACTTCACTCAGAGGGTGGTAGGTCCATGGAATATGCTGCCCCAAAAAGCTGTAGAAGCTACATCATTATATAAATTTTTAACAGAAATAGACAGTTTCCTAGAAGTAAAGGGAATTAAGGGTTACGGGGAGCTGGCAGGAATTTGGACATGAGTCTAGGTTCCGATCGTTCATGGCCCTTTGGGTAGCAGAGCGAGCCCAGGGGCCGTGTAGCCTGATCCTGCTCCTATTTCGTGTGTCTAATTATGTTAGATTCAGGAGATGCTTCTGTGATAGTGGATTGGCGGTTGGGATCAGATCAGCCATGATCTTGTTTAATGGCGGAGCAGGCTCGAGGGGCCGATTGGCCTACTCATGCTCCTATTTCTTATGTTCTTATGTTCTTATGTGTGTTCGGTCAGGTCATGGTTAGTGTGTCAGTTTCTGTGTGATTGGTCAGGTGGTGGCCAGTGGGTCAGTTTCACTGTGCTTCGTCTGTATTTATTCAGTGTGTCAGTTTCTGTGTGCACGTTCTGGTTGTGGTCAGTGTGTCAGGTTCTGTGTCTTCTGTCAGGTTGTGGTCAGTGGGTCAGTTTCTGTGTGTTCAGCCAGGTTGCGGACAGGCGGTCAGGTTCTTTGCGTTTGGTCATGTTGTGGTCAGAGTGTAAGTTTATGTGTGTTTGGTCAGGATTTGGTCCGTGTGTCAATTTCTGTGTGACCAGTAATGTTTTGGTCATTGTGTGAGTTTCTGTGTGTTCGGTCATGTTATGGTCAGATGGTCAGTTTCTGCGTGTTTGGTTGGGTTTTTGTCAGTGGCACAGTTTCTGTTTGTTCTGTCAGGTTGTGGTCAGTGGATCCGTTTCTGTGTGTTTGGTCAGGTTGTGGTCATTTGGTGACTTTCTGTGTGTTCGGTCAGGTTCTGGTCAGTGTGTCAGTGTCTGTGTGCACCGTCAAGTTGTGGTCAGTCGTTCAGTTTTGGTGTGTTCGGTCAGGATGTGTTCATTTGTTCACTTTCAGTGTCTTCGGTCAGATTGTGGTCAATGGGAAAGTTTCTGTGTATTTGGACAAGTTGTGTTCAGTGGGTCATTTTCTGTGTGTTCAGTCAAGATTTGATCAGTTAGTCAGTTTCTCTGTGATCAGTCAGTTTGTGGCCAGTGGATCACTTTCAGTGCGCTCCATCTGCGTGTAGTCAGAAGATCAGTTTTTGCTAGTTCGGTCAAGTTGTTGTCAGAGGTTAAGTTTCTGTGTGTTCTGTCAAGATTTGTTCAGTTGGTCAGTTTCTGTGTGTTTGGCCAGGTTGTGGTCAATGTGTCAGTTTCTGTGTGTTCCCTCAGGTTGTGGTTAGAAGGTCAGCTTCTGTGTGCTCGGTCACAATATGGTCAGTGGGTCAGTTTCAGTGTTTGTTCATTCAGGTTGTGGTCAATGGGTCCGTTTCTGTATGTTCAGTCAGGTTGTGGTCAGTGTGTCATTCTCTCTGTTTTCGGTCAGGATATGTCAGTGGATGATATTCTGTGTATTCGATCAGGTTGTGGTAAGTGGGTCAGTACCTCTGTACTCAGTCAGGTTATGGTGAGTGGGTCAGTTTCTGTCTGTTCATTCAGGATTTGGTCGATGGGGCATTTCCTGTGTTCTCGGTCAGGTTATAGTCAGTGGGTCCGTTGCTGCATGTTCAGTCAGTTTGTGGTCACTGGGTCAGTTTCACTGTGTTCGGTCAGTATTTGGTCAGTTTGTCAGTTTCTGTGTGCTCGTTCAGGTTGTAGTCAGTGGGTCAGTTTCTGTGTGATCAGTCAGGTTGTGGTCTGTGGGTCAGTTTATTTGTGTTTGGTCAGGCTGTGGTCAGTGGGTAACTTTACATGTGTTCGGTCAGGATTCGGTCAGTGTGTCAATTTCTATGTAACCAGTATGGTTGTGGTCAGTGGATCAGTTTCTGTTTGTTTGGGCAGGTGGTGGTCAGTGGGTCAGTTTCTGTGTGGTCGTTCTGTGTATATGCTCGGGTTGTGGTCCCTGGGTCAGTTTCTGTGTGTTCAGTCAGGTTATCGTTTGAAGGTCAGTTTCTGCATATTGGTCAGTTTGGGATCAGTGGTTCAGTTTGGTTGACTTTGTTCAGTATGTGGTCAGTGGACCAGTTTCTGTTTGTTCGATCAGGTGTGTCAGTTTCTGTGTGTTCTGTCAGGTTGTGGTCAGTAGGTCAGTTTCCATTTGTTCGGTCAGGTTGTGGTCAGTGGGTCAGTTTCTGATTGTTTGGGCAGATGGTGGTCAGTGGCTCAGTTTCTGTGTGATCGTACAGTTTGTCATCAGCGGGTCAGTTTCTGTGTGGTACGTCAGGTTGTGGTCAGTGGCTCAGTTTCTGTGTGTTCGGTCAGCTTGTGGTCAGTGGATCAGTTTATGTATGATCAGACAGGTTGTGGTCAGTGTTTGGGTTTCAGTGTTTGTTCCGTCAGGTTATGGTCAATGGGTTAGTTTCTGTGTGTTCTTTCAGATTGTGATCATTTGGTCACTTTCTTTGTGTTCGGTCAGCTTTTGGTCAATGGGTCAGTTTCTGTGTGTTTGGTCAGGTTGAGATAAGTGGGCCGGTTTCAGTATGCACCATCAGGTTGCGGTCAGTAGTTCAGTTTCTGTGTGCAAGGCCAAATTGTGGTCAGTGGGACAGTTTCTGTGTGCTTGTTCAGGTTGTGTTCAGTGGGTCAGGTTCTGTGTGTTCGTTCTCGTTGTGATCAGCGTGTCAGTTTCTGTGTGCACCGTCAGCTTGTGGTCAGTGGGTCAGTTTTTGTGTCTTCAGTCAGGTTGTTGTCAGTGGGTCAGTTTCTGTGTGTTCAGTCAGTTGTGACCAGTGGGTAAGTTTCTGCGTGTTCTGTCAGGTTGTGGTCAGTGGGACAGTTTATGTGTGCACCATCAGGTTGTCGTCAGTGGGTCAGTTGCTGTGTGTTTGGTCAGGTTGTGGTCAGTGGGTCAGTTTCTGTGTGTTCGGTCAGGTTGTAGTCAGTGGGTCAGTTTATGTATGCACCATCAGGTTGTGGTCAGTGGGTCAGTTTCTGTATGCACCATCAGGTTGTGGTCAGTGGGTCAGTTTCTGTGTGCTCTGTCAGGTTGTGGTCAGTGAGACAGTTTCTCTGTGTTCTGTCAAGTTGTGGTCAGTGGGTATGTTTCAATGTGTTCAGTCAGGATGTGGTCAGTGTGTCAGTTTCTTTGTGCACCGTCAGTTTGTGGTCTGTGGGTTACTTTATCTTTGTTCGAACATTATGTGGTCAGAGGTTCAGTTTCTGTGTGATCAGTCAGGCGGTGGTCAGTGGGTCTGTTTCTGTCTGTTCGGTCAGTATATGGTCAGTGGATCAGTTTGGTTGAATTCGGTCAGGATGTGGTCAGTGTGTCAATTCTGTGTGTTTGGTCTGGAAGTGGTCAGTGGGCCAGTTTCTCTTTCTTCGGTCAGTTGTAGCCAGTTGGTGAGTTTGGGTGCGATTGATCAGGTTGTGTTCAGTGGGGCAGTTTCTTTGTGTTCGGATAGGATTTGGTCAGTCTGTCAGATCCTGTGTGTTCGTTCAGGTTGTCGTCATTGTGTCAGTTTCTGTTTGTTAGTCAGGTTGTGGTCAGTGGGTCAGTTTCTGTTGCTTCGGTCAGGTTCTGGTCAATGTGTCAATTTCTGTGTGCTCGGTCAGACTGTTGTCAATGTGTCAGTTTCTGTGTGCTCGGACAGGTGGTGGTCAGTTTCTCAGTTTATGTGTGTGCTGTCAGGTTGTGGTCAGTGGGTCAGTTTCTGTGTGTTTGGTCAGTTTTTGTTCAGTGGATCAGTTTATGCGTATTTGTTCATGTTGCGGTACGGAGATCAGTTTCTATGTGTTCAGAAAGGTGGTGGTGTTTGGGTCAGTTTCTGTGTGTTCAGTCAGGTCTTGGTCACAATGTCAGTTCCTGTGTGGTCGGTCAGGTTGTTGTGGGTGAGCCAGTTTATGTGTGTTCGGTCAGGTTGTGGTCATTGTGTCAGTTTCTGTCTGTTCAAGTTGTGGTCAGTGGGTCATTTTCTGTGTGCTAGGTGCTTTTGTCGTCAGTGGGTCACCTTCTGTGTGTTTGTTCAGGTTGTGTTCATTGTGTCAGTGTCTGTGTATTTTGTCAGCTTGTGGTCAGTGGGTCAGTTTCTGTGTGTTCAGTCGGGACTTATCACTGTGTCAGTTTCTTTGTTGTCGGTCAGGTTGTTGTGGGTGAGCCAGTTTATTTGTGTTCGGTCAGGTTGTGGTCAGTGTGTCAGTTTCTGTGTGTTTGGTCAGTTTGTGGTCAGTGGGTCAGTTTCCGTGTGCTCGGTCAGGTTTTGGTCAGTGGGTCAGATTCTGTGTGTTTGGTCAGTTTGTGATCAGTGGGTCAGTTTCCGTGTGCTCGGTCAGGTTTTGGTGAGTGTGTCAGATTCTGTGAGTTCGTTCAGGATGTGTTCAGTGGGTTAGTTTCTCTGTGTTCGGTCACTTTGCTCTCAGTGAGCCAGTTTATGTGTGTTCCACCTGGTTGTTGTCAGTGGGTCAGTTTCTTTGTGTTTGGTCAGTTTGTGGTCAGTGTGTCAGTTCGGTGTGCTCAGTAAGGTTGTGGTCAGTTTGTCAGATTCTGTGAGTTCGGTCATGATGTGTCCAGTGGGTCAGTTTCTGTGAGTTTGGTCAGGTTGAGCTCTTTTTGTCAGTCTTCGTGTGTTCGGTCAGGTTGTGGTCAGTGGGTTTATTTCTGTGTGTTCGGTCAGTTTGTGGTCAGTGAACCATTTTCTGTCAGTTCCATCAGTGCATGATCAGTGGTACAGTTTCTGTGTGTTTGGTCAAGTTGTTGTCAGTGGGTCAGTTTCTGTGTGTTCAGTAAGGATTTGTTCAGTTGGTCACTTTCTGTGTGTTTGTCCAGGTTGTGGTCAATGGGTCAGTCTCGGTGTCTTAGGTCTGTTTGTGGTCAGTGTGTGAGTCTCAGTGTTTGTTCCGTCAGGTTATGATCAATGGGTCAGTTTCTGTGTGTTCTGTCAGATTGTGATCATTTGGTCACTTTCGTTGTGTTCAGTCAGCTTGTGGCAATGGGTCAGTTTCTGTGTGTTTGGTCAGGTTGAGGTCAGTGGGTCGGTTTCAATGTGCACCATCAGGTTGTGGTCATTAGTTCAATTTCTGTGTGCAAGGCCAGGTTGTGGTCAGTGGGACAGTTTCTGTGTGCTAATTCAGGTTGTGTTCTGTGGGTTAGGTTCTGTGTGTTCGTCCTCGTTGTGATCAGTTGGTCAGTTTCTGTGTGCACCGTCAGTTTGTGGTCAGTGGGTCAATTATTTTGTCTTCAGTCATGTTACATAAGAACATAAGAAATAGGAGCAGGAGTAGGCCAATCGGCCCCTCGAGCCTGCTCCGCCATTCAATAAGGTCATGGCTGATCTGATCCTAACCGCCAATCCACTATCCCAGAACCATATCCTGAATCTAACAGAATTAGACACACGAAATAGGTCAGTGGGTCAATTTCTGTGTGTTCAGTCAGTTGTGGCCAGTGGGTAAGTTTCTGTGTGTTCTGTCAGGTTGTGGTCAGTGGGACAGTTTATGTGTGCACCATCAGGTTGTCGTCAGTGGGTCAGTTAATGTGTGTTCTGTCAGGTTGTGGTCAGTGAGACAGTTTCTGTGTGTTCAGTCAAGTTGTGGTCAGTGGGTATGTTTCAGTGTGTTCAGTCAGGATGCGGTCAGTGTGTCAGTTTCTTTGTGCACCGTCAGTTTGTGGTCTGTGGGTCAGTTTATGTTTGTTCGAACATTATGTGGTCAGAGGTTCAGTATCTGTGTTTTCAGTCAGGTGGTGGTCAATGGGTCTGTTTCTGTCTGTTCGGTCAGTTTACGTCAGTGCATCAGTTTGGTTGAATTCGGTCAGGATGTGGTCAGTGCGTCAATTTCTGTGTGTTCGGCCTGGATGTGGTCAGTGGGCCAGTTTTTCTTTCTTCAGTCAGGTATAGCCTGTAGGTCAGTTTGGGTGCGATTGGTCAGGTTGTGTTCAGTGGGACAGTTTCTTTGTGTTCGGACAGGATTTGGTCAGTCTTTTGGTTCCTGTGTGTTCGTTCAGGTTGTGGTCATTGTGTCAGTTTCTGTTTGTTAGTCAGGTTGTGGTCAGTGGGTCAGTTTCTGTTGATTCGGTAAGGATGTGTTCAGTGGGTCAGTTTCTGTGTGTTCGGTCAGGTTGTGGTCAGTGTGTCAATTTCTGTGTGATCGGTCAGACTGTTGTCAATGTGTCAGTTTCTGTGTGCTCGGACAGGTGGTGGTCAGTGTGTGAGTTTCTGTGTGCTCGGACAGGTGGTGGTCAGTTTCTCAGTTTATATGTGTGCTGTCAGGTTGTGGTCAGTGGGTCAGTTACTGAGTGTTTGGTCAGTTTGTGTTCCTTGTCTCAGTTTCTGTGTGTTCGGTTCATTTTTGTTCAGTGGTTCAGTTTATGCGTATTTGTTCATGTTGCAGTACGGAGATCAGGTTCTTTTTGTTCAGAAATGTGGTGGTGTTTGGGTCAGTTTCTGTGTGTTCAGTCAGGTCTTGGTCACTGTGTCAGTACCTGTGTGGTCGGTCAGGTGGTTGTGGGTGAGCCAGTTTATGTGTGTACGGTCAGGTTGTGGCCATTGTGTCAGTTTCTGTGTGTTTGTTCAGGTTGTGGTCAGTGGGTCACTTTCTGTGTGGTAGGTCCTGTTGTCGTCAGTGGGTCACTTTCTATGTGTTTGTTCAGGTTCTGTTCATTGTGTCAGTGTCTGTGCATTTTGTCAGCTTGCGGTCAGTGGGTCAGTTTCTGTGTGTTCAGTCGGGACTTATCACTGTGTCAGTTTCTGTGTTGTCCGTCAGGTTGTTGTGTGTGAGCCAGTTTATTTGTGTTCTGTCAGGTTGTGGTCAGTGTGTCAGTTTCTGTGTGTTTGGTCAGTTTGTGGTCAGTGGGTCAGTTTCTGTGTGCTCGGTCAGGTTTTGGTCAGTGGGTCAGATTCTGTGAGTTCATTCAGGATGTGTTCAGTGGGTCAGTTTCTTTGTGCTCGGTCATGTTGTGGTCATTGTGTCAGTCTTTCTGTGCTCGGTCAGGTTGTTGTCAGTAGATCAGTTTCTGTCGTTTCCTTCAGTTTGTGGTCAGTGGGACAGTTTCTGTGTTTTCGGTGTGGATTTGTTCTGTTGGTCACTTTCTGTGTGTTTGGCCATTTTGTAATCAATGGGTCAGTTTCGGTGTGCTCAGTCAGACTGTGATCTGTTTGTCAGTTTCAGTGTTTTTTCGGTCAGGTTGTGGTCAATGGGTCAGTTTCCGTGTGCTTGGGCAGGTTATGTTCTATCAGTCAGTTTCTATGTGTTATGTCAGGATTTGGCCCGCGGGTTAGTTTCTGTGTGCTCAGTAAGGATGTGGACAGTGGGTTAATTTCTGTCTGTTCAGTCAGGTTGTGGTCAGTGGATCAGTTTCTGTGGGTTCCGTCAGTGACCGGTCAGTGGGTCAGTTGCTGTGTGTTTGGTCAAGTTGTGATTGGGTCAGTTTCAGTGTGTTCGGTCCCTGTTTGTTCAGTTGACCACTTTTGTGTTTTTGGCCAGCTTGTGGTCAATGGGTAAGTTTCTGTGTGTTCGTTTCGTATTTTTTCAGCTGGCCACTTTATGTGTTTTTGGCCAGGTTTTGGTCAATGGGTCATTTTTATTGTGTTCGGTCAGGTTGTGGTCAGTGGGTCAGTTTCTTTGTGTTTGGTAAGGTTATGATCAGTGGGTCAGTTTATGTGTGTTCAGTCAGGTTGAGGTCATTGAGTCATTTTTTTTGTGTTCGGTCAGGTTGTGATCAGTGGGTCAGTTTTTGTCTGTTCGGAAAGGATCTGGTCAGTGGGTCAGTTTCTGTTTGTTTCGTCATACTGTTGTCAGTGGGTCAGTTTCTGTGTGTTTGGTCAGGATTTGGTCAGTGGTTCAGTATCTGTGTGCTCGGTCAGGTTTTGGTCACTGGGTCAGTTTCTGTGTGCTCGGTCAGGTTGTGTTCGGTGGGCCAGTTTCCGTGTGTTCCATGAGGTTGTGGTCACTGGGTCAGTTCCTGTGTGTTTGGTCAGTTTGAGGTCAGCGGGTCAGTGTGTGTGTATTCGGTCAGGTGTGTTTTCATTGTGTCAGTTTCCGTGTGCTCAATTCAATTCAATTCAATTCAATTTTATTTGTCATATATGCAGCAGACTTGTGTACTGCACAATGAAATGTTGATTTTTACGAGTTCTCTCAACATTGGAATAAATATGGCATACAATGATAAAAATACAAATAGAAATACTAATAGAAAGACAGTAATAATAAATAAAACAACAGTAATAAATAATAATAAATTAATCGTTCATGTATCTTATGGCCTGTGGGTAGAAGCTGTTTCGAAACCTGTTGGTACGAGACCGTATGCTTCAGTATCTCTTACCAGACGGGAGCAGGACGAAGAGGTTGTGGCTGGGGTGACTCACGTTTTTAATGATTCTCAGGGCCTTCCCCTGGCACCTCTCGGGCAGATATCCTGCACAGCAGGTAGTTTAATTCCTATAGTGTGTTGTGCAGCTTTCACTACCATCTGTAGAGCCTCGCGGTCTGTGGCGGTGCAGTTGCCATACCAGGCAGTGATGCAAACCGGACAGGACACTCTCGATGGTGCACCGGTAGAAGTTGGTGAGAATCTGGGGGGCCATTCCAAATTTCTTCCATCTCCTGAGGAAGAACAGGCGTTGGCATGCCTTCTTGGTGACAACGTCGATGTGATGGGACCACCTTAAGTCCTCCATAATGAATACACCCAGGAATTTGAAGCTGCCGACCCTCTCCACCTCAGCCCCTTCGATGTAGATTGGGGTGTGTCCCTCCCCCTGCCGCTTGTTATAATGCACGATAATCTCCTTTGTTTTGCTGATGTTGAGGGAGAGTTTGCTGTACATGCACCATTCCCCTAGGGCTCTTACCTCCTCCCTGTAGCCTGTCTCATCTCCATCTGTGATCAGGTCTACAATGGTGTGGAGATGCCGGAGTTGGACTGGGGTGGACAAATGTAAGAAGTCACACAACACCAGGTTATAGTCCAACAGCTTTATTTGAAATCACAAGCTTTCGGAGCGCTGCTCCTTCTTCAGGTGAAGTGGAGAAATGCATAAAGACACAGCTTATATAGTCAGAGAATTATGTCAGATGTTTACAGGTAACCTTTCCAACTGCCATTTATCGCACCTCGGCAGAGAGATAATCACAGCAGTCAAAGGTGTGAATGGTGTCCAAACAGGTCAGTCAGGGAAACATTACATCAAAGAACAATGAGGTGGGGTCACAAGGGGTCAAATATTGCAGATGCTGGGGTCTGTATGAAAAACAAAAAAACAGACAAAAAACATTTTTTTTTTTTGGCTGCAAATCACAGCAGGTCCGGCCGCATCTGTGCAGAGAGAACAAGCCAATGTCGACTCGAGTCTGGATGACCCTGCATCAGGTGGGGTTACATGTAGCGTGACATGAACCCAAGATCTCGGTTGAGGCCGTCCTCATGAGTGCGGAATTTGGCTATCAGTTTCTGCTCGACGATTTTGCATTGTCGTGTGTCTCGAAGGCCACCTTGGAGAATGCTTACCCGAAGATCGGAGGCTGAATGTCCTTGACTGCTGAAGTGTTCCCCGACTGGGAGGGAACACTCCTGCCTGGTGATTGTTGCGCGGTGTCCGTTCATCCGTTGTCGCAGTGTCTGCATGGTCTCGCCGATGTACCATGCTCCGGGGCATCCTTTCCTGCAACGTATGAGGTAGACAACGTTGGCCGAGTCACATGAGTATGTACCATGTACCTGGTGGGTGGTGTCCTCACGTGTGATGATGGTATCTGTGTTGATGATCTGGCATGTCTTGCAGAGGTTGCTGTGGCATGGTTGTGTGGTGTCGTGGTCGCTGTTCTCCTGAAAGCTGGGTAATTTGCTGCGAACGATGGTCTGTTTGAGGTTAGGCGGCTGTTTGAAAGCGAGTAGTGGAGGCGTGGGGATGGGCTTAGCGAGGTGTTCGTCGTCATCGATGACATGTTGAAGGCTGCGCAGAACATGGCGTAGTTTCTCCGCTCCGGGGAAGTACTGGACGACGAAGGGTACTCTGTTGGTTGTGTCCCGTGTTTGTCCTCTGAGGAGGTCTATGCGATTTTTCGCTGTGGCCCGTCGGAACTGTCGATCGACGAGTACAGCATCATATCCCGTTCTTACAAGGGCGTCTTTCAGTGTCTGTAGGTGTCCATCGCGTTCCTCCTCGTCTGAGCAGATCCTGTGTATTCGCAGGACTTGTCCATAGGGGATGGCTTCTTTAACGTGGTTAGGGTGGAAGCTGGAGAAGTGAAGCATCGTGAGGTTGTCCGTGGGCTTGCGGTAGAGTGAAGTGCTGAGGTGTCCGTCTTTGATGGAGATTCGTGTGTCCAGGAATGAGACTAATTCTGAGGAGTAGTCCATAGTGAGTTTGATGGTGGGATGGAACTTGTTGATGTTATCGTGTAGTCTTTTCAGTGATTCTTCGCCGTGGGACCATAGGAAGAAAATGTCGTCGATGTATCTGGTGTATAGCGTTGGTTGGAGATCCTGTGCAGCGAAGAAGTCTTGCTCGAACTTGTGCATGAAGATGTTTGCGTATTGGGGTGAGAATTTGGTCCCCATGGCTGTTCCGTGTGTTTGGGTAAAGAACTGGTTGTCGAAGGTGAAGACATTGTGGTCAAGGATGAAGCGGATGAGTTGTAGGATGGTGTCTGGAGATTGGCTGTTGTTGGTGTTGAGTACTGAGGCTGTCGCAGCGATGCCGTCATCGTGGGGGATACTGGTGTAGAGTGCCGAGACGTCCATCGTGGCGAGGAGTGTTCCTGGTTCAATTGGACATCGGCGAGACCATGCAGACAATGCGACAACGGATGAATGGACACTGCGCAACAATCACCAGGCAGGAGTGTTCCCTCCCTTTCGGGGAACACTTCAGCAGTCAAGGACATTCAGCCTCCGATCTTCGGGTAAGCATTCTCCAAGGTGGCCTTCGAATCACACGACAACGCAAAATCGTCGAGCAGAAACTGATAGCCAAGTTCCGCACTCATGAGGACGGCCTCAACCGAGATCTTGGGTTCATGTCACGCTACATGTAACCCCACCTGATGCAGGGTCATCCAGACTCGAGTCGACATTGGCTTGTTCTCTCTACACAGATGCGGCCGGACCTGCTGTGATTTCCAGCCAAAAAAAAAATGTTTTTTGTCTGTTTTTTTGTTTTTCATACAGACCCCAGCATCTACAATATTTGACCCCTTGTGACCCCACCTCATTGTTCTTTGATGTAATGTTTCCCTGACTGACCTGTTTGGACACCATTCACACCTTTGACTGCTGTGATTATCTCTCTGCCGAGGTGCGATAAATGGCAGTTGGAAAGGTTACCTGTAAACATCTGACATGATTCTCTGACTATATAAGCTGTGTCTTTATGCATTTCTCCACTTCACCGGAAGAAGGAGCAGCACTCTGAAAGCTTGTGATTTCAAATGAAGCTGTTGGACTACAACCTGGTGTTGTGTGACTTCTTACACAGGTCTACAACGGTAGTGGCATCAGCAAACTTGATGATGGAGTTGAAGTTGTGTGTGGCCACGCCATCGTGAGTAAACAGGGAGCACAGAAGGGGACTGAGCACACAACCCTGGGGAGTTCCGTGTTCAGGATCATTGTGGGGGAGTTGTTTCTGCCTATTTTCACCACCTGGTGCCTTCCTGTCAGGAAGTCCAGGGTCCAGTTGCATAGGGAGGTGTTAAGTTCTAGCTCACTGAGCTTATTGACAAGATTGGAGGCGATAATGGTATTGAATGCTGAACTATAATCAATGAACAACATTCACACATAGGTGTTCCTCTTATCCAGCGGTGATAAGGCAGTGTGCAGTACAGTGGCGATGGCATCATCGCTAGATCTGTTTGGGCGGTAGGCAAATTGGAGTGGGTCCAGTGTGTCAGGTAGTAACGAGTTGATGTGGGTTTTGACCAGCCTCTCAAAGCAGTTCATGATGACAGAAGTGAGTGCTATGGGGCGGTAGTCTTTTAAACAGGTTACTTTTGATTATATGGGGACTGGAATAACCGATGTC
Source organism: Somniosus microcephalus (assembly GCF_052327205.1). Taxonomy (NCBI): domain Eukaryota; kingdom Metazoa; phylum Chordata; class Chondrichthyes; order Squaliformes; family Somniosidae; genus Somniosus; species Somniosus microcephalus. The sequence goes on along the minus strand of NW_028225186.1, from coordinate 3,358,967 downwards.
ATCTTGAAGTTGTGGGGACTACAGACTGGTACAGTGAATGGTTGAATACATCCTTAAACACGGCTGCCAGCTGGTCAGCGCCTGCTCTAAGGACACGCCCAGGGATTCCATCTGGACCGGGTGCTTTATGGGTGTTCACTCTCTCAAAGGTCTTGCTCACGTCAGCCACAGAGTTTGACAAGACCCGGTCGTCCTGAGCCGCGGGCGCCCTTGTAACAGGCCAGTAGTTGTTGGCCTGAAACCGGGCGTAAAAAGTGTTAAGCTCATCTGGGAGAGAGGCATTGCTGGGCATGACACAGTTGGGTTTCCCTTTGTAGTCTGTAATAGATTGTAGTCCACTCCACATCCTACGCGAATCTGTGCTGTGATAGTGTGACTCCACTTTTTCCGTGTATTGTCTTTTTGCATTTTTGATGGTTTTTCTGAGGTCTTACCTTGATTTCTTGTACTCGTCCATGTCCCCAGAGTTGAATGCGATGGACCGTGCTTTTAGCATAGCACGGCTATTGCCATTTACCCATGGTTTCTGGTAGGGAAATGTTCGTACAACAATCCTCGGAACAACGTCGTCTATGCACTTGTTTATGAAAATAATGACCGAATCTGTATATGTGTTGATGTCATTGTCCAAGGCATTCCGGAACATATCCCAGTCAGTGGAATCAAAGCAGTCTTGTAACATAGCGTCTGATTGATACGACCAGCGTTGTAGAGATCTCATCACAGGCTTTTCCTGTTTCAGTTTCTGCCTATAGGTGGGTAGCAGCAGGATGGAGTTGTGATTTGATTTGCCGAAGGGAGGGCGGGGGAGGGCCTTGTATCTATCCCGGAATGGAGTGTAAATGTGATCTAGTGTGTTCTTGGCTCGAGTTGGGCAGGGGATATGCTGATGGTATTTAGGCAGTGCTTTCCTCAGCTTGGCTTTGTTGAAATCGCCAGCCACGATGAATGCAGCCTCTGGATGGGAACTTTCAAGCCTGCTAATGATCCCATACAGCTCGTTTAGTACCCTATTTGCGTTGGCCTAGTGGTGGAATATACACCACTGTAATTATCACGGATGAGAACTCTCTCGGGAGGTAGAATGGTCGGCATTTGATCATCAGGTGTTCAAGATCGGGTGAACAAGAAGATGTAAGTAGTTCCACGTTGGAACACCAAGAATTGTTGATCATAAAGCATACTCCACCCCCTCTATTCCTCCCCGAGTCTTTTGTTTGGTCTAGCCGGTGAATGTTGAATCCCTCTGGTTGAATGGCCAAAGCTGGTGTCGATGGATCAAGCCAAGTCTCAGTAAAAATCAAGACATTGCAGTTCTTAATGTCTCGCTGTAAGGTGAGCCTCCCTCCTTCGTCCAGCTTATTGTCTAGTGACTGCACATTCGCCAGGAGAATAATCGGAGGGGGGGGTGGTGTTCACGTCGCATCAGCTTCACTAATGCACCTGCTCGTCTGCCCCGCTTGCGCCGTCGTCGCGTCCTGATCACAGGAATGAAGTCAGGTAAGCAGGTGGGAGGGTTGATGGTAGTAGCAGCAGAATCACAGTTCGAAAAATCGGGGGTAAGTCCTAAATCTCCGGACGATCTTATATCCAGAAGTGATTGACTGTCGTAGCAGATAAGTGAAGAAACAGTACTGACAGAATTGTTTAATAATAACAATAAAATAATTAATAAAGTGGAAAATTGTGGATGAGTTCGTAAAACAGCGGCTACCCTCATGAACCATACAGGTCGTTTAAACAGTAGAACATTTTTTTTAAAACAACTAAACTATTAATAATAAAACTAGAATGCTAAATACTAAACAGTAGAATACTAAAAAACAGCCAGATTGTGGTCAATGGGTCAGTTTCTGTGTGTTAGGACAGGTGTTGGTCTCTGTGTCAGTTTCTGTGTATTCGGTCAGGTTTTCGCCAGAGGGTCAATTTTTGGTTGCTCTGTCAGGTGGTGATCAGTAAGTCAGATTCAGTGTTTTCAGTAAGTTTATGGTCAGTGTTCAAGTTTCTGTGGGTTTCATCAGTGTGTAGTCAGTGGGTCAGTTTTTGTTCGTTCGGTCAAGTTGCTTCAGTGGTTCAGTGTCTGTGTGTTCGGTCAGGATTTGTTCAGTTCGTCAGTTTATCTGTGTTTGGCCAGGTTGTGGTCAATGGGTCAGTTTCGGTGTGTTGGGTCAGGTTTTGGTATGAAGTCCCTTTTCTGTGAGCTCGGACAGGTTCTGGTCAGTGAGTCAGTTTCAGTTTTTTTCATTCAGGTTGTGGTCAGTGGGTCAGTTTCAGTGTTTGTTCAGTCAGGTTGTGGTCCTTGGGTCAGTTTATTTGTGTTCGGTCAGATTGTGCTCAGTGGGACATTATCAATGCTTTCGGTCAGGTTATGTCAGTGGGTCAGCTTCTGTGTGATCGGTCAGCTTGTGTTCAGTGGGTCCGATTCTGTTTGCTTGGACTGGTTGTGGTCAGTGGTTAAGTTTATGTGTGTTCGGTAAGGATTTGGTCAGTGGGTCAATTTCTGAGTCTTCGGTCAGGTTGTGGTCAGTGGGTAAGTTTCTGTGTGTTCGTTCAGGTTGTGGTCAGTGTGCCAGTTTCTGTGTGATCGGTCAGTTGTGGTCAGTGGATCAGTTTCTTTGTGGTTGGTCAGGATCTGTTCAGTGGGTCCGTTTCTGTGTGCTAGATCAGGTTGTGGTCAGTGGGTTTCTTTCTGTGTGTTTGTTCAGGTTGTGGTCATTGTGTCAGTGTCTGTGTGTTTTGTCAGGTTGTGGTCAGTCGTCATTTTCTATGTGTTCACTCAGGTCTAGGTCACTGAGTCAATTTTTGTGTATTCAGTCAGGTTAAGATCAGTGTGACAGTTTCTGCATGTTCGGTCAGGTTGTTGGCAGTGTGTTATTTTCTGTGTGTTTCATCAGGTTGTGGTCAGTGGGTGAGTTTGTGTGTGTTTGGTCAGGTTGTGGTCAGTGGGTCAGTTACTGTGTGCTCGGTCAGGTTTTGGTCAGTGTGTCAGATTCTATGAGTTCGTTCAGGAGGTGTTCAGTGGGTCAGTTTCTGTGTGTTCAGTCAGGTTGTGGTCAGTGGATCAATTTCTGTCGATTCCTTCCGTTTGTGGTCAGTGGGACAGATTCTGTGTGTTCAGTCATGTAATTGTCAGTGTTCCAGGTCATGTGTGTTCGGTCAGGATTTGTTCAGTTGATCACTTTCTGTGTGTTTGGCCAGGTTGTGGCCAATGGGTCAGTTTCAGTGTGCTCGGTGAGATAGTGGTCAGTGTGTGAGATTCAGTGTTTGTTCAGTCAGGTTGTGGTCAACGGGTCAGTGTCTGTGTGCTTGGGCATTTTGAGTTATGTGGGTCAGTTTCTGTGTGTTTGGCCAGGATTTAGTCCGTGGGTCAATTTCTGGTTCTCAGTAAGTATGTGGACCGTGGGTCAGTTTATGTGTGCTCGGAAAGGTGGTGATCAGTGGGTCAGTTTCTGTGTTTTCGGCCAGTAGGTGAACAGTGGGTCAGTTTCTGTCTGTTCAGTCATGATGTTGTCAGTGGATCAGTTTCTGTGGGTTCCGTCAGTGTGTGGTCAGTCGGACAGTTTCTGTATGCTCGTTCAAGTTATTGTCATTGGGTCAGTTTCTGTGTGTTCGGTCCGTATTTGTTCAGCTGGCCACTTTCTGAGTGTTTGGCCAGGTTGTGGTCAATGGTTCAGTTTTGTTGTGTACAGTCAGGTTGTGTTCAGTGGGTCAGTTCCTGTGTGTGCATTCATGTTAATTTCAGTGGGTTAGTTTCTGTGTGTTCGTTCATGTTGTGGTCAATGGGGAAGTTTCTGTGTGTTCGGTCAGGTTGTCGCCAGTGGTTCAATTTTTGTTTGCTCGGTCAGGTTGTGGTCAGTTAGTCAGTTTCAGTGTGTTCAGTCAGTTTATGGTCAGTGGATACGTTTCTGTGGGTTCCATCAGTGTGTGGTCAGTGGGTCAGTTTCTGTTTGTTTGGTAAAGTTGTTTCTGTGGTTCAGTTTCTGTGTGTTCAGTCAGGATGTGTTCAGTTGGTCAGTTTCTGTGTTTTCGGCCAGGTTGGCGTCAATGGGTAACTTTCGTTGTGTTGGGTCAGGTTTTGGTAGGAAGGACCTTTTCTGTGAGCTCGGTCAGGTTGTGGTCAGTGGGTTATTTACAGTTTTTGTTCATTCAGTTTGTGGTCAGTGGGTCAGTTTCAGTGTTTGTTCAGTCACGTTGTGTTCCATGGGTCATTTTCTGTGTGTTCGGTCAGTTTGTGCTCAGTGTGACATTATCAGTGCATTCGGTCAGGTTGTGGTCAGTGGGTCGTTTCCTGCGTGATCGATCAGGTTGTGTTCAGTGGGTCAGCTTCTGTGTGTTCGGTCAGTTTGTGGTCTGTGGGTCCGGTTATGTATGCTCGGTCCAGTTGTGGTCAGTGGGTCAGCTTCTGTGTGTTCGGTCAGGATTTGGTCAGCGGGTCTGTTTCTGTGTGTTTGGCCAAGATGTAGTCAGTGGGTCAGCTTATGTGTGTTCAGTCAGGATTTGTTCACTGCGTCAGTTTCTGTGTGTTCGTTAAGGTAGTGGTCAGCGTGGCAGTTTCTGTGTGATCGGTCAGTTGTGGTCAGTGGGTCAGTTTCTATGTGTTAGGTCAGGATGTGTTCAGTGGGTCAGTTTTGGCGTGCTAGATAAGATTGTCGTCAGTGGGTCCCTTTCTTTGTGTTTGTTCAGGTTGTGGTCATTGTGTCAGTTTATGTGTCTTTTGTCAGGATGTGGTCAGTGGGTCATTTTCTGTATGTTCAGTCAGGACTTGGTCACAGTGTCAGTTTTTGCGTGTTCAGTCAGGGTGAGGTCAGGTTGACAGTTTCTGTGTTTTCGGTCAGGTTGTGGGCAGTGTGTCAGTTTCTGTGTGTTCGGTCAGGTTGTGGTCAGTGGGTCCGTTTCTGTGTGTATCTTCAGAATGTTGTCAGTGGGTCAGTTTCTGTGTGTTCGGCCAGGATTTGTTCAGTGGGTCAGATTCTATGTGTTCTGCCAGGTTCTGGTCAGTGGGACAGTTTCTGTGTGCTCAGTCTGGCTGTGGTATGTGGCCCAGTTTCTCTGTGTTCCATCAGGTTGGGGTTAGTGGATCAGTTTCTGTGTGTTCGGTCAGTTTGTGGTCATTGGTCAGTTTGTGTGTTTCGGCCAGGTTATGTTCATGAGTCAGTTTCTGTGTCTTCAGCCAGGTTTTTGTCAGTGGGTCAGTTTCTGTGTGTATTGACAGGTGCTGGTCTACGGGTCACTTTTTGCATGTTTGGTCAGGTTGTCGTCAGTGGGTCAATTCCTGCGTGTTCATTCAAGTTGTGGTCAGTGTGTCAGTTTCTGTGTGTTCGGTCAGTTTGTGGTCAGTTGCTCAGTTTCTGTGTGGTCGATCAGGTTGTGGTCAGTGGGTCCGTTTCTGTGTGTTTGGTCAGGTTGTGGTCAGTGAGTCAGGATCTGTGTGTTCGGTAAGGTTGTGGTCAATGGGTGAGTTTGTGTGTGTTTGGTCAGGTTGTGGTTACTGGGTCAGTTACTGCGTGCTCGGTCAGATTTTTGTCAGTGGGTCATATTCTGTGAGTCCGTTCAGAATGTGTTAAGTGGGTCAGTTTCTGTGTGTTCAGTCAGGTTGTGGTCAGTGGAACAATTTCTGTCGATTCCTTCAGTTTGTGGTCAGTGGGTCAGTTTCTGTGTGTTCAGTCAAGTTTTTGTTAGTGTCCCAGTTTCTGTGTGTTCGGTCAGGATTTGCTCAGTGTGTCAGTTCCTATGTACTCGGTCAGGTTGTGTTCAATGGGTCAATTTCTGTCTGTTCGGAGAGGATCTGGTCAGTGGGTCAGTTTCTGTGTGTATCGTCAAAACGTTGTCAGTGGGTCAGTTTCTGTGTGTTCGCCCAGGATTTGTACAGTGGGTCAGATTCTATGTGTTCTGTCAGGTTCTGGTCAGTGGGTCAGTTTCTGTGTCCTCAGTCTGGCTGTGGTATGTGGGCCAGTTTATCTGTGTTCCATCATGTTGCGGTTAGTGGGTCAGTTTCTGTTTGTTCGGTCAGTTTGTGGTCATTGGTCAGTTTGTGTGTGTTCGGCCAGGTTGTGTTCATGAGTGAGTTTCTGTGTCTTCAGCCAGGTTGTTGTCAGTGGGTCAGTATCTGTGTGTTTTGACAGGTGCTGGTCTATGGGTCACTTTCTGCGTGATTGGTCAGGTTGTCGCCAGTGGGTCAATTCCTGTGTGTTCATTCAAGTTGTGGTCAGTGTGTCAGTTTCTGTGTGCTCAGTCAGGAGTTGGTCATTGTATCAGTTTCTGTGTTTTCGGTCAGGTTGTGGTCAATGGGTCAGTTTCTGTTTGTTCACTCAGGTTGTGGTTATTTTGTCAGTTTCGGTGTGTTCAGTCAGGTTGTTGTCAGTGGGTTAGTTTCTCTGTGTTGGGACTAGCTGTGGTCAATGGGTCAGTTTCTGTATTGTGAGTCAGGATTTGGTCAGTGTTTCAGTTTCTGTCTGATCGGTCAGGATGTGTTCCATGCGTAAGTTTCTGCGTGTGTGGTCAAACTGTTATCAGTGGGTCACTTACTGTGTGCTTGGACAGGTGGTGGTCAGTGGGTCAGGTTCTGTGTGTTCGGAGAGGCGGTGATCAGTAAGTCAGTTTCTGTGTGTTCTGTCAGGTTGTGGTCAGTGAATCATTATCTGTGTGTTTGCTCAGGTTGTGGTCATTTGGTCACTTTCTGTGTGTTCGGTCAGGGTCTGGTCAGTGCATCAGTTTCTCTGTGCACCGTCAGGTTGTTGTCAGTGGTTCAATTTTGGCGTACTCGGTGAGGTTGTGGTCACTTGGTCACTTTGAGTGTATTGGGTCAGATTGTGGTCAATGGGCCAGTGTTTGTCTGTTCGGACAAGTTGTTTTTAGTGTGTCAATTTCCATGTGTTTGGTCCGAATATGGTCAGTTGGTCAGTTTCTGTGTGTTCAGTCAATTTGTGGTCAGCGGATCAGTTTCTGTGGGTTCCGTCATTGTGTGGTCAGTAGGTCAGTTTCTGTCTGTTCCATCAAGTTGTTGTCAGATGTTCAGTTTCTGTGTGTTCTGTCAGGATTTGTTCATTTGGTCAGTTGCTGTGTGTTTGGCCAGGTTGCGGTCAATGGGTCGGTTTTTGTGTTCGGTCAGGTTGTGCTAGGAAGGTCAGTTTTTGTGTGCTTGGTCATGTTATGGTCAGTGGTTCAGTTTCAGTGTTTTTTCGGTCAGGTTGTGGTCAATGTGTCAGTTTCTGTTTGTTCGGTCAGGTTGTCGTCAGTTTGTCACATTCTGTGTGTTTGGTCAGGTTGTGGTCAGTGGGTCTGTTTCTGTGTTCTCGGTCAGGTTGTGCCCAGTGGGTTTGTTTATGTGTGTTCGGTCAGGTTGTGGTCAGTGGATATATTTCTGTCAGTTTCGTCAGTGTGTGGTCCGTGGATCAGTTTCTGTGTGTTCAGTCAAGTTGTCAGGATTTTATCAGTTGGTCAGTTACTGTGTGTTTGTAAAGGTTGTGGTCAATGGGTCGGTTACTCTGTGTTCGCTCAGGTTGTGGTTTGAAGGTCAGTTTTTGTGTGCTCTATCATGTTTTGATCAGTGGGTCAGTTTCAGTGTTTGTTCGGTCAGGTTGTGGTCAATGGGTCAGTTTCTGTGTGTTCGGTCATGTTCTGGTCAGTGAGTCAGTTTCTCTGTGCACCGTCAGGTTGTATCAGTGGTTCAGTTTTGGTGTACTCGGTCAGGTTATGGTCATTTGGTCACTGTGAGTGTATTGGGTCAGATTGTGGTCAATGGGTCAGTGTTTCTCTGGTCGGACAAATTGTGGTCAGTGTGTCAATTTCTGTGTGTTTGGTCCAAATATGGTCAGTTAGTCAGTTTCTGTGTGTTCAGTCAGTTTGTGGTCAGCGGATCAGTTTCTGCGGGTTCCGTCATTGTGTGGTCAGTGGGTCAGTTTCTGTCTGTTCCGTCAAGTTGCTGTCCAATGTTCATTTTCTGTGTGTTCTGTCAGGATTTGTTCATTTGGTCAGTTGCTGTGTGTTTGGCCAGGTTTCGGTGAATGGGTCGGTTTCTGTGTGTTCGGTCAGCTTGTGGTAGGTAGGTCAGTTTCTGTGTGCTTGGTCATGTTATGGTCAGTGGGTCAGTTTCAGTGTTTTTTCGGTCAGGTTGTGGTCAATGTGTCAGTTTCTGTTTGTTCGGTCAGGTTGTCATCAGTTTGTCAGATTCTGTGTGTTTGGTCAGGTTGTGGTCAGTGGGTCAGTTTCTGTGTGCTCGGTCAGTTTGTGCCCAATGGGTTTGTTTATGGGTGATCGGTCAGGTTGTGGTCAGTGGATAATTTTCTGTCAGTTCTGTCAGTGTGTGGTCCGTGGATCAATTTCTGTGTGTTCAGCCAAGTTGTCAGGATTTGTTCAGTTGGTCAGGTTGTGGTCAATGGGTCGGTTGCTTTGTGTTCACTCAGGTTGTGGTTGGAAGGTCAGTTTCTGTGTGCTGTCTCATGTTTTGGTCAGTGGGTCAGTTTCAGTGATTGTTCGGTCAGGTTGTGGTCAATGGGTCAGTTTCTGTCTGTTCAGTCAGGTTGTGGTCAGTGGATCATATCCTGTGTTTTCGGTCTGGCTATGTCAGTGTGTGATACTCTGCATGTTCGGTCAGGTTGTGGTCAGTTGCTCAGTCTGGTTGAGTTCGGTCAGTATGTGGTCAGTGGGCCAGTTTCTGTTTGTTCGATCAGGTTGTGGCCAGTGGTTCAGTTTGTGTGTGATTGGTCAGCTTGTGGCCAGTTGCTCAGTTACTGCGTGCTCTCTCAGGTTGTGCTCAGTGGGTCAGTTTCACTGTGTTCGTTCAGTATTTGTTCAGTGTGTCAGTTTCTGTGTGCTCGTTCAGGTTGTGGTCATTGTGTCAGGTTCCGTGTTTTCTGTCAGGTTGTTGTCAGTGGGTCAGTTTCTGTGTGTTCAGCCAGGTTGTTGACAGTGGGTCAGGTACTTTGTGTTTGGTCATGTTGTGGTCAGTCGGTCAGTTTCTGTGTCTTCGCTCAGGTCATGGCCAGAAGGTTAGTTTCTGCATGTTTTGTCAGGTTGTGGTCAGTGGCTCAGTCTGGTTCAGTTCGGTCAGGTTGTGGTCAATGGGCCAGTTTCTATTTGTTCTGTCATGTGTTGTCAGTGGGTCAGTTTCTGTGTGTTCAGTCAGGTTCTGCTCAGTGGGTCAGTTACTGTGTGTTCAGTCAGATTGTGGTCAGTGGGTCAGTTTCTATGTGATTGGTCAGGATGTGGTCAGTTGCTCAATTTCTGTGTGCTCGTTCAATTTGTGGTCAGTGTGTCAGTTTCAGTGTCTTTGGTCAGGTTGTGGTCAGTGGGACAGTTTTTGTGTGTTCAGCCAGGTTGTGGTCAGTAGGTCAGTTTCTTTGTGTTTGGTAAGGCTGTGGTTAGAGTGTCAGTTTCTGTGTTTTTGATCAGGTTCTGGTCCGTTGGTCAGTTTCTGTGTGTTCGGTCAGGTTGTGTTCAGTTGGCCAGTTTCTGCATGTCCGGCCAGGTTATCATCAGAAGGTCAGTTTCTGAGTTTTGGGCAGGCTGTGATCAGTGGTTCAGTTTGGTTGACTTTGGTCAGTATGTGGTCAGTGGATCAGTTTCTGTTTGTTTGGAAAGGTGGTGGTTAATGGGTCAGTTTCTGTGTGATCGTACAGGTTGCCGTCAGTGTGTCAGTTGCTGTGTGGTCTGTCAGGTTGTGGTCAGTGGGTCAGTTTCTGTGTGTTCGGTCAATTTGTGGTCAGTGGGTCAGTTTATGTGTGATCGGACATGTTGTGGTCAGTGGTTTTGTTTCTGTGTGTTTGGTCATGTTGTGGTTAGTGGGCCAGTTTCTGTGTGTTTTGTCAGGTTGTGGTCAGTGGGTCAGTTTCTGTGTGTTCAGTCAGGACTTGGTCACTGTGTCAGTTTATGTTTGATCAGCCAGGTTGTGGTCAGTGGGTCAGTTTCTGTGCTTTCGGTCTGGTTGTGGTCAGTGGGTTCGTTTCTGTGTGTTCGGTCACTTTTTGGTCAGTATGTCAGTTTATGTGCGTTCAGTCACGTTGTGGTTAGTGTATCAGAATCAGTATGTTCGATCATGTTGTGGACAGTGTGTCAGTTACTTTGTGTTCGGTCAGGTTGTGGTAAGTGAGCCAATTTATGTGTGTTACGTCTGGTTGTCTTCAGTGTTTCAGTTTCTTTGTGTTTGTTCAAGTTTTGGTCAGTGGGTCAGTTCTGTGTGCTCAGTAAGGTTGTTGTCATTTTGTCAGATTCTGTGAGTTCGGTCATGTTGTGTCCGGTGGGTCAGTTTCTGTGAGTTTGTTCAGGTTGAGCTCATTGTGCCAGTCTTTGTGTGCTCGGTCAGTTTGTGGTCAGTGGGTTTGCTTCTTTGTTTTCGGTCAGTTTGTGGTCAGTGGATCATTTTCTGTCAGTTCCATCAGTGTTTGATCAGTGGTACAGTTTCTCTGTGTTAGGTTAAGTTGTTGTCAGTGGGTCAGTTTCTGTTTCTTCAGTCATGATTTGTTCAGTTGGTCACTTTCTGTGTGTTTGTCCAGGTTGTGGTCAATGGGTCACTTTCGGTGTCTTAGGTCAGTTTCTGGTCAGTGTGAGAGTTTCAGTGTTTGTTCCATCAGGTTTTAGTCAATGGGTCAGTTTCTGTGTGTTCTTTCAGATTGTGATCATTTGGTCACTTTCTTTGTGATCGGTCAGCTTGTGGTCAGTGGGTCAGAAGCAAATAGATTTCAGGTGGATGCCTACCCGCACTTGATGCTGTGGGTTCCTGAACATGTCCTTTGTGATCCCGCCTAAAAAATGTCATCTTGTACGAAAAGATGCCTGGCGTGGAAGTGACCTGAATTTCAAAGAAGCATGGAGGAAAGACTGCATTGTTCTGCTTGCTGGCAGGACGCTTTTCGCAGTTTCCCTGGTGGTATAGTGGTTCGGATTCGGCGCTTTCACCACCGCGACCCGAATTCGATTACCCGGTCAGGAAAATAGTGCGTTTTCTGGCAGTTTAAAATGCCAGCAATCAAAGCCAAAACAATGCATCAACTTTTCAACTTTCCACACCGCTGCTGTTGCCTCAACAGTCAGCAGTGCATCATTCGGTATCGAGGTGCAACATTCACTTGCCTTGCCTTCTGTAAAATGCCTGCTGTTTCAAAGTCAGCAAGAAATGACATTGGGAACAAGGCACTTGAATTGCCCACATTTATGTGTACCTCACAGTGTCAGAACAGTCACGGTTATTATCCGCCTTCCATGTATTATTTTGCCGAATTCATCTCCCTAACAAACTTAGCTGATCACAGCACGGCTATCAGTCAACTCATTGCCACTGTGAAAAATGCCACATTAGCAACGTGTGCAAGACTCGAATGACAGAGTACCTGGGCCGTGATAACTTATCCTGATATTCATGAGGCCTTAACATTCGCTGCATAAGACAATTCTACCTCTGGTTACCATCCCTTCTGCCATTGGAAAGCGTTTGTCTTTATTTCCTCTATCAAAACCCACTGTAATATTGCAAGCCTCGATTAAATTTCCTCTTAGCCTCCAGGGGAAAGCAATCCCAGCTTTTCCACACAATCAACATAACTGAAGTCGCTTGTCCATCGGGCCACACTCTAAGCCGTCAAACGGGTTCTGTATGTCTGATAGACATATATTTCAGCTACAGGGGAGTCAAGGGTTATGGGGAGTGGGCGGCAAAGTTGCGTTGTGTCGAAGATCTCATCAGCCACGAACTTATTAAATGGCGGGGCTCGAGGGGCCGAATGGCCCAATCCTGCTCCTACTTATTCTTTTGGGGAAGGTTAGTTTCTTAATTATGTAATTTTCAAAGCAAACACATCACTTGAGCATAAATAATATATTAGCTGTATATGTGCAACTGGATCAAGGGTATGAATGTTCTGCTCCTGTTCCTGTGCAGCTTTCAGGGGCTGAATGGCATCCTGTTCCTGTGTAACAGGCTCGATTCTTACTCTGACAGACATTACATTGCTCACTTCCTCGTTAGTATAGCTGTGAGTATCCCCACCTGTCACGCGGGAGACTGGGGTGAAATTCCTCGACGGGGCAGAATTTTTACATCCCCAATTTTAAACCTTTGGGCAGCAATTTAACGTGCTCCTTGGAAAAGATCAACAGCGAAAAATTGAACCTAAAATAATTTTAAACGGTGAGGAACTGTATAAAAGCCTCCTGCATCAATTCCTCGTTAGCACAGTGTTCTCCTTCTGGTTGTCTTTTGTGCGGGGCACTGCGGAACGAGAGAGGACAGGGAAATGCAGATAACAGCGGGAGAAAGCAAGTCTGATCTTTCAAGGGGACAGCACTGGCACGATTGGCCGAATGGCCTCACACTGTACTGCAAGCTTCCATGAATCATATGGATTTCTGAGACATACCCACACAAAGTGAGCACACATCTGTGTTCGTGTATGTGTTTGAGTCTTTGTCTCAAGCAGTGCATTACTATTTCCTCTGTGTTGTCCTTGATATTTTGTTGCTGATTATTAAATATCCCGACGGCTTTTCTCTGACTGTGTATCACTGAGAAAAGCACAGAAGCAAATAGATTTCAGGTGGACGCCTACCCGCAATTGATGCTGTGGTTTCTTGAACATGTCGTTTGTGATCTCGCCTAAAAAATGACATCTTGTATGAAAAGTTTGCCTGGCGCGAAAGTGACCTTAATTTCAAAGCAGCAAGGAGGAAAGACTGCATTGTTCTGCTTGCTGGCAGGATGTTTTCCATAGTTTCCTTGGTGGTCAAGTGGTTAGGATTCGGTGCTTTCAACGCCGCGGCCCGGGTTCGATACCCGGTCAGGGAACCAGTGCTTTTTCTGGCTGTTTGAAATGCCAGCAATCAAAGCACCCGCGCCAAACAATGCTTGCACCTCATCAAACTTTCAACTTTCCACGCTGCTGTTGCCTCAACAGTCAGCAGCGCAACATTCGGTACCGAGGTGCAACATTCACTTCCTTGCCTTCTGTAAAATGCCTGCTGTTTCAAAGTCAGCAGGAAATGACATTGGGAACAAGACACCTTAAATGCCCACATTTATGTGTACCTCACAGTGTCAGAACAGTCACGGTGATTATCGGCATTCCATGTATTATTTTGCCGACTGCATCTCCCTAACAAACTTAGCTGATCACAGCACGGCTGTCAGTCAACTCATTGCCAGTGTGAAGAATGCAACATTAGCTACGTGTTCAAGACTCGAATGACAGAGTACCTTGGCCGTCAGAACTTATCCTGATATTCATGAGGCCTTAACATTCGCTGCATAAGACAATTCTACCTCTTGTTACCATCCCTCCTGCCATTGGAAAGCGGTTGTCTTTATTTCCTCTATCAAAAGCCATTGTAATTTTGCAAGCCTTTATTAAATTTCCTCTTAGCCTCCAGAGGAAAGCAATTCCAGCTTGTCCACCCCATCAACATAACTGAAATCGCTTGTCCCTCGGGCCACACTGTAAGACGTCAAACGAGTTCTGTATGTCGGGGAGTCAAGGGTTATGGGTAGCGGGCGGAAAAGTTGCGTTGTGTCGAAGATCTCATCAGCCACGAACTTATTAAATGGCGGGGCTCGAGGAGCTGAATGGCCCAATCCTGCTCCTATTTATTCTTTTGGGGAACGTTAGTTTCTTAATTATGTAATTTTTGAGAAGCTAAACAACGTTGGAAGGAAACTCCCACGGCACCTAGAAAAGTGCAAAATCTTAGCTCAACCGTGAGCTCATGCACCTGAGAGGTTATCCCTGTGATTCTCTATCCACGGATCTTCCAGGACCTTCGAAGTGTTTCCAGCATTTAGTCAACAATTCCAGATGCAGTATCTGCTGCATTTAGCTTTTTATGTTAACGCCGTGTCCCCGCTTGTATTAACAAAAGCCAAAAATAAATTGTAGCTAACAGAAAATGGAATTTGTTAATTCGGCGTGCATTGGTGGTTCAGGGGTAGAATTCTCGCTTCCCACGCGCGTAACCCGGGTTCGATTCCCGGCCAATGCAGGTTAACATTTTAAACAATTCATTTCATAGCAAACACATCACTTGAGCATAAATAATATATTAGCTGTATCTGTGCAACTGGATCAAGGGAATGAATGTTCTGCTCCTGTTCCTGTGCAACAGTTTTCAGGGGCTGAATGGCATCCTGTTTCTGTGTAACAGGCTCGATTCTTACTCTGACAGACATTACAATGCTCACTTCCTCGTTAGTATAGTTGTGAGTATCCCCACCTGTCACGCGGGAGACCGGGGTGAAATTCCCCGACGGGGAGGAATTTTAACATCCCCAATTTTAAACCTTTGGGCAGCACCTTAACGTGCTCCTTGGAAAAGATCAACAGCGAAAAATTGAACCTAAAATAATTTTAAACGGTGAGGAACTGTATAAAAAGCTCCTGCATCAATTCATCATTAGCATAGTGTTCTCCTTCTGTTTGTCTTTTGTGCGGGGCACTGCGGAACGAGAGAGGACAGGGAAATGCAGATAATAGCGGGAGAAAGCACGTCTGATCTTTCAAGGGGACAGCACTGGCACGATTGGCCGAATGGCCTCATACTGTACTGCAAGCTTCCATGAATCATATGGATATCTGAGACATACCCACACAAAGTGAGCACACATCTGTGTTCGTGTATGTGTTTGAGCCTTTGTCTCAAGCAGTGCATTAATATTTCCTCTGTGTTGTCCTTGATATTTTGGTGCTGATTATTCAATATCCCGACGGCTTTTCTCTGACTATGTATCACTGAGAAAAGCACAGAAGCAAATAGATTTCAGGTGGACGCCTACCCGCAATTGATGCTGTGGTTTCTTGAACATGTCGTTTGTGATCTCGCCTAAAAAATGACATCTGGTACGAAAGGTTTGCCTGGCGCGAAAGTGACCTGAATTTCAAAGCAGCAAGGAGGAAAGACTGCATTGTTCTGCTTGCTGGCAGGATGCTTTTCACAGCTTCCCTGGTGGTCTAGTGGTTAGGATTCGGCGCTTTTACCGCCGCGGCCCGGGTTCGCATTCCCGGTCAGAGAACCAGTGCTTTTTCTGGCTGTTTGAAATGCCAGCAATCAAAGCACCCGCGCGAAACAATGCTTGCACCTCATCAACCTTTCAACTTTCCACGCTGCTGTTGCCTCAACAGTCAGCAGCGCAACATTCGGCACCGAGGTGCAACATTCACTTCCTTGCCTTCTGTAAAATGCCTGCTGTTTCAAAGTCAGCAGGAAATGACATTGGGAACAAGACACCTTAAATGCCCACATTTATGTGTACAGAACAGTCACGGTTATTATCCGCCTTCCATGTATTATTTTGCCCACTGCATCTCCCTAACAAACTTAGCTGATCACAGCACGGCTATCCGTCAACTCATTGCCAGTGTGAAGAATGCCACATTAGCTACATGTGCAAGACTCGAATGACAGAGTACCTGGGCCGTGATAATTTATCCTGATATTCATGAGGCCTTAACATTCGCTGCATAAGACAATTCTACCTCTGGTTACCATCCCTCCTGCCATTGGAAAGCGGTTGTCTTTATTTCCTTCATCAAAAGCCACTGAAATTTTGCAAGCCTTTATTAAATTTCCTCTTAGCCTCCAGAGGAAAGCAATTCCAGCTTGTCCACACCATCAACATAACTGAAGTCGCTTGTCCCTCGTGCCACACTGTAAGACGTCAAACGAGTTCTGTATGTCGGGGAGTCAAGGGTTATGGGGAGCGGGCGGAAAAGTTGCGTTGTGTCGAAGATCTCATCAGCCAGGAAATTATTAAATGGCGGGGCTCGAGGGGCCGAATGGCCCAATCCTGCTCCTATTTATTCTTTTGGGGAACGTTAGTTTCTTAATTATGTAATTTTTGAGCAGCTAAACAACGTTGGAAGGAAACTCCCACGGCACCTAGAAAAGTGCAAAATCTTAGCTCTGCCGTGAGCTCATGCACCTGAGAGGTTAACCCTGTAATTCTCTGTCCACAGATCTTCCAGGACCTTCGAAGTGTTTCCAGCATTTAGTCAACAATTCCAGATGCAATATCTGCTGCATTTAGCTTTTTATGTTAACGCAGTGTCCCCGCTTGTATTAACAAAAGCCAAAAATAAATTGTAGCTACCAGAAAATGGAATTTGTTAACTCGGCGTGCATTGGTGGTTCAGGGGTAGAATTCTCGCCTTCCACGCAGTGTGACCCCGGTTCGATTCCCGGCCAATGCAGGTTAACATTTTAAACAATTCATTTCATAGCAAACACATCACTTGAGCTTAAATAATATATTAGCTGTATCTGTGCAACTGGATCAAGGGAATGAATGTTCTGCTCTTGTTCCTGTGCAACAGTTTTCAGGGGCTGAATGGCATCCTGTTTCTGTGTAACAGGCTCGATTCTTACTCTGACAGACATTACATTGCTCACTTCCTCGTGAGTATAGTTGTGAGTATCCCCACCTGTCACGCGGGAGACCGGGGTGAAATTCCCCGACGGGGATGAATTTTAACATCCCCAATTTTAAACCTTAGGGCAGCACCTTAACGTGCTCCTTGGAAAAGATCAACAGCGAAAAATTGAACCTAAAATGATTTTAAACGGTGAGGAACTGTATAAAAAGCTCCTGCATCAATTCCTCGTTAGCATAGTGTTCTCCTTCTGTTTGTCTTTTGTGCGGGGCACTGCGGAACGAGAGAGGACAGGGAAATGCAGATAAAAGCGGGAGAAAGCACGTCTGATCTTTCAAGGGGACAGCACTGGCACGATTGGCCGAATGGCCTCATACTGTACTGCAAGCTTCCATGAATCATATGGATATCTGAGACATACCCACACAAAGTGAGCACACATCTGTGTATGTGTTTGAGCCTTTGTCTCAAGCAGTGCATTACTATTTCCTCTGTGTTGTCCTTGATATTTTGGTGCTGATTATTCAATATCCCGACGGCTTTTCTCTGACTATGTATCACTGAGAAAAGCACAGAAGCAAATAGATTTCAGGTGGACGCCTACCCGCAATTGATGCTGTGGTTTCTTGAACATGTCGTTTGTGATCGCGCCGAAAAAATGTCATCTGGTACGAAAGGTTTGCCTGGCGCGAAAGTGACCTGAATTTCAAAGCAGCAAGGAGGAAAGACTGCATTGTTCTGCTTGCTGGCAGGCTGCTTTACACAGCTTCCCTGGTGGTCTAGTGGTTAGGATTCGGCGCTTTCACCGCGGCGGCCTGGGTTCGATTCCCGGTCAGTGGAGCCAATGCTTTTTTTGGCTGTTTGAAATCCCAGCAATCAAAGCACCCGCGCGAAACAATGCTTGCACCTCATCAACCTTTCAACTTTCCACGCTGCTGTTGCCTCAACAGTCAGCAGCGCAACATTCGGCACCGAGGTGCAACATTCACTTTCCTTGCCTTCTGTAAAATGCCTGCTGTTTCAAAGTCAGCAGGAAATGACATTGGGAACAAGACACCTTAAATGCCCACATTTATGTGTACCTCACAGTCTCAGAACAGTCACGGTTATCATCCGCCTTCCATGTATTATTTTGCCGACTGCATCTCCCTAAGAAACTTAGCTGATCACAGCACGGCTATCAGTCAACTCATTGCCAGTGTGAAGAATGCCACATTAGCTACGTGTGCAAGACTCGAATGACAGAGTACCTGGGCCGTGATAATTTATCCTGATATTCATGAGGCCTTAACATTCGCTGCATAAGACAATTCTACCTCTGGTTACCATCCCTCCTGCCATTGGAAAGCGGTTGTCTTTATTTCCTTTATCAAAAGCCACTGTAATTTTGCAAGCCATTATTAAATTTCCTCTTAGCCTCCAGAGGAAAGCAATTCCAGCTTGTCCACACCATCAACATAACTGAAGTCGCTTGTCCCTCGGGCCACACTGTGAGACGTCAAACGAGTTCTGTATGTCGGGGAGTCAAGGGTTATGGGGAGCGGGCGGAAATGTTGCGTTGTGTCGAAGATCTC
Organism: Somniosus microcephalus; assembly: GCF_052327205.1. Taxonomy (NCBI): domain Eukaryota; kingdom Metazoa; phylum Chordata; class Chondrichthyes; order Squaliformes; family Somniosidae; genus Somniosus; species Somniosus microcephalus. The sequence goes on along the minus strand of NW_028225186.1, from coordinate 3,341,047 downwards.
ATCAGCCACGAACTTATTCAATGGCGGGGCTAGAGGGGCCGAATGGCCCAATCCAGCTCCTATTTATTCTTTTGGGGAAGGTTAGTTTCTTAATTATGTAATTTTTGAGTAGCTAAAAAACGTTGGAAGGAAACTCCCACGGCACCTAGAAAAGTGCAAAATCTTAGCTCTGCCGTGAACTCATGCATCTGAGAGGTTAACCCTGTGATTCTCTGTCCACAGATCTTCCAGGACCTTCGAAGTGTTTCCAGCATTTAGTCAACAATTCCAGATGCAGTATCAGCTGCATTTTGCTTTTCATGTTAACGCAGTGCCCCCGCTTGTATTAACAAAAGCCAAAAATAAATGGTAGCTCCCAGAAAATGGAATTTGCTTACTCGGCGAGCATTGGTGGTTCAGGGGTCGAATTCTCGCCTGCCACGCGGGGGACCCGGGTTCGATTCCCGGCCAATGCAGGATAACATTTTAAACAATTCATTTCATAGCAAACACATCACTTGAGCATAAATAATATATTAGCTGTATCTTGGCAACTGGATCAAGGGTATGAATGTTCTGCTCCTGTTCCTGTGCAACAGCTTTCAGGTGCTGAATGGCATCCTGTTTCTGTGTAACAGGCTCGATTCTTACTCTGACAGACATTACATTGCTCACTTCCTCGTTAGTATAGTTGTGAGTATCCCCACCTGTCACGCGGGAGACCGGGGTGAAATTCCCCGACGGGGAGGAATTTTAACATCCCCAATTTTAAACCTTTGGGCAGCACCTAAACGTGCTCCTTGGAAAAGATCAACAGCGAAAAATTGAACCTAAAATAATTTTAAACGGTGAGGAACTGTATAAAAAGCTCCTGCATCAATTCCTCGTTAGCACAGTGTTCTCCTTCTGTTTGTCTTTTGTGCGGGGCACTGCGGAACGAGAGAGGACAGGGAAATGCAGATAACAGCGGGAGAAAGCACGTCTGATCTTTCAATGGGACAGCACTGGCACGATTGGCCGAATGGCCTCATACTGTACTGCAAGCTTCCATGAATCATATGGATATCTGAGACATACCCACACAAAGTGAGCACACATCTGTGTTCGTGTATGTGTTTGAGCCTTTGTCTCAAGCAGTGCATTAATATTTCCTCTGTGTTGTCCCTGATATTTTGGTGCTGATTATTCAATATCCCGACGGCTTTTCTCTGACTGTGTATCACTGAGAAAAGCACAGAAGCAAATAGATTTCAGGTGGACGCCTACCCGCAATTGATGCTGTGGTTTCTTGAACATGTCGCTTGTGATCTCGCCTAAAAAATGACATCTTGTACGAAAAGTTTGCCTGGCGCGAAAGTGACCTGAATTTCAAAGCAGCAAGGAGGAAAAACTGCATTGTTCTGCTTGCTGGCAGGATGCTTTCCGCAGCTTCCCTGGTGGTCTAGTGGTTAGGATTCGGCGCTTTCACCGCCGCGGCCCGGGTTTGAATTCCAGGTCAGGGAATCAGTGCTTTTTCTGGCTGTTTGAAATGCCAGCAATCAAAGCACCCGCGCGAAACAATGCTTGCACCTCATCAACCTTTCAACTTTCCACGCTGCTGTTGCCTCAACAGTCAGCAGCGCAACATTCGGTACCGAGGTGCAACATTCACTTCCTTGCCTTCTTTAAAATGCCTGCTGTTTCAAAGTCAGCAGGAAATGACATTGGGAACAAGACACCTGAAATGCCCACATTTATGTGTACCTCACAGTGTCAGAACAGTCACGGTTATTACCCGCCTTCCATGTATTATTTTGCCGACTGCATCTCCCCAACAAACTTAGCTGATCACAGCACGGCTATCAGTCAACTCATTGCCAGTGTGAAAAATGCCACATTAGCTACGTGTGCAAGACTCGAATGACAGAGTACCTGGGCCGTGATAACTTATCCTGATATTCATGAGGCCTTAACTTTCGCTGCATAAGACAATTCTACCTCTGGTTACCATCCCTTCTGCCATTGGAAAGCGTTTGTCTTTATTTCCTCTATCAAAAGCCATTGTAATTTTGCAAGCCATTATTAAATTTCATCTTAGCCTCCAGAGGAAAGCAATTCCAGCTTGTCCACACCATCAACAAAACTGAAGTCGCTTGTCCCTCGGGCCACATTGTAAGACGTCAAACGAGTTCTGTATGTCGGGGAGTCAAGGGTTATGGGGAGCGGGCGGAAATGTTGCGTTGTCTCGAAGATCTCATCAGCCACGAACTTATTCAATGGCGGGGCTAGAGGGTCCGAATGGCCCAATCCAGCTCCTATTTATTCTTTTGGGGAAGGTTAGTTTCTTAATTATGTAATTTTTGAGTCGCTAAAAAACGTTGGAAGGAAACTCCCACGGCACCTAGAAAAGTGCAAAATCTTAGCTCTGCCGTGAGCTCATGCATCTGAGAGGTTAACCCTTTGATTCTCTGTCCACAGATCTTCCAGGACCTTCGAAGTGTTTCCAGCATTTAGTCAACAATTCCAGATGCAGTATCTGCTGCATTTTGCTTTTTATGTTAACACAGTGTCCCCGCTTGTATTAACAAAAGCCAAAAATAAATTGTAGCTACCAGAAAATGGAATTTGCTTACTCGGCGAGCGTTGTTGGTTCAGGGGTCGAATTCTCGCCTGCCTCGCGGGGGACCCGGGTTCTATTCCCGGCCAATGCAGGATAACATTTTAAACAATTCATTTCATAGCAAACACATCACTTGAGCATAAATAATATATTAGCTGTATCTTGGCAACTGGATCAAGGGTATGAATGTTCTGCTCCTGTTCCTGTGCAACAGCTTTCAGGTGCTGAATGGCATCCTGTTTCTGTGTAACAGGCTCGATTCTTACTCTGACAGACATTACATTGCTCACATCCTCGTTAGTATAGTTGTGAGTATCCCCATCCGTCACGCGGGAGACCGGGGTGAAATTCCCCGACGGGGAGGAATTTTAACATCCCCAATTTTAAACCTTTGGGCAGCACCTTAACGTACTCCTTGGAAAAGATCAACAGCGAAAAATTGAACCTAAAATAATTTTAAACGGTGAGGAACTGTATAAAAAGCTCCTGCATCAATTCCTCGTTAGCACAGTGTTCTCCTTCTGTTTGTCTTTGTCTCAAGTAGTGCATTACTATTTCCTCTGTGTTGTCCTTGATATTTTGATGCTGGTTATTCAATATCCCGACGGCTTTTCTCTGACTGTGTGTCACTGAGAAATGCACAGAAGCAAATAGATTTCAGGTGGACGCCTACCCGCAATTGATGCTGTGGTTTCTTGAACATGTCGTTTGTGATCTCGCCTAAAAAATGACATCTTGTACGAAAAGTTTGCCTGGCGCAAAAGTGACCTGAATTTCAAAGCAGCAAGGAGGAAAGACTGCATTGTTCTGCTTGCTGGCAGGATGCTTTCCGCAGCTTCCCTCGTGGTCTAGTGGTTAGGATTCGTCGCTTTCACCGCCGCGGCCCGGGTTTGAATTCCAGGTCAGGGAACCAGTGCTTTTTCTGGCTGTTTGAAATGCCAGCAATCAAAGCACCCGCGCGAAACAATGCTTGCACCTCATCACCTTTTCAACTTTCCACGCTGCTGTTGTCTCAACAGTCAGCAGCGCAACATTCGGTACCGAGGTGCAACATTCACTTCCTTGCCTTCTTTAAAATGCCTGATGTTTCAAAGTCAGCAGGAAATGACATTGGGAACAAGACACCTTAAATGCCCCAATTTATGTGTACCTCACAGTGTCAGAACAGTCACGGTTATTATCCGCCTTCCATGTATTATTTTGCCGACTGCATCTCCCTAATAAACTTAGCTGATCACAGCACGGCTATCAGTCAACTCATTGCCAGTGTGAAAAATGCCACATTAGCTACGTGTGCAACACTCGAATGACAGAGCACGTGGGCCGTGATAACTTATCCTGATATTCAGGAGGCCTTAACATTCGCTGCATAAGACAATTCTAGCTCTGGTTACCATCCCTTCTGCCATTGGAAAGCGTTTGTCTTTATTTCCTCTATCAAAAGCCATTGTAATTTTGCAATACTTTATTAAATTTCATCTTAGCCTCCAGAGGATAGCAATTCCAGCTTGTCCACACCATCAACATAACTGAATTCGCTTGTCCCTCGGGCCACACTGTAAGACGTCAAACGAGTTCTGTATGTCGGGGAGTCAAGGGTTATGGGGAGCGGGCGGAAAAGTTGCGTTGTGTCGAAGATCTCATCAGCCACGTACTTATTAAATGGCGGGGCTCGAGGGGCCGAATGGCCCAATCCAGCTCCTATTTATTCTTTTGGAGAAGGTTAGTTTCTTAATTATGTAATTTTTGAGCAGCTAAACAACTTTGGAAGGAAACTCCCACAGCACCGAGAAAAGTGCAAAATCTTAGCTCTGCCGTGAGCTCATGCACCTGAGAGGTTAACCCTGTGATTCTCTGTCCACAGATCTTCCAGGACCTTCGAAGTGTTTCCAGCATTTAGTCAACAATTCCAGATGCAGTATCTGCTGCATTTTGCTTTTTATGTTAACGCAGTGTCCCCGCTTGTATTAACAAAAGCCAAAAATAAATTGTAGCTGCCAGAAAATGGAATTTCTCAACTCGGCGTGCATTGGTGGTTCAGGGGTAGAATTCTCGCCTGCCGCGCGGGGACCCGGGTTCGATTCCCGGCCAATGCAGGATAACATTTTAAACAATTCATTTCATAGCAAACACATTACTTGAGCGTAAATAATATATTAGCTGTATCTGTGCAACTGGATCAAGGGTATGAATGTTCTGCTCCTGTTCCTGTGCAACAGCTTTCAGGGGCTGAATGGCATCCTGTTCCTGTGTAACAGGCTCGATTCTTACTCTGACAGACATTACATTGCTCACTTCCTCGTTAGTGTAGTTGTGTGTATCCCCACCTGTCACGCGGGAGACCGGGGTGAAATTCCCCGACAGGGAGGAATTTTAACATCCCCAATTTTAAACGTTTTGGCAGCACCTTAAAGCGCTCCTTGGAAAAGATCAACAGCGAAAGATTGAACCTAAAACAATTTTAAACGGTGAGGAACTGCATAAAAACATCCTGCATCAATTCCTCGTTAGCATAGTGTTCTCCTTCTGTTTGTCTTTTGTGCGGGGCACTGCGGAACGAGAGAGGACAGGGAAATGCAGATAACAGCGGGAGAAAGCACGTCTGATCTTTCAAGTGGACAGCACTGGCACGATTGGCCGAATGGCCTCACACTGTACTGCACGCCTCCATGAATCATATGGATATCTGAGACATACTCACACAAAGTGAGCACACATCTGTGTTCGTGCATATGTTTGAGTCTTTGTCTCAAGCAGTGCATTGCTGTTTCCTCTGTATTGTCCTTGATATTTTGGTGCTGATTATTCAATATCCCGACGGCTTTTCTCTGACTGTGTATCTCTGAGAAAAGCACAGAAGCAAATAGATTTCAGGTGGACGCCTGCACGCACTTGATGCTGTGGTTTCCTGAACATGTCCTTTGTGATCTCGCCTAAAAAATGTCATCTTGTACGAAAAGTTTGCCTGGCGTGAAAGTGACCTGAATTTCAAAGCAGCAAGGAGGAAAGACTGCCTTGTTCTGCTTGCTGGCAGACTGCTTCTCACAGCTTCCCTGGTGGTCTAGTGGATAGGATTCGGCGCTTTCACCGCCGCGGCCCGGGTTCGATTCCCGGTCAGGGAACCAGTGCGTTTTCTGGCTGTTTGAAATGCCAGCAATCAAAGCACCCGCGCGAAACAATGCTTGCACCTCATCAACCTTTCAATTTTCCACACCGCTGCTGTTGCCTCAACAGTCAGCAGCGCATCATTCGGTACCGAGGTGCAGCATTCGCTTCCTTGCCTCGCAGTGTCAGAACAGTCACGGTTATTATCCGTCTTCCATGTATTATTTTGCCGACTGCATCTCCCTAACAAACTTAGCTGATCACAGCACGGCTATCAGTCAACTCATTGCCAGTGTGAAAAATGCCACATTAGCAACGTGTGCAAGACTCGAATGACAGAGTAACTGGGCCGTGATAACTTATCCTGATATTCATGAGGCCTTAACATTCGCTGCATAAGACAATTCTACCTCTGGTTACCATCCCTCCTGCCATTGGAAAGCGTTTGTCTTTATTTCCTCTATCAAAACCCATTGTAATTTTGCAAGCCTCTATTAAATTTCCTCTTAGCCTCCAGAGGAAAGCAATCCCAGCTTCTCCACACTATCCCTCGGGCCACACTGTAGGACGTCAAACGGGTTCTGTATGTCTGATAGACATATATTTCAGCTACAGGGGAGTCAAAGGTTATGGGGAACGGGCGGCAAAGTTGCGTTGTGTCGAAGATCTCATCAGCCACGAACTTTTTAAATGGCGGGCTCGAGGGGCCGAATGGCCCAATCCTGCTCCTATTTTTTCTTTTGGGGAAGGTTAGTTTCTTAATTATGTAATTTTTGAGCAGCTAAACAACGTTGGAAGGAAACTCCCACGGGACGTAGAAAAGTGCAAAATCTTAGCTCTACCGAGAGCTCATGCACCTGAGAGGTTAACCCTGTGTTTCTCTGTCCACAGATCTTCCAGGACCTTCGAAGTGTTTCCAGCATTTAATCAACAATTCCAGATGCAGTACCTGCTGCATATTGCTTTTTATGTTAACGCAGTGTCCCCGCTTGTATTAACAAAAGTCAAAAATAAATTGTAGCTACGAGAAAATAGAATCGATTAAGTCGGCGTGCATTGGTGGTTCAGGGGTAGAATTCTCGCCTGCCACGCGTGAGACCCGGGTTCGATTCCCGGCCAATGCAGGCTAATTTTTTTAACAATTCATTTCATAGCAAACACATCACATGAGCATAAATAATTTATTAGCTGTACCTGTGCAAGTGGATCAAGGGTATGAATGTTCTGCTCCTGTTGCTGTGCAACAGCTTTGAGGGGCTGAATGGCATCCTGTTCCTGTGTAACAGGCTCGATTCTTACTCTGACAGACATTGCATTGCTCACTTCCTCGTTAGTCTCGTTGTGAGTATCCCCGCCTGTCACGCGGGAGACCGGGGTGAAATTCCCCGACGGGAAGGAATTTTAACATCCCCAATTTTAAACGTTTTGGCAGCACCTTAAAGCGCTCCTTGGAAAAGATCAACAGCGAAAGATTGAACTTAAACAATTTTAAACGGTGAGGAACTGCATAAAAACCTCCGGCATCAATTCCTCGTTAGCATAGTGTTCTCCTTCTGTTTGTCTTTTGTGCGGGGCACTGCGGAACGAGAGAGGACAGGGAAATGCAGATAACAGCGGGAGAAAGCACGTCTGAACTTTCAAGTGGACAGCACTGGCACGATTGGCCGAATGGCCTCACACTGTACTGCACGCCTCCATGAATCATATGGATATCTGAGACATACTCACACAAAGTGAGCACACATCTGTGTTCGTGCATATGTTTGAGTCTTTGTTTCAAGCAGTGCATTACTGTTTCCTCTGTATTGTCCTTGATATTTTGGTACTGATTATTCAATATCCCGACGGCTTTTCTCTGACTGTGTATCTCTGAGAAAAGCACAGTAGCAAATAGATTTCAGGTGGACGCCTACACGCACTTGATGCTGTGGTTTCCTGAACATGTCCTTTGTGATCTCGCCTAAAAAATGTCATCTTGTACGAAAAGTTTGCCTGGCGTGAAAGTGACCTGAATTTCAAAGCAGCAAGGAGGAAAGACTGCCTTGTTCTGCTTGCTGGCAGGCCGCTTCTCGCAGCTTCCCTGGTGGTCTAGTGGATAGGATTCGGCGCTTTCACCGCCGCGGCTCGGGTTCCATTCCCGGTCAGAGAACCAGTGCGTTTTCTGGCTGTTTGAAATGCCAGCAATCAAAGCACCCGCGCGAAACAATGCTTGCACCTCATCAACCTTTCAATTTTCCACACCGCTGCTGTTAGCCTCAACAGTCAGCAGCGCATCATTCGGTACCGAGGTGCAGCATTCGCTTCCTTGCCTCACAGTGTCAGAACAGTCACGGTTATTATCCGTCTTCCATGTATTATTTTGCCGACTGCATCTCCCTAACAAACTTAGCTGATCACAGCACGGCTATCAGTCAACTCATTGCCAGTGTGAAAAATGCCACATTAGCAACGTGTGCAAGACTCGAATGACAGAGTAACTGGGCCGTGATAACTTATCCTGATATTCATGAGGCCTTAACATTCGCTGCATAAGACAATTCTACCTCTGGTTACCATCCCTCCTGCCATTGGAAAGCGTTTGTCTTTATTTCCTCTATCAAAACCCATTGTAATTTTGCAAGCCTCTATTAAATTTCCTCTTAGCCTCCAGAGGAAAGCAATCCCAGCTTCTCCACACTATCCCTCGGGCCACACTGTAAGACGTCAAACGGGTTCTGTATGTCTGATAGACATATATTTCAGCTACAGGGGAGTCAAAGGTTATGGGGAACGGGCGGCAAAGTTGCGTTGTGTCGAAGATCTCATCAGCCACGAACTTTTTAAATGGCGGGCTCGAGGGGCCGAATGGCCCAATCCTGCTCCTATTTTTTCTTTTGGGGAAGGTTAGTTTCTTAATTATGTAATTTTTGAGCAGCTAAACAACGTTGGAAGGAAACTCCCACGGGACGTAGAAAAGTGCAAAATCTTAGCTCTACCGAGAGCTCATGCACCTGAGAGGTTAACCCTGTGTTTCTCTGTCCACAGATCTTCCAGGACCTTCGAAGTGTTTCCAGCATTTAATCAACAATTCCAGATGCAGTATCTGCTGCATATTGCTTTTTATGTTAAAGCAGTGTCCCCGCTTGTATTAACAAAAGTCAAAAATAAATTGTAGCTACCAGAAAATGGAATCGATTAAGTCGGCGTGCATTGGTGGTTCAGGGGTAGAATTCTCGCCTGCCACGCGGGAGACCCGGGTTCGATTCCCGGCCAATGCAGGCTAATTTCTTTAACAATTCATTTCATAGCAAACACATCACATGAGCATAAATAATTTATTAGCTGTACCTGTGCAAGTGGATCAAGGGTATGAATGTTCTGCTCCTGTTCCTGTGCAACAGCTTTGAGGGGCTGAATGGCATCCTGTTCCTGTGTAACAGGCTCGATTCTTACTCTGACAGACATTGCATTGCTCACTTCCTCGTTAGTCTCGTTGTGAGTATCCCCGCCTGTCACGCGGAAGACCGGGGTGAAATTCCCCGACGAGAAGGAATTTTAACATCCCCAATTTTAAACGTTTTGGCAGCAACTTAAAGCGCTCCTTGGAAAAGATCAACAGCGAAAGATTGAACCTAAAACAATTTTAAACGGTGAGGAACTGCATAAAAACCTCCTGCATCAATTCCTCGTTACCATAGTGTTCTCCTTCTGTTTGTCTTTTGTGCGGGGCACTGCGGAACGAGAGAGGACAGGGAAATGCAGATAACAGCTGGAGAAAGCACGTCTGATCTTTCAAGTGGACAGCACTGGCCCGAATGGCCTCACACTGTACTGCACTCCTCCATGAATCATATGGATATCTGAGACATACTCACACAAAGTGAGCACACATCTGTGTTCGTGCATATGTTTGAGTCTTTGTTTCAAGCAGTGCATTACTGTTTCCTCTGTATTGTCCTTGATATTTTGGTACTGATTATTCAATATCCCGACGGCTTTTCTCTGACTGTGTATCTCTGAGAAAAGCACAGTAGCAAATAGATTTCAGGTGGACGCCTACACGCACTTGATGCTGTGGTTTCCTGAACATGTCCTTTGTGATCTCGCCTAAAAAATGTCATCTTGTACGAAAAGTTTGCCTGGCGTGAAAGTGACCTGAATTTCAAAGCAGCAAGGAGGAAAGACTGCCTTGTTCTGCTTGCTGGCAGGCCGCTTCTCGCAGCTTCCCTGGTGGTCTAGTGGATAGGATTCGGCGCTTTCACCGCCGCGGCTCGGGTTCCATTCCCGGTCAGAGAACCAGTGCGTTTTCTGGCTGTTTGAAATGCCAGCAATCAAAGCACCCGCGCGAAACAATGCTTGCACCTCATCAACCTTTCAATTTTCCACACCGCTACTGTTAGCCTCAACAGTCAGCAGCGCATCATTCGGTACCGAGGTGCAGCATTCGCTTCCTTGCCTCACAGTGTCAGAACAGTCACGGTTATTATCCGTCTTCCATGTATTATTTTGCCGACTGCATCTCCCTAACAAACATAGCTGATCACAGCACGGCTATCAGTCAACTCATTGCCAGTGTGAAAAATGCCACATTAGCAACGTGTGCAAGACTCGAATGACAGAGTAACTGGGCCGTGATAACTTATCCTGATATTCATGAGGCCTTAACATTCGCTGCATAAGACAATTCTACCTCTGGTTACCATCCCTCCTGCCATTGGAAAGCATTTGTCTTTATTTCCTCTATCAAAACCCATTGTAATTTTGCAAGCCTCTATTAAATTTCCTCTTAGCCTCCAGAGGAAAGCAATCCCAGCTTCTCCACACTATCCCTCGGGCCACACTGTAAGACGTCAAACGGGTTCTGTATGTCTGATAGACATATATTTCAGCTACAGGGGAGTCAAAGGTTATGGGGAACGGGCGGCAAAGTTGCGTTGTGTCGAAGATCTCATCAGCCACGAACTTTTTAAATGGCGGGCTCGAGGGGCCGAATGGCCCAATCCTGCTCCTATTTTTTCTTTTGGGGAAGGTTAGTTTCTTAATTATGTAATTTTTGAGCAGCTAAACAACGTTGGAAGGAAACTCCCACGGGACGTAGAAAAGTGCAAAATCTTAGCTCTACCGAGAGCTCATGCACCTGAGAGGTTAACCCTGTGTTTCTCTGTCCACAGATCTTCCAGGACCTTCGAAGTGTTTCCAGCATTTAATCAACAATTCCAGATGCAGTATCTGCTGCATATTGCTTTTTATGTTAAAGCAGTGTCCCCGCTTGTATTAACAAAAGTCAAAAATAAATTGTAGCTACCAGAAAATAGAATCGATTAAGTCGCCGTGCATTGGTGGTTCAGAGGTAGAGTTCTCGCCTGCCACGCGGGAGACCCGGGTTCGATTCCCGGCCAATGCAGGCTAATTTCTTTAACAATTCATTTCATATCAAACACATCACATGAGCATAAATAATTTATTAGCTGTACCTGTGCAAGTGGATCAAGGGTATGAATGTTCTGCTCCTGTTTCTGTGCAAGAGCTTTGAGGGGCTGAATGGCATCCTGTTCCTGTGTAACAGGCTCGATTCGTACTCTGACAGACATTGCATTGCTCACTTCCTCGTTAGTCTCGTTGTGAGTATCCCCGCCTGTTACGCGGAAGACCGGGGTGAAATTCCCCGATGAGAAGGAATTTTAACATCCCCAATTTTAAACGTTTTGGCAGCAACTTAAAGCGCTCCTTGGAAAAGATCAACAGCGAAAGATTGAACCTAAAACAATTTTAAACGGTGAGGAACTGCATAAAAACCTCCTGCATCAATTCCTCGTTACCATAGTGTTCTCCTTCTGTTTGTCTTTTGTGCGGGGCACTGCGGAACGAGAGAGGACAGGGAAATGCAGATAACAGCTGGAGAAAGCACGTCTGATCTTTCAAGTGGACAGCACTGGCACGATTGGCCGAATGGCCTCACACTGTACTGCACGCCTCCATGAATCATATGGATATCTGAGACATACTCACACAAAGTGAGCACACATCTGTGTTCGTGCATATGTTTGAGTCTTTGTTTCAAGCAGTGCATTACTGTTTCCTCTGTATTGTCCTTGATATTTTGGTGCTGATTATTCAATATCCCGACGGCTTTTCTCTGACTGTGTATCTCTGAGAAAAGCACAGAAGCAAATAGATTTCAGGTGGACGCCTGCACGCACTTGATGCTGTGGTTTCCTGAACATGTCCTTTGTGATCTCGCCTAAAAAATGTCATCTTGTACGAAAAGTTTGCCTGGCGTGAAAGTGACCTGAATTTCAAAGCAGCAAGGAGGAAAGACTGCCTTGTTCTGCTTGCTGGCAGACTGCTTCTCACAGCTTCCCTGGTGGTCTAGTGGATAGGATTCGGCGCTTTCACCGCCGCGGCCCGGGTTCGATTCCCGGTCAGGGAACCAGTGCGTTTTCTGGCTGTTTGAAATGCCAGCAATCAAAGCACCCGCGCGAAACAATGCTTGCACCTCATCAACCTTTCAATTTTCCACACCGCTGCTGTTAGCCTCAACAGTCAGCAGCGCATCATTCGGTACCGAGGTGCAGCATTCGCTTCCTTGCCTCACAGTGTCAGAACAGTCACGGTTATTATCCGTCTTCCATGTATTATTTTGCCGACTGCATCTCCCTAACAAACTTAGCTGATCACAGCACGGCTATCAGTCAACTCATTGCCAGTGTGAAAAATGCCACATTAGCAACGTGTGCAAGACTCGAATGACAGAGTAACTGGGCCGTGATAACTTATCCTGATATTCATGAGGCCTTAACATTCGCTGCATAAGACAATTCTACCTCTGGTTACCATCCCTCCTGCCATTGGAAAGCGTTTGTCTTTATTTCCTCTATCAAAACCCATTGTAATTTTGCAAGCCTCTATTAAATTTCCTCTTAGCCTCCAGAGGAAAGCAATCCCAGCTTCTCCACACTATCCCTCGGGCCACACTGTAAGACGTCAAACGGGTTCTGTATGTCTGATAGACATATATTTCAGCTACAGGGGAGTCAAAGGTTATGGGGAACGGGCGGCAAAGTTGCGTTGTGTCGAAGATCTCATCAGCCACGAACTTTTTAAATGGCGGGCTCGAGGGGCCGAATGGCCCAATCCTGCTCCTATTTTTTCTTTTGGGGAAGGTTAGTTTCTTAATTATGTAATTTTTGAGCAGCTAAACAACGTTGGAAGGAAACTCCCACGGGACGTCGAAAAGTGCAAAATCTTAGCTCTACCGAGAGCTCATGCACCTGAGAGGTTAACCCTGTGTTTCTCTGTCCACAGATCTTCCAGGACCTTCGAAGTGTTTCCAACATTTAATCAACAATTCCAGATGCAGTATCTGCTGCATATTGCTTTTTATGTTAACGCAGTGTCCCCGCTTGTATTAACAAAAGTCAAAAATAAATTGTAGCTACCAGAAAATAGAATTGATTAAGTCGGCGTGCATTGGTGGTTCAGGGATAGAATTCTCGCCTGCCACGCGGGAGACCCGGGTTCGATTCCCGGACAATGCAGGCTAATTTTTTTAACAATTCATTTCATAGCAAACACATCACATGAGCATAAATAATTTATTAGCTGTACCTGTGCAAGTGGATCAAGGGTATGAATGTTCTGCTCCTGTTCCTGTGCAACAGCTTTGAGGGTCTGAATGGCATCCTGTTCCTGTGTAACAGGTTCGATTCTTACTCTGACAGACATTGCATTGCTCACTTCCTCGTTAGTCTCGTTGTGAGTATCCCCGCCTGTCACGCGGAAGACCGGGGTGAAATTCCCCGACGAGAAGGAATTTTAAAATCCCCAATTTTGAACGTTTTGGCAGCAACTTAAAGCGCTCCTTGGAAAAGATCAACAGCGAAAGATTGAACCTAAAACAATTTTAAACGGTGAGGAACTGCATAAAAACCTCCTGCATCAATTCCTCGTTAGCATAGTGTTCTCCTTCTGTTTGTCTTTTGTGCGGGGCACTGCGGAACGAGAGAGGACAGGGAAATGCAGATAACAGCGGGAGAAAGCACGTCTGATCTTTCAAGTGGACAGCACTGGCACGATTGGCCGAATGGCCTCACACTGTACTGCACGCCTCCATGAATCATATGGATATCTGAGACATACTCACACAAAGTGAGCACACATCTGTGTTCGTGCATATGTTTGAGTCTTTGTTTCAAGCAGTGCATTACTGTTTCCTCTGTATTGTCCTTGATATTTTGGTACTGATTATTCAATATCCCGACGGCTTTTCTCTGACTGTGTATCTCTGAGAAAAGCACAGTAGCAAATAGATTTCAGGTGGACGCCTACACGCACTTGATGCTGTGGTTTCCTGAACATGTCCTTTGTGATCTCGCCTAAAAAATGTCATCTTGTACGAAAAGTTTGCCTGGCGTGAAAGTGACCTGAATTTCAAAGCAGCAAGGAGGAAAGACTGCCTTGTTCTGCTTGCTGGCAGGCCGCTTCTCGCAGCTTCCCTGGTGGTCTAGTGGATAGGATTCGGCGCTTTCACCGCCGCGGCTCGGGTTCCATTCCCGGTCAGAGAACCAGTGCGTTTTCTGGCTGTTTGAAATGCCAGCAATCAAAGCACCCGCGCGAAACAATGCTTGCACCTCATCAACCTTTCAATTTTCCACACCGCTGCTGTTAGCCTCAACAGTCAGCAGCGCATCATTCGGTACCGAGGTGCAGCATTCGCTTCCTTGCCTCACAGTGTCAGAACAGTCACGGTTATTATCCGTCTTCCATGTATTATTTTGCCGACTGCATCTCCCTAACAAACTTAGCTGATCACAGCACGGCTATCAGTCAACTCATTGCCAGTGTGAAAAATGCCACATTAGCAACGTGTGCAAGACTCGAATGACAGAGTAACTGGGCCGTGATAACTTATCCTGATATTCATGAGGCCTTAACATTCGCTGCATAAGACAATTCTACCTCTGGTTACCATCCCTCCTGCCATTGGAAAGCGTTTGCCTTTATTTCCTCTATCAAAACCCATTGTAATTTTGCAAGCCTCTATTAAATTTCCTCTTAGCCTCCAGAGGAAAGCAATCCCAGCTTCTCCACACTATCCCTCGGGCCACACTGTAAGACGTCAAACGGGTTCTGTATGTCTGATAGACATATATTTCAGCTACAGGGGAGTCAAAGGTTATGGGGAACGGGCGGCAAAGTTGCGTTGTGTCGAAGATCTCATCAGCCACGAACTTTTTAAATGGCGGGCTCGAGGGGCCGAATGGCCCAATCCTGCTCCTATTTTTTCTTTTGGGGAAGGTTAGTTTCTTAATTATGTAATTTTTGAGCAGCTAAACAACGTTGGAAGGAAACTCCCACGGGACGTCGAAAAGTGCAAAATCTTAGCTCTACCGAGAGCTCATGCACCTGAGAGGTTAACCCTGTGTTTCTCTGTCCACAGATCTTCCAGGACCTTCGAAGTGTTTCCAGCATTTAATCAACAATTCCAGATGCAGTATCTGCTGCATATTGCTTTTTATGTTAACGCAGTGTCCCCGCTTGTATTAACAAAAGTCAAAAATAAATTGTAGCTACCAGAAAATAGAATTGATTAAGTCGGCGTGCATTGGTGGTTCAGGGGTAGAATTCTCGCCTGCCACGCGCGAGACCCGGGTTCGATTCCCGGCCAATGCAGGCTAATTTTTTTAACAATTCATTTCATAGCAAACACATCACATGAGCATAAATAATTTATTAGCTGTACCTGTGCAAGTGGATCAAGGGTATGAATGTTCTGCTCCTGTTCCTGTGCAACAGCTTTGAGGGTCTGAATGGCATCCTGTTCCTGTGTAACAGGCTCGATTCTTACTCTGACAGACATTGCATTGCTCACTTCCTCGTTAGTCTCGTTGTGAGTATCCCCGCCTGTCACGCGGAAGACCGGGGTGAAATTCCCCGACGGGAAGGAATTTTAACATCCCCAATTTTGAACGTTTTGGCAGCAACTTAAAGCGCTCCTTGGAAAAGATCAACAGCGAAAGATTGAACCTAAAACAATTTTAAACGGTGAGGAACTGCATAAAAACCTCCTGCATCAATTCCTCGTTAGCATAGTGTTCTCCTTCTGTTTGTCTTTTGTGCGGGGCACTGCGGAACGAGAGAGGACAGGGAAATGCAGATAACAGCGGGAGAAAGCACGTCTGATCTTTCAAGTGGACAGCACTGGCACGATTGGCCGAATGGCCTCACACTGTACTGCACGCCTCCATGAATCATATGGATATCTGAGACATACTCACACAAAGTGAGCACACATCTGTGTTCGTGCATATGTTTGAGTCTTTGTTTCAAGCAGTGCATTACTGTTTCCTCTGTATTGTCCTTGATATTTTGGTACTGATTATTCAATATCCCGACGGCTTTTCTCTGACTGTGTATCTCTGAGAAAAGCACAGTAGCAAATAGATTTCAGGTGGACGCCTACACGCACTTGATGCTGTGGTTTCCTGAACATGTCCTTTGTGATCTCGCCTAAAAAATGTCATCTTGTACGAAAAGTTTGCCTGGCGTGAAAGTGACCTGAATTTCAAAGCAGCAAGGAGGAAAGACTGCCTTGTTCTGCTTGCTGGCAGGCCGCTTCTCGCAGCTTCCCTGGTGGTCTAGTGGATAGGATTCGGCGCTTTCACCGCCGCGGCTCGGGTTCCATTCCCGGTCAGAGAACCAGTGCGTTTTCTGGCTGTTTGAAATGCCAGCAATCAAAGCACCCGCGCGAAACAATGCTTGCACCTCATCAACCTTTCAATTTTCCACACCGCTGCTGTTAGCCTCAACAGTCAGCAGCGCATCATTCGGTACCGAGGTGCAGCATTCGCTTCCTTGCCTCACAGTGTCAGAACAGTCACGGTTATTATCCGTCTTCCATGTATTATTTTGCCGACTGCATCTCCCTAACAAACTTAGCTGATCACAGCACGGCTATCAGTCAACTCATTGCCAGTGTGAAAAATGCCACATTAGCAACGTGTGCAAGACTCGAATGACAGAGTAACTGGGCCGTGATAACTTATCCTGATATTCATGAGGCCTTAACATTCGCTGCATAAGACAATTCTACCTCTGGTTACCATCCCTCCTGCCATTGGAAAGCGTTTGCCTTTATTTCCTCTATCAAAACCCATTGTAATTTTGCAAGCCTCTATTAAATTTCCTCTTAGCCTCCAGAGGAAAGCAATCCCAGCTTCTCCACACTATCCCTCGGGCCACACTGTAAGACGTCAAACGGGTTCTGTATGTCTGATAGACATATATTTCAGCTACAGGGGAGTCAAAGGTTATGGGGAACGGGCGGCAAAGTTGCGTTGTGTCGAAGATCTCATCAGCCACGAACTTTTTAAATGGCGGGCTCGAGGGGCCGAATGGCCCAATCCTGCTCCTATTTTTTCTTTTGGGGAAGGTTAGTTTCTTAATTATGTAATTTTTGAGCAGCTAAACAACGTTGGAAGGAAACTCCCACGGGACGTAGAAAAGTGCAAAATCTTAGCTCTACCGAGAGCTCATGCACCTGAGAGGTTAACCCTGTGTTTCTCTGTCCACAGATCTTCCAGGACCTTCGAAGTGTTTCCAGCATTTAATCAACAATTCCAGATGCAGTATCTGCTGCATATTGCTTTTTATGTTAACGCAGTGTCCCCGCTTGTATTAACAAAAGTCAAAAATAAATTGTAGCTACCAGAAAATAAAATCGATTAAGTCGGCGTGCATTGGTGGTTCAGGGGTAGAATTCTCGCCTGCCACGCGGGAGACCCGGGTTCGATTCCCGGCCAATGCAGGCTAATTTCTTTAACAATTCATTTCATTGCAAACACATCACATGAGCATAAATAATTTATTAGCTGTACCTGTGCAAGTGGATCAAGGGTATGAATGTTCTGCTCCTGTTCCTGTGCAACAGCTTTGAGGGGCTGAATGGCATCCTGTTCCTGTGTAACAGGCTCGATTCTTACTCTGACAGACATTGCATTGCATTGCTCACGGTCTCGTTGTGAGTATCCCCGCCTGTCACGCGGGAGACCGGGGTGAAATTCCCCGACGGGAAGGAATTTTAACATCCCCAATTTTAAACGTTTTGGCAGCACCTTAAAGCGCTCCTTGGAAAAGATCAACAGCGAAAGATTGAACCTAAAACAATTTTAAACGGTGAGGAACTGCATAAAAACCTCCTGCATCAATTCCTCGTTAGCATAGTGTTCTCCTTCTGTTTGTCTTTTGTGCGGGGCACTGCGGAACGAGAGAGGACAGGGAAATGCAGATAACAGCGGGAGAAAGCACGTCTGATCTTTCAAGTGGACAGCACTGGCACGATTGGCCGAATGGCCTCACACTGTACTGCACGCCTCCATGAATCATATGGATATCTGAGACATACTCACACAAAGTGAGCACACATCTGTGTTCGTGCATATGTTTGAGTCTTTGTCTCAAGCAGTGCATTACTGTTTCCTCTGTATTGTCCTTGATATTTTGGTGCTGATTATTCAATATCCCGACGGCTTTTCTCTGACTGTGTATCTCTGAGAAAAGCACAGAAGCAAATAGATTTCAGGTGGACGCCTACACGCACTTGATGCTGTGGTTTCCTGAACATGTCCTTTGTGATCTCGCCTAAAAAATGTCATCTTGTACGAAAAGTTTGCCTGGCGTGAAAGTGACCTGAATTTCAAAGCAGCAAGGAGGAAAGACTGCCTTGTTCTGCTTGCTGACAGGCCGCTTCTCACAGCTTCCCTGGTGGTCTAGTGGATAGGATTCGGCGCTTTCACCGCCGCGGCCCGTGTTCGATTCCCGGTCAGGGAACCAGTGCGTTTTCTGGCTATTTGAAATGCCAGCAATCAAAGCACCCGCGCGAAACAATGCTTGCACCTCATCAACCTTTCATTTTTCCACACCGCTGCTGTTGCCTCAACATTCAGCAGCGCATCATTCGGTACCGAGGTGCAGCATTCGCTTCCTTGCCTCACAGTGTCAGAACAGTCACGGTTATTATCCGTCTTCCATGTATTATTTTGCCGACTGCATCTCCCTAACAAACTTAGCTGATCACAGCACGGCTATCAGTCAACTCATTGCCAGTGTGAAAAATGCCACATTAGCAACGTGTGCAAGACTCGAATGACAGAGTAACTGGGCCGTGATAACTTATCCTGATATTCATGAGGCCTTAACATTCGCTGCATAAGACAATTCTACCTCTGGTTACCATCCCTCCTGCCATTGGAAAGCGTTTGTCTTTATTTCCTCTATCAAAACCCATTGTAATTTTGCAAGCCTCTATTAAATTTCCTCTTAGCCTCCAGAGGAAAGCAATCCCAGCTTCTCCACACTATCCCTCGGGCCACACTGTAAGACGTCAAACGGGTTCTGTATGTCTGATAGACATATATTTCAGCTACAGGGGAGTCAAAGGTTATGGGGAACGGGCGGCAAAGTTGCGTTGTGTCGAAGATCTCATCAGCCACGAACTTTTTAAGTGGCGGGCTCGAGGGGCCGAATGGCCCAATCCTGCTCCTATTTTTTCTTTTGGGGAAGGTTAGTTTCTTAATTATGTAATTTTTGAGCAGCTAAACAACGTTGGAAGGAAACTCCCACGGGACGTAGAAAAGTGCAAAATCTTAGCTCTACCGAGAGCTCATGCACCTGAGAGGTTAACCCTGTGTTTCTCTGTCCACAGATCTTCCAGGACCTTCGAAGTGTTTCCAGCATTTAATCAACAATTCCAGATGCAGTATCTGCTGCATATTGCTTTTTATGTTAACGCAGTGTCCCCGCTTGTATTAACAAAAGTCAAAAATAAATTGTAGGGACCAGAAAATAGAATCGATTAAGTCGGCGTGCATTGATGGTTCAGGGGTAGAATTCTCGCCTGCCACGCGGGAGACCCGGGTTCGATTCCCGGCCAATGAAGGCTAATTTTTTTAGCAATTCATTTCATAGCAAACACATCACATGAGCATAAATAATTTATTAGCTGTACCTGTGCAAGCGGATCAAGGGTATGAATGTTCTGCTCCTGTTCCTGTGCAACAGCTTTGAGGGGCTGTAATGGCATCCTGTTCCTGTGTAACAGGCTCGATTCTTACTCTGACAGACATTGCATTGCTCACTTCCTCGTTCGTCTCGTTGTGAGTATCCCCGCCTGTCACGCGGGAGACCAGGGTGAAATTCCCCGACGTGAAGGAATTTTAACATCCCCAATTTTAAACGTTTTGGCAGCACCTTAAAGCGCTCCTTGGAAAAGATCAACAGCGAAAGATTGAACCTAAAACAATTTTAAACGGTGAGGAACTGTATAAAAAGCTCCTGCATCAATTCCTCGTTAGCATAGTGTTCTCCTTCTGTTTGTCTTTTGTGCGGGGCACTGCGGAACGAGAGAGGACAGGGAAATGCAGATAACAGCAGGAGAAAGCACGTCTGATCTTTCAAGGGGACAGCACTGGCACGATTGGCCGAATGGCCTCATACTGTACTGCAAGCTTCCATGAATCATATGGATATCTGAGACATACCCACACAAAGTGAGCACACATCTGTGTTCGTGTATGTGTTTGAGTCTTTGTCTCAATCAGTGCATTACTATTTCCTCTGTGTTGTCCTTGATATGTTGGTGCTGATTATTCAATATCCCGACGACTTTTCTCTGACTGTGTATCACTGAGAAAAGCACAGAAGCAAATAGATTTCAGGTGGACGCCTACCCGCAATTGATGCTGTGGTTTCTTGAACATGTCGTTTGTGATCTCGCCTAAAAAATGACATCTTGTACGAAAAGTTTGCCTGGCGCGATAGTGACCTGAATTTCAAAGCAGCAAGGAGGAAAGACTGCATTGTTCTGCTTGCTGGCAGGATGCTTTCCGCAGCTTCCTTGGTGGTCTAGTGGTTAGGATTCGGCGCTTTCACCTCCGCGGCCCAGGTTCGATTCCCGGTCAGGGAACCAGTGCTTTTTCTGGCTGTTTGAAATGCCAGCAATCAAAGCACCCGCGCGAAACAATGCTTGCACCTCATCAACCTTTCAACTTTCCACGCTGCTGTTGCCTCAACAGTCAGCAGCGCAACATTCGGTACCGAGGTGCAACATTCACTTCCTTGCCTTCTGTAAAATGCCTGCTGTTTCAAAGTCAGCAGTAAATGACATTGGGAACAAGACACCTTAAATGCACACATTTATGTGTACCTCACAGTGTCAGAACAGTCACGGTTATTATCCGCCTTCCATGTATTATTTTGCCGACTGCATCTCCCTAACAAAGTTAGCTGATCACAGCACGGCTATCAGTCAACTCATTGCCAGTGTGAAGAATGCCACATTAGCTACGTGTGCAAGACTGGAATGACAGAGTACCTGGGCCGTGATAACTTATCCTGATATTCATGAGGCCTTAACATTCGCTGCATAAGACAATTCTACCTCTGGTTACCATCCCTCCTGCCATTGGAAAGCGGTTGTCTTTATTTCCTCTATCAAAAGCCATTGTAATTTTGCAAGCCTTTATTACATTTCCTCTTAGCCTCCAGAGGAAAGCAATTCCAGCTTGTCCACACCATCAACATAACTGAAGTCGCTTGTCCCTCGGGCCACACTGTAAGACGTCAAACGAGTTCTGTATGTCGGGGAGTCAAGGGTTATGGGGAGCGGGCGGAAAAGTTGCGTTGTGTCGAAGATCTCATCAGCCACGAACTTATTAAATGGCGGGTTTCTCGGGACTGAATGGCATCATGTTCCTGTATAACAGGCTCGATTCTTACTCTGACAGACATTACATTGCTCACTTCCTCGTTAGTATAGTTGTGAGTATCCCCACCTGTCACGCGGGAGACCGGGGTGAAATTCCCCGACGGGGAGGAATTTTAACATCCCCAATTTTAAACCTTTGGGCAGCACCTTAACGTGCTCCTTGGAAAAGATCAACAGCGAAAAATTGAACCTAAAATAAATTTAAACGGTGAGGAACTGTATAAAAAGCTCCTGCATCAATTCCTCGCTAGCATAGTGTTCTCCTTCTGTTTGTCTTTTGTGCGGGGCACTGCGGAACGAGAGAGGACAGGGAAATGCAGATAACAGCAGGAGAAAGCACGTCTGATCTTTCAAGGGGACAGCACTGGCACGATTGGCCGAATGGCCTCATACTGTACTGCAAGCTTCCATGAATCATATGGATATCTGAGACATACCCACACAAAGTGAGCACACATCTGTGTTCGTGTATGTGTTTGAGTCTTTGTCTCAAGCAGTGCATTACTATTTCCTCTGTGTTGTCCTTGATATTTTGGTGCTGATTATTCAATATCCCGACGACTTTTCTCTGACTGTGTATCACTGAGAAAAGCACAGAAGCAAATAGATTTCAGGTGGACGCCTACCCGCAATTGATGCTGTGGTTTCTTGAACATGTCGTTTGTGATCTCGCCTAAAAAATGACATCTTGTACGAAAAGTTTGCCTCGCGCGATAGTGACCTGAATTTCAAAGCAGCAAGGAGGAAAGACTGCATTGTTCTGCTTGCTGGCAGGATGCTTTCCGCAGCTTCCCTGGTGGTCTAGTGGTTAGGGTTCGGCGCTTTCACCGCTGCGGCCCGGGTTCGATTCCCGGTCAGGGAACCAGTGCTTTTTCTGGCTGTTTGAAATGCCAGCAATCAAAGCACCCGCGCGAAACAATGCTTGCACCTCATCAACCTTTCAACTTTCCACGCTGCTGTTCCCTCAACAGTCAGCAGCGCAACATTCGGTACCGAGGTGCAACATTCACTTCCTTGCCTTCTGTAAAATGCCTGCTGTTTCAAAGTCAGCAGGAAATGACATTGGGAACAAGACACCTTAAATGCCCACATTTATGTGTACCTCACAGTGTCAGAACAGTCACGGTTATTATCCACCTTCCATGTATTATTTTGCCGACTGCATCTCCCGAACAAAGTTAGCTGATCACAGCACGGCTATCAGTCAACTCATTGCCAGTGTGAAGAATGCCACATTAGCTACGTGTGCAAGACTCGAATGACAGAGTACCTGGGCCGTGATAAATTATCCTGATATTCATGAGGCCTTAACATTCGCTGCATAAGACAATTCTACCTCTGGTTACCATCCCTCCTGCCATTGGAAAGCGGTTGTCTTTATATCCTCTATCAAAAGCCATTGTAATTTTGCAAGCCTTTATTAAATTTCCTCTTAGCCTCCAGAGGAAAGCAATTCCAGCTTGTCCACACCATCAACATAACTGAAGTCGCTTGTCCCTCGGGCCACACTGTAAGACGTCAAACGAGTTCTGTATGTCGGGGAGTCAAGGGTTATGGGGAGCGAGCGGAAAAGTTGCGTTGTGTCGAAGATCTCATCAGCCACGAAATTATTAAATGGCGGGGCTCGAGGGGCCGAATGGCCCAATCCTGCTCCTATTTATTCTTTTGGGGAAGGTTAGTTTCTTAATTATGTAATTTTTGAGCAGCTAAACAACGTTGGAAGGAAACTCCCACGGCACCTAGAAAAGTGCAAAATGTTAGCTCTGCCGTGAGCTCATGCACCTGAGAGGTTAACCCTGTAATTCTCTGTCCACAGATCTTCCAGGACCTTCGAAGTGTTTCCAGCATTAAGTCAACAATTCCAGATGCAGTATCTGCTGCATTTAGCTTTTTATGTTGAAGCAGTGTTCCCGCTTGTATTAACAAAAGCCAAAAATAAATTGTAGCTACCAGAAAATGGAATTTGTTAACTCGGCGTGCATTGGTGGTTCAGGGGTAGAATTCTCGCCTTCCACGTGGGTGACCCGGGTTCGATTCCCGGCCAATGCAGGTTAACATTTTAAACAATTCATTTCATAGCAAACACATCACTTGAGCATAAATAATATATTAGCTGTTTATCTGCAACTGGATCAAGGGTATGAATGTTCTGCTCCTGTTCCTGTGCAACAGCTTTCTCGGGGCTGAATGGCATCCTGTTCCTATGTAACAGGCTCGATTCTTCCTCTGACAGACATTACATTGCTCACTTCCTCGTTAGTATCGTTGTGAGTATCCCCACCTGTCACGTGGGAGACCGGGGTGAAATTCCCCGACGGGGAGGAATTTTAACATCCGCAATTTTAAAACTTTGGGCAGCACCTTGACGTGCTCCTTGGAAAAGATCAACAGCGAAAAATTGAACCTAAATAATTTTAAACGGTGAGGAACTGTATAAAAACCTCCTGCATCAATTCCTCGTTGGCATAGTGTTCTCCTTCTGTTTGTCTTTTGGGCGGGGCACTGCGGAACGAGAGAGGACTGGGAAATGCAGATAACAGCGGGAGAAAGCACGTCTGATCTTTCAAGGGGACAGCACTGGCACGATTGGCCGAATGGCCTCACACTGTACTGCAAGCTTCCATGAATCATATGGATATCTGAGACATACCCACACAAAGTGAGCACACATCTGTGTTCGTGTATGTGTTTGAGTCTTTGTCTCAAGCAGTGCATTACTATTTCCTCTGTGTTGTCCTTGATATTTTGGTGCTGATTATTCAATATCCCGACGGCTTTTCTCTGACTGTGTCTCACTGAGAAAAGCACAGAAGCAAATAGATTTCAGGTGGACGCCTACCCGCAATTCATGCTGTGGTTTCTTGAACATTTCGTTTGTGATCTCGCCTAAAAAATGACATCTTGTACGAAAAGATTGCCTGGCGCGAAAGTGACCTGAATTTCAAAGCAGCAAGGAGAAAAGACTGCATTGTTCTGCTTGCTGGCAGGATGCTTTCCACAGCTTCCCTGGTGGTCTAGTGTTTAGAATTCGGCGCTTTCAGCGCCGCGGCCCGCGGTCGATTCCCGGTCAGGGAACCAGTGCTTTTTCTGGCTGTTTGAAATGCCAGCAATCAAAGCACCCGCGCGAAACAATGCTTGCACCTCATCAACCTTTCAACTTTCCACGCTGCTGTTGCCTCAACAGTCAGCAGCGCAACATTCGGTACCGAGGTGCAACATTCACTTCCTTGGCTTCTGTAAAATGCCTGCTGTTTCAAAGTCAGCAGGAAATGATATTGGGAACAAGATACCTTAAATGCCCACATTTATGTGTACCTCACAATGTCAGAACAGTCACGGTTGTTATCCGTCTTCCATGTTTTATTTTGCCGACTGCATCTCCCTAACAAACTTAGCTGATCACAGCACGGCTATCAGTCAACTCATTGCCATTGTGGAAAATGTCACATTAGCAACGTGTGCAAGACTCGAATGACAGAGTACCTGGGCCGTGATAACTTATCCTGATATTCATGAGGCCTTAACATTCGCTGCATAAGACAATTCTACATCTGGTTACCATCCCTCCTGCCATTGGAAAGCGTTTGTCTTTATTTCCTCTATCAAAACCCATTGTAATTTTGCAAGCCTCTATAAAATTTCCTCTTAGCCTCCAGAGGAAAGCAATCCCAGCTTCTCCACACTATCAACATAACTGAAGTCGCTTGTCCCTCGGGCTACACTGTAAGACGTCAAACGGGTTCTGTATGTCTGATAGACATACATTTCAGCTGCAGGGGTGTTAAGGGTTATGGGGAACGGGCGGCAAAGTTCCTTTGTGTCGAAGATCTCATCAGCCACGAACTTATTAAATGGCGGGGCTCGAGGGGCCGAATGGCCCAATCCTGCTCCTATTTATTCTTTTGGAGAATGTTAGTTTCTTAATTATGTAATTTTTGAGCAGCTAAGCAACGTTGGAAGGAAACTCCCACGGGACCTAGAAAAGTGCAATATCTTAGCTCTGCCGAGAGCTCATGCACCAGAGAGGTTAACCCTGTGTATCTCTGTCCACAGATCTTCCAGGACCTTCGAAGCTTTTCCAGCATTTAATCAACAATTCCAGATGCAATATCTGCTGCATTTTGCTTTATATGTTAACGCAGTGTCCCCGCTTGTATTAACAAAAGTCAAGCATAAATTGTAGCTGCCAGAAAAAGGGATCTGTTAACTTGGTGTGCATTGATGGTTCAGCGATAGAATTCTCGCCTAGAGTACCGGGTTCGATTCCCGACCAATGCGGGTTAATACTTTTAACAATTCATTTCATAGCAAACACATCACATGAGCATAAATAATATATTAGCTGTACCTGTGCAACTGGATCAAGGGTATGAATGTTCTGCTTGCACCTCATCAACATTTCACACCGCTGCTGTTGCCTCAACCGACAGCAGCGCATCATTCGGTACAGAGGTGCAACATTCACTTCCTGCCTTGCCTGTTGTTTCAAAGTCAGCAGGAAATGACATTGGGAACAAGACACTTTAAATGCCCACATTTAACTGTGTCAGAACAGTCACGGTTATTATCCGTCTTCCATGTTTTATCTCCCCGACTGCATCTCCCTAACAAACTTAGCTAATCACAGCACGGCTATCAGTCAACTTATTGCCAGTGTGAAAAATTAGCATCGTGTGTAAGACTGGAATGAGAGAATACCTGGGCCGTGATAACTTATCCAGATATTTATTGTGCCTTAACACTTGCTGCATAAGACAATTCTCCCTCTGCTTACCATCTCTCCTGCAAATGGAAAGCGTTTCTCTTTATTTCATCTGTCAAAACCCCTTGTAATTTTGCAAACCTCAATTACATTTCCTCTTAGCCTTCAGAGGAAAGCAGTCCCAGCTTCGCCACACTATCAACATAACTGAAGTTGCTTATCCCTCGGGCCACTCTGTAAGACGGCAAACGGGCTCTGTATGTCTGGCGGAGATAGATATATATTTCAGCTACAGGGGAGTCAAGCTTTATGGGGAGCGGGTGGCAAAGTGGCGTTGTGTTGGAGATCTCATCAGCCATGAAATTATTAAATGGCGGGTTAGGCTCGAGGGGCCGAATGGCCCAATCCTGCACCTATTTATTATTTTGGGGAAGGTTACTTTCTTAATTATCTAATTTTTGAGCAGCTTAACAACTTTGGATGGAAACTCACACGGGAACTACAAAACCGCAAAATTTTATCTCTGCCGAGAGCTCATGGTCCTGAAAGATTAACACTGTGTTTCTCTGTCCACAGATATTCCAGGACCGTCGGAGTGTTTCCAGCATTTAATCAACAATTCCAGATCCAGCATCTGCTGCATTTTGCTTTTTATGTTAATGCAGTGTCCTCGCTTGTATTAACAAAAGTCAAAATTAAATTGTAGCTACCAGAAAATGGAATCGGCTGATCCTGTGTGCATTGGTGGTTCAGGAGTAGAATTCTCGCCTGCCAGCGTAGCAGAACCTCGTGTTCGAATCTTGGTCAATGCAGCGTAATTTTTTAACAATTTATTTCATAGCAAACACATCACATGAAGCATTAATAATATATTAGCTGTACCTGTGCAACTGGGTCAAGGTTATGAATGTTCTGCTCCTGTTCCTGTGCAACTGGTTTGAGGGGCTGAATGGCATCCTGTTGCTGTGTAACTGGCTTAATCCCAATTTTAAACCTTTGGGCAGCACATTAAAGTGCTCCTTCGAAAAGAATAACAGAATAAAAATGAACCTAAAATAATTTTTAACGGTGGAGAACTGTATAACAACTTCCTGCATCAATTCTTCGTTCGTGTTTTCTTTCTGTTTGTCTTTTGTGCGGAGCACTGCGGAAGGATAGAGGACAGGGAAATGTAGATAACAGCGGAAGAAAGCACGTCTGCTCTTTCAAGGAGACAGCACTGGCACGATTGGCCGAATGGCCACACACTATGCTGCAGGCCTCCATGAATCATAAGGATATCTGAGACATACCCACACAAAGTGGGCACACATCTGTGTTCGTGTATGTGTTTGAGTCTTTGCCTCAAGCACTGCATTACTATTTCCTCTATATTGTCCTTGATATTTTAGTCCTGATTATTCAATATCCCGAAGGGTTTTCTCTGACTGTGTGTCTCTGAGAAAAGCACAGAAGCAAATAGATTTCAGGTGGACGCCTCCCCGCACTTGATGCTATGGTTTCGTGAACATGTCCTTTGTGATCTCGCCTAAATAATGTCATCGTGTACGAAAAGTTTGCCTGGCATGAATGTGACCTGAATTTCAAAGCAGCAAGGAGGAAAGACTGCAGTGTTCTGCTTGCTGGCAGGACGCTTCCTGGTCTAGTGGTTAGGATTCGGCACTTAAACCGCCGCGGCACGGGTTCCATTCGCAGTCAGAGAACAGTGCATTTTTCGGCTGTTTGTAATAGCAGCATTCAAAGCAACCGCGAGAAAAATTGCGTGAACCTCTGAACCTTTCAACTTTCCACACCGCTGCTGTTGCCTCAACAATCAGCAGCGCATCATTCGGTGCAGAGGTACAAAATGAGTGCGATTAGCAGAGAGTGCTGTGAAAGTTTGGGTAAATGACATAGTTCTTTAATGGTTATTTCTCTATGAATCATTTGGAGTGGTGAAAATTGTTTGTGGCATTTGCCAGTAGTATCTTGATAAGATTACTTAAGCAGTTTAAGTAAAGGGGAAAAGTTAAATATTTGAGATTCTGTTGATTTAAGAAGAGTAATGCAAGGTAACAGTGCAGTCAGAGTTAAT
Organism: Somniosus microcephalus; assembly: GCF_052327205.1. Taxonomy (NCBI): domain Eukaryota; kingdom Metazoa; phylum Chordata; class Chondrichthyes; order Squaliformes; family Somniosidae; genus Somniosus; species Somniosus microcephalus. The sequence goes on along the minus strand of NW_028225186.1, from coordinate 3,312,846 downwards.
TGGCAGGCAGTAAAAACCAGTTCTCTAACCAATCAGCAGGGGTGATTCAATTGGTTACAAACAAACAGTATAAAAAGATCAGTGCGAGTAGCAGAGCGTGCTGTGAGAGTTTGAGTAAGTGAGAGAGTTAGGGTAATTGGGGTGTGAGGTGCTGTTTCTGTTTTGTTTCTGGCCTTGTTTGCCTGCCAGTCTCAGGATTAGCAGACATCGTGGAGGCGGAGCAGCGAGGCACGGCCCAGTCGAGGCTGCTGGTAGCAGCAGTGGGTGTTGAGTCGAGTCAGAGCAGCGAGGCAAAGCAGCCTAAAAAGGCTCCAAAGGCAACATACCAAGGGGACGTCAGAATTCAAAAGTGACATCACAGAAAAGCTGGTAGGTGATTGGCTGGTTCGTGAGTACTTTTCCTTCCCTTTGAAACCTTTATAAGTTGATAAGTTCAATTAAATAGAGGTGCGATATTCATCATCTAGAATCGGGGCAGAGGGTATTTAAAAATAATATTAATAAATGTAATTAATTACATAGAATGGGAGAGCTGGTGATGTGTTACTGCTGCAATATGTGGGAGCTGGTGGACAGCATTGATGTTCACAGTGATCACATTTGCAGTAAGTGCTGGCTGCTCGAGGAACTCTGGCTCCGTGTTGATGAGCTGGAGACCGAGCTTCAAACACTGTGACACATCAGGGAGGGGGAGAGTTACCTGGACTCTGTGTTTCTGGAAGTAGTCACACCAATTCAGATGTAGTCCGTGGTCAGGGCAGGATGGTGTGACTATTATTGAGGCAGGGACGGGGAAGCAGGAGGTAGTGCTGGACGAGCCACAGTCCTTGCTCTTGTCCAACAGGTTCGAGGCTCTTACTCCCTGTGAGGACGGGAACGGGGACTGCAGGGATGATGAGCAACCTGGCCACAGCACCGTGGAACGAGGGGCCATTCAAGTTGGGGGAGTAAATAGAAATGTTGTAGTGGTAGGGGGTAGCATCATTAGGAGGATAGATAGGGTTCTTTGCAGCCGAGAGTGAGAGTCCCATAGGCTGTGTTGCCTGCCCAGTGCCACGGTTAAGGACATCTCCTCTAGGCTGGAGAGAAACTTGGAGTGGGAGGGTGAGAATCCAGTTGTCGTGGTCCATGTTGGTACCAACGACATAAATAGGACAAGGAAAGAGGTTCTTCTGAGGGAGTATGAGCAGCTAGGTGCCAAATTAAAAAGCAGAACCAGAAGGGTAATAATCTCTGGATTACTACCTGAGCCACAAGCAAATTTGGCTTGGGTAAATAAAATCAGAGAGTTAAATGCCTGGCTACAAGACTGGTGTGGGAGAAATGGGTTTTGCTTCTTAGTACACTGGCACCAGTACTGGGACAGGAGAGAGCTTTTCCGTTGTGACGGACTTCACTTGGCCAGTGCTGGGACTAGAATCCTGGCGAATCGAATAACTAGGGCTGTAGAGAGGGCTTTAAAATAATTAGTGGGGGGAGGGAGGTTTCAAGAGAGTGAAAAATAAAAATGTCAACGGAGAAGGCAATAGAGAAAGGTAGGAGTGGGGGAATTAAAAACCAAGGTAGCAGTGGGGGAATTAAAAACCAGATCGTGTCAGGAAGGGACAGAATATATAAAAATAAAGGTAAAGTAGTAAAGGGGGTAAAAGCAGGAATTAATTGTCACAAAGCATATTTAAACGTTCTTTATCTGAATGCATGCAGCATTCGTAATAAAATAGACGAGTTGACGGTACAAATAATTACACATGGGTATGTTCTGCTGGCCATTACGGAGACATGGCTGCAGGGTGACCAGGACTGGGAACTAAACATCCAGGGGCACTTGACTATTAGGAAGGAGAGACAGGAAGGTAAGGGAGGTTGGGTGGCTGTGTTAATAAAGATGGAATCACTGCAATAGTGAGAAATTATATTCGGTCAAATGTTCAGGATAGTGGAACGGTTTGGGTGGCGATAAGGAATAATAAGGGGAAAAAGTCACTAGTGGGCGTAGTCTATAGGCCTCCTCATCGTGGGAACTCTATTGGTTGGAGTATAAATCAGGAAATAGTTTGGGCTTGGAATAAGGGAACAGCTATAATCATGGCAGATTTTAACTTTCATAATGACTGGACAAATGAAATTGGGCAGCGCACCCTTGAGGAAGATTTCATAGAGTGTATTAGGGACGGGTTCCTTGAGCAGTATGTTACTGAACCAACCAGGGGGCAGGCAATCTTAGATCTGGTCTTGTGTAATGAGACAGGATTAATAAAAAATGTCCTAGTAAAGGATCCCCTTGGAATGACTGACCATAACATGGTTGAATTCCAAATTCAGTTGGAGGGTGAGACATTTGGAGCTCAAACCAGCGTACTAACCTTAAGTAAAGGAGATTATGAAGGTATGAAAGCAGAGTTGACTAAAGTGGACTGGGAAGATAGATAAAGGTGTAAGACGGTACGTGAGCAGTGGTGTACATTCAAGGAGATATTACACAACTTTCAAGAAAAATATATTCCACTGGGGAAAAAGGGGCATGAAAGAAAAGACAGCCATCCATGGCAAAGGAAAGGAATAAAGGATAGTATCCGACTGTAAACAAGGGCATATAAAGTGGCCAAATCTACTGGGAGGAGAGAAGATTGGGAAGCATTTAAAAGCCAGCAAAGAATAACTAAAAGATTAATTAAGAAAGGGAAGATAAATTATGAAAGTAAACCAGCAAATAATAGATTACAAGTGTTTCTACAGTTATATAAAAAGAAAAAGTGTGGCTAAAGTGAATGTTGGTCCCTTAGAGGACAAGACCGGGAAATTACTGCTGGGGAACATGGAGATGGCAGAAACGCTGATCAAATATTTTGTATCAATCGTTACAGTGGAGGAAACTAAAACTATCCCAACACTGGACAAACAGGGGGCTATAGGGGTGGAGGAGCTAAACACGATTAAAGTCACTAAGGAGATGGTACTCGGTAAGATAATGGGACTTAAGGCGGACAAATCCCCTGGACATGATGGTTTACATCCTCGGGTCTTTAGAGAAGCAGCGGTAGGGATTGCGGATGCATTGGTGGTAATATCCAAAACTCCCTGGATTCAGGAAAGGTCCCAGCAGATTGGAAAACTGCTAATGTAAAGCCCTTATTTAAAAGGGAGTTAGACATAAGGCTGGAAAATATAGAGCAGTTAGCCTAACATCTGTGGTTGGTAAAATGTTGGAGTCCATTATTAAGGAAGCAGTAACAGGACATTTGGATAAGCATAATTTAATCGGACAGAGTCAGCATGGTTTCATGAAGGGGAAGTCATGTTTGACAAATTTGCTTGAAATCTTTCAGGTGTAACAAACAGTGTGGATAAAGGGGAACCAGTGGTTGTGGTGTATTTGGAATTCCAAAAGGCATTTGACAAGGTGCCACACAAAAGGTTACTGCACATGATAAAATACCACGGGATTTGGGGTTATATCCTGCATGGGTCGAATATTGGCTATCTAACAGAAAACAGAGAGTTGGGAAAATGTTTCATTCTCAGGTTGGCAATCAGTAACTAGTGGTGTTCCGCGGGGATCAGTCCTGGGACCAAAGCTCTTTACAATCTATATTAACGATTTGGAGGAGTGGACCAGTTGCAACATATCCAAGTTTGCCGATGATACAAAGATGCGAGGGCAAGCAGTGAGTGAGGAGGACATAAAAATCCTGCAAAAAGGACATAGACAGGCTAAGTGAGTGGGCAGACATTTGCCAGATGGAATATAATGTTGGAAATTGTGAGGTTATGCACTTTGGCAGAAAAAAATCAAAGAGGAGGTTATTATCTAAATGGAGAGCAATTGTAAAGTGCTACAGTACAAAGGGATCTGGGGGTCCTGGCACAGGAAACAGAGAATGTTGGTATGCAGGTACAGCAGGTGATCAGGAAGGCCAATGGAATCTTGGCTTTTATTGCAAGGGGGATTGAGTATAAAAGCAGCGAAGTCTTGCTTCAGTTATACAGGGTACTGGTGAGGCCACACCTGGAATATTGCGTACAGTTTTGGTTTCCATATTTAAGAAAAGATATACTGGCTCTCAAGGCAGTTCAGAGAAGGTTCACTTCGTTGATTCCGGAGATGAGTGGGTTGACTTATGAGGAAAGGTTGAGTAGGTTGGGCCTCTACTCATTGGAATGCAGAAGAATGAGTGGCGATCTTATCGAAACATATAAGATTGAAAGGTAGCTTGATCGGGTGGATGTGGGGAGGATGTTTCCGCTGATGGGTGAGAATAGAACTAGGGTACATCATCTATATATATAAACGGACCATTCTTTCTGTCTGTCTGTCCTTCTGTCTGTACTTCTGTCTGTCCTTCTGTCTGTCCATCTGTCTGTCCTCGGGTGTGCGTCTGTCCGGCTATGCGCTCGAAAGTTACAGAGCGTACCTATGCGTGCGTTACGTCAAAAGAAAGCTCACCGTTCCAAAACGATGGTAAGCATATTTACGTTTCGGCCGGACAAAAATTGTGCCCGCGGTATCCGAAAAACCTTCAACATTCCGCTCATTATCCACTTATTACCATAGAGTGACCAACCCGATGGTCGACCAATCAATGCGTGGCGGGGGCGGGTTCGTCGCATGTGAAGCCGGGCCCTCCTAGAGTCGAGTGACAGGGCGATTGACCAATCCTATGCTTCGGTGACATGACAATCGACCAATCAGTGCTACTGTGGCGGGCCTTATCGTTCTGAACTGAGGTGAGTGGCCGCCATCTTTATTCTCACCTTCTGTGTGTTTATTGTCTGGGTGGGGCCTAATCCTTCACAGACTATAAATACATTAGCTTAGCCTTCTTTCATCAACAAAGAGACGGACACTGGCCTGAGTACACGTGAGTCACTTGCAGGATTAAGAAGTGAGTGAAATTTCTGTTGTTTTGTTAGGAGCGATTTTTTTTTTATAATGTGTAAAACGTAAAAACACAATGTCTAAAACGTTGAAACACAATGAAGATGGAGTCCCATCTTCTTAACAGTCGTTTTAATAAAAATAACTTTTGGTGTTTTCAGCAAGAATGCGCATTCCTTCTCCGTGGCAGCTTTTTAAAAAAAAAAATTAAAAATTTCTGTTGGATTCACAGACTGCACGTTCCTTCTCCGTGGCAGCTTTTAAAAAAAAAACTTTAAAAATTCTGTTCGTTTCAGACTGCGCGTTCCTTCTCCGTGGCAGCTTTAAAAAAAAAAAAATTCTGTTGGTTTCCTTCTCCGTAGCAGCTTAAAAAAAATAAAAAAAAATTTCTGTTGGTTTCACAGACTGCGCGTTCCTTCTCCATGGCAGCTTTTTAAAAACATTAAAAACCTTTCAAGATGGCCTCCCATCTTCTTAACACCCGTTTTTGAAAAATAATTTTTTTTGGTCTTTCGCTGACCCCCTCAAAACACTCCTCCCCTCCTCCCACTCTCCGTACTCCACCTCCTCCCCCCTTCTCACTCTCTCCCCCCCTTCTCACTCTCTCCCCCCCTTCTCTCTCTCTCTCCCCCCCCGGCGTCCCCCTCTCCCTCGGGCCCCCCCTCTCCCTCGCCCCCCCTCTCCCTCGCCCCCCCTCGCCCCCCCTCCCTCGCCCCCCACTCCCTCGCCCCCCCTCCCTCGCTGCCCCTCTCCCTCACCCCCCCTCCCTCACCCCCCCTCGCCCGCCCCTCTCCCTCGCCCTCACCCTCTCCCTCGCCCCCTCTCTCCCTCGCCCCCACTCTCCCTCACCCCCCTCTCCCTTGCCCCCCACTCCCGCGCCCCCCTCTCCCTCACCCCCCTCTCTCCCTCGCTCCCCCCTCTCTCCCTCGCTCTCTTCCCCCCCTCTCTCCCTTGCTCTCTTCCCCCCCCACAGTCGCTCGCTCTCTTCCCCCCCCACAGTCGCTCGCTCTCTTCCCCCCCCCACAGTCACTCGCTCTCTTTCCCCCCCCCCAGTCGCTCACTCTCTCTCTCTTCCAACAACATGTTCTCGAAAAAGCCTCGGCACCGCCGGGCACTCCAGCTAGTCTTAGAATAAGGGGCTGCCTTTACAAAACTGAGATGAGGAGGCACTTCTTCACTCAGAGGGTAGTAAACCTACGGCGTTTGCTACCTCAGAGAGCTGTGGATGCTGCGACATTAAATACATTTAAAAAGGAGATAAACAGTTTCCTATCTGATAAGGGAATTAGGGGTTATGGGGAGCGGGCAGGGAATTGGACGTGAGTCTAGGTTCGGATCAGCCATTATCCTATTGAATGGTGGAGCAGGCCCGAGGGGCTGTATGGTCTACTCCTGCTCCGAGTTCTTATGTAATGTTATGTTATACACTTCATTGCCTTCTGTGAAATGCCTGTTGTTTCAATGTTTGCAGGAAATGACATTGGGAACAAGATACTTTAAATGTTTACTTGCATACATTTAACTGTACCTCACAGTGTCAGAACCGTCACGGTTGTTATCCGTCATCCATGTATTTTGTTGCCGACTGCATCTCCCGAACAAACTTAGCTGATCACAACACGGCTATCAATCAACTCATTGCCAGTGTGAAAAATGCCACATTAGCAACGTGTGCAAGACTGGAATGAGAGTGTACCTGGGCCGTGATAACTTATCCTGAGCATTAAGATATTCATTAGTCCTTACCCATTGCTGCGTAAGACAATTCTCCTCATGCTGGTTCTTTTGCCGGTTATCTCCAATCGGTGTTCTCTGGTTACCGACCCTCCTGCCACTGGAAAGCGTTTCTCCTCATTTCCTCTACCAAATCCCCTTGTAATCTTGCAAGCCTCTATTAAGTTTCCTCTTAACCTTCTGAGGAAAGCAATCCCAGTTCTCCACACTATCAACATAACTGAAGTCCCTTATCCCTCGGGCCACTCTGTAAGACGTCAAACTGAGGCTCTCGCTCTGTAGGTCTGGCAGAGATAGACATATATTTGAGCTACAGGGGAGTCAAGGGTTATGGGGAGTTGGCGGGAATCTGGCGTAGAGTGGATGATCTGATCAGCCATGATCTTATTCAATGACTTGGCAGGCTCGAGGGGCCGAATGGCCCACTCCTGCTCCTATTTCTTCTGTTCTTATTCTTCTTTCTCTCCCTTCTGCCTCTTTGTCCCTCGGTCAATTCTAGCACTGACGGACATTGCATCGCTCACTTCTTTCTTAGTATAGTGGTGAGTATCCTTGCCTCTCACGCTGGAGACCGGGGTGTAATTCCGTGACGGAGAGGGTTTTTCACCGCCTCCTCCTCTTCCTATATAACAGACTCGAGTGGCTCAATGGCCTCCTCCTGTTCCTGTGTAACATGCTTGAGGGGCTGAATGGCCTCCTCCTGTTCCTGGATAACAGACTCGAGTGGGTGAATGGTTTCCTCCTGACACTGTGTAACAGGCATTAGTGGCTGAATCGCCTCATCCTGTTACTGTGTAACAGGCTTGAGTGGCTGAATGGACTTCTCCTTTTCCTGTATAACAGACCCGAGTGGCTGAATGGTCACCTCCTGTTCCTGTGTAAAAGGCTCAAGGGGATGAGTGTCCTCCTCCTCTTCCTGAATAACAGACTCGAAGAACTGAATAGCCTCCTCCAGTTCCATTGTAACAGGCTTGAGGGGTTGAATGGCCTCCTCCTGTTCTTATGTAACTGGCTCGAGTGGCTGTATGGCCTCCTCTTGTGCATGCATAACAGGATCGAGGGGCTGAATGGCCTCCTCCTATTCATGTATAACAGGATTGAGGGGCTGAATGGCCTCCTCCTGTTCATGTGAAACAGGCTCGTGGGTCTGAATTGTCTCCTCCTGTTCCTGTATAACAGAACTGTTGGAATGAATTGCCTTCTCCTGTTCCTGTATAACTGGATCGTGGCTCTGAATTATCTCCTTGTCATCCTCTGTAACAGGTTCAAGGGGCTGAATGGATTGCTACTGTTCTTATACAGATCTTGTATCACTGAATGGCTTCCTCGAGTCCAATGCAACAGGCTCGAGGCGTTAAAGGCCTCCTCTTGTCCCTGTGTAACAGGCTCGAGGGGCTGAATGGCCTCCTCCTGTTCCTGTATAACAGGCTACAGGGGCTGAATGGCCTCCTCCTGTTCCTGTGCGAAAGGCTCATGGGACAGAATGGCATTCTGTTCCTATGTAAAAGTGTCATGGGATTAAATGGCCTCTGCCTGTTCCTGTGTAAAAGGGCCTTGGGACTGAATGGCATGCCTCTGCTCCTTTATTAATGTGTCATGGACCTGAATGGCGTCATCCTGATCCTATGTCAAAGGATCATGCGAAAGAATGGCCTCCTCCTGTTCCTATGTAAGAGGGCCATGGGACTGAAATGCCTCCTCCTGTTCCTATGTTAAAGGGCCATAGGACTGAATGGCCTTCTCCTGTTTCTATGTAAAAGAGCCATTGGACTGAATGGCCTCCTCCTGCTGCTGTGTAACAGACTCGAGGGGTTCAATTGAATCCTCCTGTTCCTGTGTAACAGATTCAGGGGTTGAGAGGACTCAGAGGGAAAGTGGGGTGGGACTGGAGCCACTTGTGCAAAGGAAGTGTTGGGGGGGGGGAGTTTCCCTTCACTGAATTACTGATTTACTGCCAAATGCACCGTCAGTGGAGGAAACACAGAACCCTGACCCAAAATTCAACTCTGGTGGGATTCGAACCCACAGCCTTTGAATGACTTCATCTAGTCACATGAGAATTATAAGTTCAATGCACTGCCATTGCACCACAGAGCCAACTAAAGGCGCTTGTATTACAAAAGCAAAATATTGTTGATGTTGGAAATCTGAAATATAAACAGATAAAATGCTGGAAGCACTCTGCAAGTCAGGCAGCTTTAGATTCCTGTGTAAAATGGTTCTGCTTTCAGTCCCGGATCATTCTGTGTCTATTTAAAAGGGATGTGCTGTCAGTCCCGGATCATTCTTTGACTTTTTAAAAGGGTGTGTTGGCAGTCCCTGATCATTCTGTGTCTGTCAGACTCAGATCATTCTATGTCTGTTTAAAACGGGTGTTACATATTATTATAGAGTCTGCACCACAGAAACAGTCCATTTGCACGAACTTGTCTCCACACGAGGCTCCTCCTTCTGTATTGCAACTCACCAAAAAAAAGCCAGGATCAGTAATGGTAACCATGAAACTATCGGATTGTCGTAAAAACCCATCTGGTTCACTAATGTCTTTCAGGGAAAGAAATCTGCCGTCCTTACCTGGTCTGGCCGATGAGTGACTCCAGACCCACAGCAATGTGGTTGAATCTGAACTGCCCTCTGAACTGGCCGAGCATGCCACTCAGTTGTAACAAACCGCTTTAAAACAAAATAATAAAAATGAATCTGGGAGGATCACCTGTCCTGATCCATATCAGCCTCCTTCTAAGGTCCCCAACACCACAGAAGCCAGACTTCAGCCAATTCGATTCACGCCACGTGATATCAAAAACGGCTGAGCACACTGTCGACAGCAAAGTCTATGGGCCCTGACAACATCCCGGCTATCATGCTGGAGACTTGTGATCCAGAACTTGTTGCACATCTAGCCAAGCGGTTCTAGTGAGGCTGCAACACTGGCATCGAACCAACAATGTGGAAGAGTGCCCAGGTATTTCCTGTCCATAAGAAGCAGGAGAAATCCAATCCAGCCAAATACCGCCCCATCAATCTACGCTCAATCATCAGCAAAGTGATGGAAGTTGTCATCGATAGTGCTATCAAGTGGCACTTACTCACCAATAACCTGCTAATGGATGCCCAGCTTGGGTTCTGCCAAAACCTCTCGGTTCCCGACTTCATTACAGCCTTGGTCCAAACATGAAATAAGGAGCTGAATTCCAGAGGAGAAGTGCAAGTGACTGCCCTTGGCATCAAGGCAGCATTTGACTGAGTGTGGTATCAAGGAGCCCTAGTAAATCTGAAGTCAATGGGAATCGGGGGGTGGGGTGGAAACTCTCCATTGGTTGGAGTCTTACCTAGCACAAAGGAAGATGGTTGTGCTGACTGAAGGTCAGTCATCACAGCCCCAGGACATCGCTGCAGGATTTACTCAGGGCAGTGTCCTTGGTCGAACCATCTTCAGCTGCTTCATCAATGACCTTCCCTCCAGCATAAGGTCAAACGTGGGGATATTCGCTGATGATTGCAGTGTTCAGTGCCATTAAGAACTCCTCAGATAATGAAGCAATCCATGCCCGTATACAAAAAACCTGGACAACATTCAGGCTTGTGCTGATAAGTGGCAGGTAACATTCGTTCCACAGAAGTGCCCGGCAATGACTATTTCGAACAAACGAGAGTCTAACCACCTCCCCTTAACATTCAACGACATTACCATCGCCGAATCCCCGACCATCAACATCCTGGGGGGTTACCAGTGACCAGAAACATAACGGGACCAACCCCATAAATACTGTGACAACAAGAAAAGGTGAGAGGCTAGATATTCTGCGGCGGGTGTCTCATCTCCTGATTCTCCAAAGACTTTCTGCCATCTACAAGGCACAAATAAGGAGTGTGATGGAATACTCTCCACTTGCCTGGATGAGCGTTGCACCAACAATACGCAAGAAGCTGGTCACCATCCAGCACAAAGCAGCCCGCTTGATTGGTACCCCATCAACCACCTTAAACAATCACTCCCTCCACCAGCGGTGTACCTTGGCTGCAGTGCGTACCATCGACAAGATTCACTGCAGCAACTCACAAAGGCATCTTCGGCAGCACCTGCCAAATACGCAAACTTTTTCCCTAGAAGGAGAAGGGCAGCAGGCGCATGGGAGCGCCCCCACCTCCAAGTTCCCCTGCAAGTCGCAGACCATCCTGCCTTAGAAGTATATTGCTGATCCGTCATTTTCACTGGCTCAAAATCTTGGTTCGAAACCTGCTTTCAGCAACTTTGCCACAAATTCTTTATTTTATTTAATCGGCTCCCTGTGGAGAACACTGGCCCCGAAACTGATCAGAATTCCCTCCTCTGCAATTTATTACACTGATTAGCGCAAAGCTGTTGTTCTAATTGAAACACTAATAATTTATCGGCATGAATTAGATATTGTGGATTTGTTGGGAACTAGTGAGCTATACACACACAGAACAGCATCAAAATACTAATTAATAAAGAGCCCTGCAGTGTTTGGAAGGAAATTACCTTCAGCTAATTAGTGGAAACGCAATTTGGTTTTCTAAAGTTGAACACAATTTAAAAAGTTTGTAAAACGACCGCAGCAGGAGTCGACCCTACAATCTTCTGATAACATCAGGAGCAGCTTCGGATCCACGCGCCACTAGAAGTAGTGTGCAGGTCAGGTGATATCTGCAGACAGAGAAACACAGGTTCAACCTTGCAGGTCCTTGAGCTCTCGGCAGAACTAAGGTTTTGCAGCTTTGCTTCAAAGTATTGCAGTTCTAAACTTTTCTGCAAATAACAACATTAAAAACTACCCAGGCCAGCAAAAAATAAATGTCCGGTACGGGCATCGATTCCACAACCTTGGCGGTATTAGCACCACGCTCTAACGAACTGCGGTAACTGGCTTTGTTCCTCTTCTTTTGTTGTTACATTCAATTTATGTTGACTTCTGGTCTTTGTCAGTTGACTTCGAAGGCTGTAAAAGAAAGATTCGGATTTCTACAGCGCTTTTCAACAGGACGTCTCAAAACGCTTTACAACCAGTGAAGTTGTAGTCACTGTTGTAATATAGGAAAAACAGCAGCAGCCAATTTGTGCACATCAAGCTCCCGCAACTCGCAATGATATAATCGAGAATAATCTGATTTAGTGATGCTGATTTACGGATAAATATTTGCTGCAGGACACCGGGGTGAACCTCACCACCCTGCTGTACTTCCAATAGTGCCATGGGATCATTTATGTCCACCACAGCCGGCACAGCGGGCCTCAGTTTTGGAATTTTGTTCCACCACAATCTAAAACCTTATGGACCAGCATTTCCCTCCCTTTACTATTAGCATCAAGACACAGGACCAACCCTGGTTCAATGAGGTGTGTAGAAATGCATGTGATGAGCAGCACCAGGCATACCTAAAAATGAGGTGCCAACCTCATGAAGCTACAACACAGGACTACACACATGCTAAACTATGGAAACAGCATGTGTATACAGAGCTAAGCGATCCAACAACCAACGGATCAGAACAATTCTCTGAAATCCTGCCACATCCAGTCGTGACTATTTTAATTTAATTTAATTCGTTCCTAGGATTTGTGCATCGCTGGCAAGGCCAGCATTAATTGCCCATCCCTAATTCCCTTTGAGAAGATGTTAGTGAGAAGCCCTCTTGGCCTGCTGCAGTCAATGTGGTGAAGGTACTCCAATAGTACTGTTAGGGAGGGACTTCCAGGGTTTTGACCTAGCGATGATGAAGTTATGGTGATATATTTTCACGTCGGGATTATGTGTAACTTGGAGGGCAATTTGGAGGTGATGGTGTTCCCATGCACCGGCTGCCCTTATAAAAACATAACAACATAAGAAATAAGAGCAGGAGCAGTCGATTCGTCCCCTCAAGCCTGCACCGCCATTCAGTAGGATCATGGCTGATCTGATCAGGCCTCAACTCGAATTTTCTGCCTGTTGCCCCATATCCTTGACTCTCCTGTAGTTCAACAATCTGTCTAGCTCAGCCTTTAATATAATCAATGATTCAGGCTGCACAGCTCTCTGGGTTAGATAATGCCAAAGATTCTCGATCCTCTGAGAGAAGAAATTCCTCCTCATCTCGGTCTTAAATGGACAAACCCTTATTCTAAAACTATGCCACCTGATTCTAGATACACCCATGAGGGAAAACACCCTCTCAGCATCTACCCTGTCAAGCCCCCTCAGAATCCTACATTTTCCATAAGATCACCTCTCATTCTTCAAACCTCCAATGAGTATCGACCCAACCTGCTCAACCTTTCCTCATAAGACAATCCCTTCATCCCAGGAATCAACCTAGAGAACCTTCTCTGAACTGTCTCCAATGCAAGTATATCCCTCCTTAAATAAGGAGAACAAAAATGTATGCAATACTCTAGGTGTGTTCGCAACTGTCCATTTGGAGCAAAACTTCCCGACTTTTATACTCCATGCCTTTGCAATAAAGGCCAACATTCCATTTGCCTTCTAAATTACTGCATGCTAACTTTTTGTGTTTCATGTACGAGGACACTCAGATCCCTCTTAACCGAAGCATTCTGTAGTCTCCCTCCATTTTAATAATATTTTGCTAGCTGTTCTTTCTACCAAAGTGGATAACATCACATTTTCCCACATTATACTCCATCTGCAAATTTATACCCACTCACTTAATCTATCTATATCCCTTTGAAGACCTTTTGTGCCCTCCTCACAACTTGCTTTCCCACCTATCTTTGTATCATCAGCAGATAAGGCTGTGGTAGAGGTCGTGGGTTTGGGAGGTGCTGTTGAAGGAGCCTTGGTGAGTTGCTGCAATGCATCTTGTAGAAGGTACAGACTCCAGACACGGTGTGTTGGTGGTGGAGTGACTGAATGTTTATGGCGGTGGATGGGGTGCCAATCAAGCGGGCTGCTTTGTCCTGGATGGTGTCGAGCTTGTTGAGTGTTGTTGGAGCTGCACGCATCCAGGCAAGTGGAGATTATTCCACCACACTCCTATCTTGTCCCTTGTAGAAGGAGGAAATGATTTGGGGAGTCAGAAGATGAGAAACTCGGCACAGTATACCCAGCCTGTGACCTGCTCTTGTAACCACACTCTTCATCTGACTGGTAACCCCCAGGATGTTGATGTTTTCGATTGTATTCCGCCATTGTTTTCAGACCCCTCCACAAACTGCATTACGTAGCCACTAACCACATCCATCTCACGATCATTTGTCTGAGGCTGAACCACACTGTTCACAACCTTGATGTCATATTTCACCCTGAAATGAGCTTTCCATCATATATCCACAGCATTACAAAGACCACCTACTTCCATCTACGTAACATCACCCGTCTCCGCCCTTGCCTCAGCTCATCTGCTGCTGAAAGCCTCATCCATGCCTTTGTTACTTCTAGACTTGACTATTCTAATGCACTCCTGGCTGGCCTCCGACATTCCACCCTACATAGACATGAGGTGATCCAAAACTCTGCTCTCCCTTTCCCTAACTCGCACCAAGTCCCGTTCACACATCACACCTGTGCTCCCTGACCTACATTGACTCCCGGTTAAGCAGTGTCTCGATTTCAAAATTCTCATGCTTATTTTCATATCCCTCCATGTCCTCGCCCCTCCCTATCTCTGTAATCTCGTTCAGCCCCAAAACCGCCTGAGATATCTGCGCTCCTCTAATTCTACCCTCTTGAGCATCCCTGATTATAATCGCTCACCCTTTGGTGGCCGTGCCTTCTGTTGCCCTAAGCTTTGGAATTCCCTGCCGAAACCTGTCTGCCTCTCTTTCCTCCTTTAAGACACTTCTAAAAACCTATCTCTTTGACCAAGCTTTTGGTCACCTTCCCTAATTTCTCCTTATGTGGATTGGTGTCAATTTTTTTCCCGAAAATACTCCTGTGCAGAGCCTTGGGACGTTTTACTACATAAAAGGCGCTATATAAATGCAAGTTGTTATTGTTGATGATGGTGGTTGGGGATTCGGTGATGGTCATGCTGTTGAATGTCAAGGGGTGGTGCATAGACTTTCGCTTGTTGGAGCTGATTTACTGGCACTTGTGTTGGCTGTGTTCATGTGTGGCACAAAGTGCCATATCTACTGCATTTACCGATCGGATAGTGTATGATCGACAACTGCAGGTTGTATGCAGAAAGATTAATGCAGAAAAATGCCAGAGAGTGTTTCTCGAAAATAAAATCTTAGGACACATAAGCCAAACCTGATGGCCGATTAGCTCAGCTGTTTGAGCATGAAGGTCACGGTTCGATCCCCGTACGGGCCATTGACATTTTTGTATTGAGTTAGTTTCTTCTTGTTCTTTTTGAGCAGCTTAAAAAGTTTGGAAGTAAACGCACACGGGACCTGCAATATTTTGACGCAAAGCTACCGACTTAGTTCTGCCCAGAGCTCATGGACCTGAAAGATTAACCCTGCGTTTCTCTGTCCACAGATGTTTCCAGCATTTAATAAACAATTCCAGATCCAGCATCTGCTGCAATTGGCTTTTCATTTTACTGCAGCATCCCCGCTTCTATTAAGAAATACAAATGTTGTGGTTAGTATCTGGAGTGCACTGCCTGAAAGGGTGGTGGAGGCAGATTCAAGAGTGGCTTTCAACAGGGAAAACATTGGAGGGCTGCAGGGAAAGGGTGGAGGAGTGGGACAAGCAGAAGTTATCTTTCAGAGACACGGCACGGGCTCGTCGGGCCGTATGGCCTCCTTCTGTGTGGTAACCATTCTATGATTCTATGAAAGATTCTATAAGTGCAAGTCTTTCTTTTAGAGCCTGCTGAGAAAAAAGTGAATGAGCCGACAAAGAGGAAAATCAACCATAAATGAACTGATAACCAAATGATTGAAGGCTGGTTAGCTCAGTTGGTTAGAGCGTGATACCAATACCGCCATGCTCGCTGCTTCAATCTCCATGCGAGCTGTTTGATTCTTGGTAGACAGGGGTTTTTCTTGATTTTGTTATTTGTTTAAAAGTTTGGATGGAAACTCACACGGGTCCTGCAATAATTTGAAGCAAAGCCGAAAATCCTGAGTTATGACCTGCGGAGCATTTCCAACATTAAATGAACAATTCCAGATCCATCGGGACTTCTCGTATTTCAATCAGTCAACGGTTCACAGCCGCTGATTAGTTTGGAGTGCAAAGAATAGAACTGAAATAAATACAATCCCCGGGATTTAATCACTCATTATTAACATACCGCCAGAAACAGAACGTTCAGTCCAACCAGTCCATGCCGACGTTTATGCTTCACCCGAGCCTCCTCCCGTCTTTCCTCATCTGAATCTATCAGCATAACCTTCTATTCTCTTCTCCCTCATGTGCTTATCTAGCCTCCCGTTAAATGCATCTATACTATTCAACGCCTCCCTGTGGTAGCGCGCTCCACATGCTCAGCACCCTTTGGGTAAAGATGTTTCTGCTGAATTCCCAATTGAATTTGTTGCTGACTATCTTATATTGATGGCCTCTAGTTCTGCTCTTCCATACAAGTGGAAACATTCTCTCTGTATTCACCCTGTAAAAACGTTTCATATTTTTAAATATCTCTATTAGGTCACTTCTCAGCCTTCTTTTTTCAAGAGAAAAGAGACCCAGCCTGTTAATCTTTTCCTGATATGTATACCTTCGCATTTCTGGTACCATCCTTGTAAATCTTCTCTGTACCCTTGGTCTAACCAAGGTTTGTTACTGGGTTAGCATAATTTCCCTACTTTTCAATTCTATCACTCTAGAAATAAACCCTAGTGTTTGGTTTACTTTAACCAAGGTTTGTTACTGGTTTAGCATAATTTCCATACTTTTCAATTCTATCCCTCTAGAAATAAACCCGAGTGCTTGGTTTGCTTTTTTTATGGCCTTTTTATTCTGTGTAACAACTTTCAGTTATTGTGTATTTGTACTTCGAGACCCCTTTGTTCGTCTACCCCACCTAGACTCATGCCCTCCAAGTGATAAGTGACCTCCCTATTCTTCCTACCATAATGAAATACGTCACATTTATCTGTGTTGAACTTCATTTACCAATTCTATGCCGATTCTGCAAGTTTATTAATGTCCTCCTGTAACTTGTTGCAGTCCTCCTCAGCATTGACTAGCCCCCCAACTTGGTGTCATCCGCAAATTTATAAATTGTGTTTCAGATTACTAATCTAAATCATTAATATAAATTGCGAACAGCAGTGGCTCCAGCTCTGATACTTGTGGAACACCACCGCCAACCTTCTGCCACTGTGAATAAGCTACCCTTTACTCCAACTCTCTGCCTTCTGTCCTGAAGCCAGCTAGCAATCCATTCAACTACTTATCCCCTGAGTCAGCATTCTCTGACCTTGTTCATCAGTCTAGCATCGGGTACATTATCGAAGGCCTTATGAAAATCAAGAAACATTACATCTGCTGCATTACCATTGTCTACTCTCTCTGTTGGTTTGGAGTGCAAAGAATGGGACTGAAATGACATCGGCCATCTCCAGTTCCCTGCTCCCCTCACCCACTCCAACCTACCTCCCTCTGAACTTGCCGCAGTCCGTTCTCTCCGATGCAATCCTAACATTTTCATTAAACCTACTGACAAAGGTGGTGCTGTTGTTGTTTGGTGAACCGTTCTCTACCATGTGGATGCTGAACAGCAACTCACTGACACCTCCTCCTACCTTAAGCCTGGACCATGTCCCCACTACTGAACATCAAGCAATCGTTTCCAAGACTGTCACTGACCTCACCTCCTCTGGAGATCTTGCCCCATGGCCGCCAACCTCTCACTTCCTCAACAACGCACTGCCCACTTCTACCTCCTTCCCAAGATCCACAAACAGGACTGCCCTAGCCGACCAATTGTTGGGGCCTGTTCTTTCCCCACAGAACTGATTTCTTCATAGCTAGACTATTTTTTCTCGACTGGTCACTTTAACAGTTTCCGATTCCCAAACGTCTCCTTTCCACTATGGACGTCGAATCCCTCCACGCCTCCATGCACCACCAGGACGGCCTTAAGCCGCTCCACTTCTTCCTTGAACAGAGGCCTCACCAGTCCTCATCCACCACCGCCCTCGACCGCCTGGCTGAACTTGCCCTCACATTGTACAACTTCTTCTTTGATTCCACTCACTTCCTCCAAATTAAAGGTGTTGCATGGGCCGTAGCTATGCCTGCCTTTTCGTGGGATATGTGGAACATTCTTTGTTCCAGTCCTACTCAGATCCCCTTCCTCACCTCTTTTCCGGTGCATCGATGACTGTATTGGTGCCGTTTCCTGCTCTCACCCTAAACTAGATATTTTCCTTCACTTTGCTTCCAATTTCCACCCTTCCCTCACCTTCACATGGTCCATCTCCAACTCTTCCCTTCCCTTCCTCGACTTCTCTGCCCCCATTTCTGGGGCTAGGCTTTCTACCAACATCCACTATAAGCCCACTGACTCCCACAGCTACCTGGACTACACTTCCTCCCACCCCGCTTGCTGTAAGGATTATATTCCATTCTCCCAGTTTAACAAGTCTCCATTGCACCTGTTCCGACGATGCCACCTTCCATATCAGTGCTTCCGGCAAGTCTTCCATTTTTCTCAACTGAGGTTCCCCCTCTACCGTGGTTGACATGACCCTCGACTGTGTCCGTTCCATTTCGCGCACTGCTGATCTCACCCCTTCCCCTCACTCGCAGGAACATGATAGGGTTCCACACTTGTCCTCACCTTTCACCCCACCCGTCTCCACATTCAATGGATCAGCCTGCGCCATTCCAGCCACCTACAACATGATCCCACCACCAAACACATCTGCCCTCCCCACTTTCAGTATTTTGAAGGGACGGCTCTCTCCACGACACCCTGGTCCACTCCTCTATCACCCCAACACCCCTTCCCCACTCGCCTGACATCTTCCCGTGCAAGTGCTGGCGATGCATCACCTGCCCTTTTACCTCCTTCCTTCCCATCACCCAGGGCACCTTTCAGGTGAATCAGCGATTTACTTGTACTTCTTACAATTTAGTAAACTGTATTCGCTGCTTTTACATTGTGAGACTAAATGCAGATTGGGTGATTGCTTTGCGGAACACCTCCATTCATTCCACAAGTGTGACCCCGAGCTTCCGGGCGCCTGTCACTATAATTCTCCACTCCACTCCTTCTCTGATCTCTCCTTACTTGGCCAGTTACATTGTTACAATGAAGCTCTACGTAAGCTCGAGGAACAGCACCTCATCTTTCTATGAGGCATTATACAGCCTTCTGGATTAACACCGAGTTCAACAATTTTAGACTATTAATTGGCCCCTCTATTTCTTTTTTTTTTATTTGTTCTCATCTTTCCTCACATGGCAGTTGTTAATGTTTCTGCCATCATCATTCACACCTCATCTTGAGCCACCTTTTGTTCGTTAACTTGTCCCATTACCTCTCGTTTTGCCTTGCACCATCATCCGTTTTGTCTGTCAATCTCTCCTGCCTTCCATTCTGTCACAGGCATTCCCTTTGTTCTTACCTCGCCTCCTCCCACCCCTGATTAAAAACATCCCTCCTCTAACCTTTTCCTGTTCTGAGGAAGGCTTCGATCTGAAACGTTAACTTTGTGTCTCTCTCACTCGATGCTGCCTGACCTACTAAATGCTTCCAGCATTCTCTGTTGTTATTATTGAAATGAGCACAGTGACGGAGTTAAATCACCCTTTATTACGATTAGTTTACAAAGCATTTTCGTGGCCGTGTGGTCTAATGGATAAGATATCTGGCTTTGGTGTAAGTTTTGCGTGCCGTCAGAAGATTGCAGGTTGGAGTCCTATGGTGCTCATTTTACACACTTTCTAATTTGTGTTCAACTTTAGAAAACCAAACCGCGTTTCCACTCTTTTCCTTCCAAACATTGCAGGGCTCTTCATTAAATGGAATTTTTACGTGTTTTCTTATGCGTAAATTTCTCACTGATCTTTGCAAATAGTTTCAAAAATATCCACAATATCTAATTGATGCTGCTAAATTATTAGTGTTTCCAATTGGACAGCAGCTTTGGATTACTCAGTGTAATAAAGTGCAGTGGAGGGAATTCGGGCTAGTTTCGTGGCCAGTGATCTCCACAGGGAGCCGAAGAAATACAATTAAAATTTTGCGACAGATGTCCAAAGATGTGCGGGTTAGGTTGATTGGCTATGATAAAAATTGACCCTTAGTGTTAGGGGGATTAAATACGTGGGGTTACGGGGATCGGGTGGGATATGTGTCGGTGTAGGCTCGATGGGCCGAAATGGCCTCTATCTGCACTGTGGGGTTTCTGTGATTCTGTGATTCTGTGTGATTCACAGTGAGCAGAGCTCGAGCCTGCACGGAGAAATCACATTGAACTTCAAGTTGAACGCCTTAACCACTCGGCCATCGCAGCTGGGCGTGCACAATGTTTCAAAACTGGAATGACCGGTGCAAAATATTAGACAATTGCCCTGCACAAATGGAAGGAAGTTTTGTGACAGCTGTAGAGAGGCCTGGTTAGGCCACTGTGTACAGTTCTGCGCACTGCACCTTAGAAAGCTTATATTGACCTTGGAGGGAGTGCGGTGCAGATTCACGAGTGTGATGCCAGGGCTCCAAGGTTTAGGCTATGAGCAGAAATTACATAAACTAGGCTTGTATTTCCTGGAATATTGAAGATTAAGGGGTGAGATCATAGAAATACAGAAATTTACGCCAGAGAAGGAGGCCATTCGACCCATCGTGTCTTTGCTGGAAGAAAAAGTGCTATTTTGTCTAATCCCACTTTCCAGCTCTGGGCCCGTAGCCCTGTAGTGCACAGCACTTCAAGTACATATCCATAGTGCTTTCTATTAATGTGTTGGGTAATGACATCCAGATCCCCTCCACTCTCTGTGTAAATGGTTCTTGTCAACTCCTCTTTAATCATTTTACCATTTACTTTATATCTACGCCCCCTGATCATTGACATCTCTGCTAAGGGAAATAGGTCCTTCCTATCCACTGTATCTAGGCCCCTCATAATTTTGTATGCCTCAATTATGTATCCCCTCAGCCTCCTCTGCTCCAAAGAAAACAACCCCACCCTATCCAATGTTTACTTATAGCTAAAATTTTCCAGTCCTGGCAACATCCTAGTAAATCTCCTCTGCACACTCTCTAGTGCAATCACATCTTTCCTGTAGGGTGGTGACCAAAACTGTCTGCAATACTCTAGCTGTGGCCTAACTAGTGTTTTATACTGTTCAAGCATAACAACCCTGTTCTTGAATTCTATGCCTTGGTAATAGAAACATAGAAACATGGAAGATAGGAGCAGGAGTAGGCCATTCGGGCCCTCGAGCCTCCTCCACCATTCAATGCGATCATGGCTGATCATCCAAATTCAGTACCCTGTCCCTGCTTTCTCCCCATACCCATTGATCCCTTTCGCCTTAAGAAACATATCCAAACCCTTCTTGAATATATTTAATGAATTGGCCTCGACTGCCTTCTGTGGTAGAGAATGCCACAGGTTCACCTCTCGCTGGATGAAGAAATTCCTCCTCATCTCTGTCCTAAATGGTTTACCCCTTATCCTTTGACTGTGACCCCTGGTTCTGGACTCCCCGACCATCTAGTCTGTCCAGTCATGTCAGAATGTTATAAGTTTCCAGATATCTGCATGGTGAATCTTCGCTGAACTCCTTCCATTGCAAGAACATCCTTCTCCAGATAAGGCGACCAAAACTGCACACAATACTCAAGATGTGGTCTCACCAAGGTCCTGTGCAACTGCAGCAACACATCCATGTTCCTGTATTCAAACCCTCTTGCTGTGAAGGCCAACACACCATTTGCCTTCTTAACCACCTGCCGCCTAATAAAGGAAAATATTCCCTAAGAGTTTTTAACCAAGAATAAAAACAGAAACTCCTGGAAATATTCAGCAGCTCATCTGAAATAAAAACTGAAAATGCTGGAAATATTCAGCAGGCAAACTGAAATAATGACCTGCTGAATATTGCCAGCACTTTTTGTTTTTATTTCAGATTCCAGCATAAGAACATAAGAACAAAAGAAATAGGAGCAGGAGTAGGCCAAACGGCCCCTCGAGCCCGCCCTGCCATGCAATAAGATCATGGCTGATCTGATCCTAACCGGCAATCCACTATCACAGAACCATCTCCTGAATCTAACAGAATTAGACACACGAAATAGGAGCAGGATCAGGCTACAAGGTCCCTGGGCCCGCTCCGCTACCCACAGGGCCATGACCGATCCGAACCTAGACTCATGTCCAAATTCCTGCCCGCTCCACGTAATCATTAATTCCCTTTACTTCCAGGAAACTGTCTATTTCTGTTTTAAATTTATGTAATGATGTAGCTTCTACAGCTTTTTGGGGCAGCATATTCCATGGACCTACCACCCTCTGAGTTAAGTAGTTCCTCCTCATCTCAGTTTTGAAAGAGCAGCCCCTTATTCTAGACTATGCCCGCTAGTTCTAGTTTCACCATCATCGGGAAAATCTTCCCCGCAACCACCCGATCCGACCCCTTCACAATCTAATATGTTTCAATAAGATCGCTTCTCATTCTTCTGAACTCCAATGAGTAGAGTCCCAATCTACTCAACCTCTCCTCATAAGTCCATCCCCTCATCCCCGGGATTAACCGAGTGAACCTTCTTTGTACTGAATCGAGAGCAAGTAGATCCTTTCTTAAGTATGGACACCAACACTGTACGCAGTATTCCAGGTGCAGCCTCACCAATACCTTGTACAACTGAAGCAATACCTCCTTATTTTTATATTCTATCCCCCTAGCAATGAAAGCCAACATTCCATTGGCCTTCTTAATCACTTGCTGCACCTGCATACTAACCTTTTGAGTTTCGTGCACCAGGACCCCCAGATCCCTATGTACTTCAGTACTTTCAAGTTTCTTGCCATTAAGATAATAACTTGCTCTATGATTTTTCCTGCCAAAGTGCATAACCTCACACTTTCCAGTATTGTATTCCATCTGCCAAATCTCTGCCCACTTACTTGGCTTGTCGATCTCCCCTTGCAGGTTTTTTATGTCCTCCTCACTCACTACTTTCCCTCCCATCTTAGTATCATCTGCAAACTTTGATATGTTACACTCGGTCCCCTCCTCCAAATCGTTAATATAGATTGCAAAGATTTGGGTACCTAGCACTGACCCCTGCGGAACACCACTAGTTACTGATTGCCAGTCTGAGATTGAACCATTTATCCCAACTCTCTGCCTTCTGTTAGATAGTCAATCCTCTATCCATGCCAGAATATTACCCCCAATCCCGTGATTTTTTATCTTAAGCAATAATCTTTCGTGTGGCACCTTGTCAAATGCCTTTTGGAAGTCTAAATACACTATGTCCACTGGTTCCCCTTTATCCACCCTATACGTTACTTCCTCAAAGAACTCCAGCAAATTTGTCAAACATGACTTCCCTTTCATAAAACCATGCTGACTTTGTCCTATTAAATTATGATTATCCAAATGTCCTGTTACTGTCTCATTAATAATGGTCTCCAAAATTTTACCTACCACAGATGTTAGGCTAACCGGTCTATAGTTTCCAGCCTTCTGTCTACTGCCGTTTTTAAATAAGGGTGTTACATTAGCAGTTTTCCAGTCTGCCGGGACCTTTGCCGAGTCCAGGGAGTTTTGGAAAATTATTACCAATGCATCCACAATCCCTACCGTCACTTCCCTCAAGACATTAGGATGTAAGCCATCAGGTCCAGGTGATTTATCCGCCTTGAGTCCCATTATTTTGCTATTGCCTTCTTTACCACCTTATCTACCTGCACTGCTACCTTCATGGACCTGTGGACATGCACTCCAATGTCCCTCTGTTTTTTTACGCTTCTCAATATGCAACCATTTATTGTGTATTACTTTGTCCTGTTAGCCCTCTCCTAATGCATTACCTCTCACTTCTACGAATTGAATTCGATTTGTCACCTTCCTGCCCACCTGACCAATTCATTGATAACGTCCTTCAGTCTGGAGCTTTCTTCCTCACTAACAACCACATGGACAATTTTTAAATAGCATCTGCAAACTTCTTAATCCTACTTTGAAATCTAAATCAGTGAAATATAACACAAAAAGCACGGGACCTAGTACTGAGCCCTTCCGAATCCCACTGAACAGCCTTCCAGTCACAAAACTCCCATCGACCACTACCCTTTGCTTCCAACTTGCCACTTTGCTTGGATCCTTTGGGCGTTTACCTGTCTTACCAGTCTGCCATGTGGGCAGATTCTGATTTTTAGGATATTGAAGGTAATTGATAGGGTGGACAGAGTGAAACGTTTTCCGCTGGGGCGAGGGATGGGGGGATATGGGGGGGGCATTTGTCGGAGGAGGTGTGGGGAGGTGGAGTCTAGGTCAAGGGGACCTAACATTAAAATAGGAACCAGGCCGTTCAAGAGAGAAATTAGGAAACATTTTTTCATGCAAAGAAAGGTCGAAGTGTGGAGCTCCCTCCCACAAATGGTAGTTGTTGCTAAATCATTTAGTGATTGGATATCTGAGATCGATAATCTTTTGCTAGACCAGGGTATTAGGGGAATATAATAGACTTGTTTACAAAAATCGCAATTAACATAATTATAATTTAAAAATGATGGCGAATGTGCCCCACCTGGTGGATAATAGGCACGGTGCATGCAAGCAGGTCTGCAGTTGAAGCAAAGGCCAATGTGCATCCTGGTGGTTTAATATGCGCGGTGCATGCTAGAAAGTCTGCTTCTTTACAGACAACTGAAGGCTGTCTGTGGTTCACCAATTCAGGACGTTCCTAACCAACAGCTCCTTTGGACTGAATGATGCAAATGACTTGCTTGTCCATGTAATAAAGTGATTCATTCTCTGTGTGTTTAAAAGGGATCAACTGTCAGTCCGGTTTCATTCTCGGTCTGTTTAAAATGGATGTGCTGTCAGTCCCAGATTATTCTGTGTCTCTTTAAAAGGGATGTACTGTCAGTCCCGGATCATTCTGTGTCTGTTTAAAAGGGATGTGCTGTAAGACCCGAATCATTCTGCGTCTGTTTAAAAGGGATGTACTTTCAGTCCCGGATCATTCTGTGTCTGTTTAAAAGGAATGTCC